>NC_061115.1:101953393-102263497 GCF_002878395.1 Capsicum annuum | reverse complement strand
AGGGGTTAGTGTTGAAATACACTTGGTTCTTAATCTTGTAATAATCTTGGTCTCACTATCTATCTTTATTTTCTATGCAATTTCCCTTGTGTTTGTGTTGAATCCGTGACTTGTTTCATCTTGTGTCGTTGTTGCTGTTTTGGTGTTAAAATACACCTTGTATCTTGTAATCCTTGTGTTGTTATTGTTGGCCGAAAGTTGATCTCAAAGGGGTCCTCGTGTTCTAGTTGATTTGTGGACTGTTTTGAGTAGTTTTTGAGCAAACCTTAAGAGTGAACCGCTAACCAACTGCACTAAAAGCTATAGCTGATAGAGAGAGGCGCAACCCACCCTTTATAGGCCCTGAACCATACGGGGCACGAACCCAACCCACACCCTCAACCAACGCCAACCCGAGATAGGTGGCCACCCTTTGGGTGCCATCATTCCCCCTTTCTTTGGGAAAGGTTCGTCCTCGAACCTACGCATGGTGTAAGCGGGATTCGAACCCGTGACCTCCGCTCTGATACCAAACCTTAAGAGTGAACCGCTAACCAACTGCCCTAAAAGCTATAGCCGATAGAGAGAGGCGCAACCCACCCTTTATGATACGGAAAAGACAAGATTCGCTCAAAAACTACTCAAAATAGTCCACAAATCAACTAGAACCCGAGGACCCCTTTGAGATCAACTTTCGGATAACAATAACAACACAAGGATTACAAGATACAAGGTGTATTTTAACACCAAAACAGCAACAATGACACAAGATGAAACAAGTCACGGATTCAATGCAAACACAAGGGAAATTGCACAGAGAATAAAGATAGATAGTGAGACCAAGATTATTACAAGATTAAGAATCAAGTGTATTTCAAAACTAACCCCTAATAAATGTAACAATCAAAACTATACTCTTACGGTGACCACCAAGGGAATGAACTCACCTCAAGATCTACCGTTTCCAAGCAAAGATCAATATTGGCTTTTCCAAGACCTATTCTAAGAATGGCTTTTCCAAGCCCTACAACTAAGGGTGTTACACTCTCAAAAGAGAGAAAATATGTATTTCAATTATTCATCATTCAAAATCTGCCAAGAAATGAGCTAAAATGACCTATTTATAGTGTATTGCAAAAGAAGACAAAAAGACCACTTTGCCCTTAATGATACGGCCATGGTGTGTAAATACACCATGTTTAATGTCCAAAATGCCCTTAATTAAGGTCCAAAACCATGATTCCTCAATCTTAAATGCTCCAAGCAATCTTCCACACGCGAGATTGCTTTAAGGTATTCTCAAAATGGGTCCTCCATGCATGTTCTTGTATTCTCGAGGTGACCAAGTCTTAAGCCTCTATATGTTGGCCTCCAAAGATGTCATCAAAAGATAAGATGACCATTTGTCCTGTATCATCCTCCCCTTCTTGAAAAGGATTCGACCTTGAATCCAATCCTTGTAAAACCGAAGAGAGGACAAACAAATAGAAACTCCTCATGGAATGAGGGTTAGGGTTAGCATAACAAATCATCTCAGCATGCAGAGGTTGCACATATTTGCAATATAACCAAAAATCCTTTGAAAGGAATATTAAAAACTTAATAAAAGATGTACAAAGGATTTGGTTATAGGATATATAAAGAGTGAAACTTTGCTTGTCATGTAGACCAATCAACAAGTTTGGTGCACCAACATTACCATTTCTAAATTTGGCACCAGGGTCAAATGGGAAAAGTGGCCATAGACACGGGTCTCGACAACACTTCCCTTTCCCGTGGTCTACACCCAAACTAAATAGCGTACTCTCTACAATAACATACATATCAGCCAAAGCAAATAGAGAGTAGAGAAAGGTATCACTCAAATCGACTTCTACTAAGGTGCTCTCATGTGTGTACTCACTACTAGTTTCCCAATAATCACCATGAGTACTCTCAACAATGAAATCACACAAAGTAGAAGAAGAAGTAGCTTCCGCAACTACACATTCTTTTCCCTTAAGAGTACTCTCATCTTCCCAGAAGAGATTTCCCTCTTTAGGAGGAATGTTGTCACACCATAGTAGGTTAGCATATAGGCTATAGCTTCCAAGGAAAGCTATACCATTATTTTCACCTCTAGGTTCATTAGAAGTGTTTAAATCATCTTAAAACAAGACATTATACCTAAAAAGAACATGATCTATTTCATGGGTAGATTCAGAACAAACACGTTCATCACTCTCTAAAAGATCAATATCAAGTTTCAAAGAGATTTCAAGTGCAAGATTATCCCAAGAATAGTTCTCGAGTTCACTCCTATTCCTTTGATCAACATTTTCAACATCATCACACACTTGAGGTTCATTAATTACATCATACACATCCTCAAGTGGTGGGTAATTTTCATACATAAGTTGATCAATACAAATTTCAGAAGATAATGTACTTTCATTCAACATAATGGTTTCAACACTAGGTGGACATAAATCATTCTTACAAGAAGAGCCAATTCGATCATCAATAGGATCAACTAGTGTATCCACACTCACAACATGTACATCATCATCAAGTGGCAAAGAAACAATATACTCACATATAGGCAAGCTAAAACTCACACTCAATGGGCTACTAGCCACACAATTATCTACATGTACAAAATTGTAAGAGTTAGCCATTTTACCTTGAAGTCCTTGAGTAGATTCTTCTTTGTCATGGTGTGAAGGTCCTCCAAAAGCTTGGGTAACAACTTTCTTTTGGCATTGTTCTTCTTCGCTTGCCATGTTGGTACCCACACAAATGTCCTTAGAAATAGATGGACAACCAATGTTAGCATGGTTTGGTGGTAATCCCCTCACTTTGCTCCATACAACCTCTCCCTTTTCCACTCTCGGATTACCACCTTGCACTTCCTTACTCCTCTCAATCTTTTGTCTCTCATAATAATTCGGGTTGGAGTAGGTAGGCAAATCTCTTCGTGGCTTGGGCAGCAAGTAAGTCATAAGGCGATTCCCCCATTGGTCTCTTACAATATTTGACCAATTTTGCACGTTTGGAGCTATATGTTATGCAAACCAATCGGCACCTAAGAATACATGACCGTATGTTAATGGAAGAATATCGCACCACACCTCCTCATGGTAATCAAATTGGGAGAAGACAACTTTTACCCTCTCGGTAACCTTAAACCTCTCCAAGAAGTTTGGAATAAGTAAAGGCTTGCAAAATAACCCCAAGTATTCAACCATGGATGGAACAATGTAGTTTCTATAGTACCTATCATTTAACACAACGAGGCAGCCCGTTATCCCACAAATGGTCACCTTTCTAGAGTGTACACTCCTTCTCGGATCAACATTGTAAAGCACATGAGTACCACTCAGTTTTGGAGATGCATAACCTCTTTTTCTCATTGGACAACCTACACTATAGCTAGTATAACCATTCACACTATATCGAACTTGATAAGAAGTACTACAAGGTGGAGAATATAAATCTTCACACTCCTCACGTGTACTCTCATCATAGCTTAGGTTTGCGAATGAAAGGGTTATACCTACCACTAAATCTAGGTTTGGAGTGGGGAGTGAAAGACTCTTCACATGTACCAACTTCATCATAAGATCCATCACGAGGTCCTACATCATCTCCAAAGTCACCATAAGTACTAGACACTTCATTCCCCTCATTTTCTTCCTCAAAACTATAACTCTCAAATTTGCCCAAGTTTTGATCATGGCTATTTTCATAGCGTCCGTAATCTCCCTCAACTTCGTAGCCATAAAACCCCTCACTACAACCATAGTCTCTCATATTGTAGTCACAATAATCCCCGGCTATCGAAGTCATATTTCCCTTATATCACCCTTTAAACCTACAAAATGAACAAACAAGATTAGTAGTAAAGCTCCTCACCAACACTCGTATACACTCACCTTTGTGATTCTCACACTTGGAGTGGCGAATATTGAAAGTTGCTTATACTCTGGTAATTAATAGGATGTCAATTCTACTTGGCAGTCGGAATATATTCTTGTTTGATCGACTCAAGACATAGGACAAAAAATTCTACTTACGAACTTGAAATAAAAAGTTACGACGAATTAAAAATGAGAAAAGCACATAAATAACGAAGACACGACAAAAATGGATTCAAAAACTAATTCACAATCTAGTAGGTGATTGATTACTAGTTGCTAATTAGTGCTAGAATCAAGAAATGAAACTAACGAAACAAAGAAAAGAAACTTTAAAATCTGAAATTTGAGCTTCAAGTTTTTTTTGGGAACGTTGATGATGTGGCACTTAGATGATGTGGCAATTTGGTGACATGGCAGTTTGTAATTTGGATTGGTCAAATTTTTAATTTGGGAGAGTGAAAAATCAGGTAAAGGAGGGAAAAGCACAAGACTTAGAGCCTTTTTCAAAATTCAAAAGACTTTGACTTTCCTTGCCCCTTTTGGCAAGACACCTTTTTGAAAGCCTTTGTCTCATTTCCTCTTTTGTTTGTCTTAGTATGTGCCCTTACTCTCTTTTGGTAATGAGTCTTTTTGAAAGTCCTATTGTCCCCTTTCTTTTTTTGTATGTTCTTTGGGATATATTTCAAGACTAACAAAAGACTACACTCTTTTCTCCACTCTTTAAGATCAAACCACACCTATTGAATGTTCTTGTTCAACAATAAATGATGAACATGAAGAAAAACAAGAACACTCAAAAGATTAAAACTAAACCAAATGAACTCCAAATTGAATGATTTTGGATACCTTTTGCTCACGTTAAACTTCATAACACAACCATTCATTTTTCAAGCCACAATATCAACAACAAGCCTTCCAATTTTGAGCTTCACCTTACTAGTTTCTTCAACCTTAAACTCAACAATGGTGAACAACTCAAAACCACCCGGATTAAGCTCAAATCCAAGATCTAGACTCACTTAGTGTTAGAGAACAAGAACCTAACACTAGAAAATAACAAAACACACTAAAATCTCCTAAATCTAAGTCTCAAATTTCAGCTCAAACACAAAAATAGGACAAATTTCTTTTTTTTTTTTTTTGAGATTTTTGGTTTTTCAACATTTTTTTTTGAATTTTCTAACAAGCAAGCCCAAGATTGATCTTGTAGGAACAAGATCAAGCCATACTTTGATACCAAATGATATGAAAAAGAGAAGATTCGCTCAAAAACTACTCAAAATAGTCCATAAATCAACTAGAACCCGAGGACCGCTTTGAGATCAACTTTCGGCCAACAATAACAACACAAGGATTACAGGATACAAGATGTATTTTAACACCAAAACAGCAACAACGACACAAGATGGAACAAGTCACGGATTCAACATAAACACAAGGGAAATTGGATAGAAAATAAAGATAGATAGTGAGACCAAGATTATTACAAGATTAAGAACCAAGTGTATTTCAACACTAACCCCTAATGAATGTAACAATCAAAACTATACTCTCACGGTGACCACCAAGGGAATGAACTCACCTCAAGATCTACCGTTTTCAAGCAAAGTTCAATATTTGCTTTTCCAAGACCTATGCTAAGGATGGCTTTTACAAGCCCTACAACTAAGGGTGTTACACTCTCAAAAAAGAAAATATGTATTTCAATTCTTCATCATTCAAAATCTGCTAAGAAATGAGCTAAAATGACCTATTTATAGTGTATTACAAAAGAAGACAAAAAGACCACTTTGCCCTTAATGATAGGTGCGTCCATGGTGTGTAAATACACTATGTGTAATGTCCAAAATGCCCTTAATTAAGGTCCAAAACCGTGAGTCCTCAATCTTAAATGCTCCAAGCAATCTTCCACACACGAGATTGCTTTAAGTTATGCTCAAAACGGGTCCACCATGCATGTTCTTATATTCTCGAGGTGACTAAGTCTTGAGCCTCTATATGTTGGCCTCCAAAGATGTCATCAAAAGATAAGATGGCCATTTGTCCCGTATTACTTTATAGGCCCTGAGTCATATGAGGAACGAACCCGCCCACAACCCCAACCAAGGCCAACCCGAGATAGGTGGCCACCCTTTGGGTGCCATCACCTTCTTTGGCCCTGCCTTACACACCTTATTTATCCTACCTGCCGCCCTTGGAAACAGCCTTCCTTAGCTTTGTCCCTTCCACATGAAATAGAGTTCTTTAATTTGAAGCTCCGTACTCTTGTAAAAATGGACTACACTGTCTCAACCACCTACCTTTCCCTTCTTTTGTTTGTTCAGGACCTGAAAATGCCCGTTCGCTTGTCATTGGGGATCCCAATCTGACTTGCTCGTGGTTTATTAATTTCAGGGTTGTTTTTACTTACCTTTCTATCTATGAAAGAAATAAATCAAAAATCAAGATGTCAATGAAAACGTATTTTATCCTCTATTGCACGGAAAGGGAAGCCTATAGTTTGTTTGATAGGCCCAAAAATGCTTTTTATTGGTTCCCTTCCCCCTATCAATGTGAATGGATTTTTAGACTAAACCCAAGACCATGCTCTTCCCTTTTGAGTTTTCTCTTAGGTGCCTATCCCGAAGAAGAAAAGACGAGGCATAGCAAAGGCTAAGGCAATGGAAGTAAGACTAAGTCCCTATGGAAAAGGCCTATTTTGCTTTGATACGAAAGAGTTCATTACCTGCTTGGTAGGCTGCTTCTTGATTCAGTATTTGTATTGGATTTATTTTCTGATTTAATATACTTACTCATAGAAAATGTGACATAGAGCTATACCGACCAACCCTTCTCTCCGTTTTAAAAACTGGACATCAAAATACCTTGTGCTCACGACCCCTTCTTCACATTGAAGTGAATCGTGGAAGCAGCCCGAGGTGGGAATGAATCCTTCTTGTGCGCTTTCAAATCTTTCATCAACTATTGGGTTCTCCCAGGGAACTCGCCCTTGGGATTCAGAAATATCTACTTCTGCTTTCCAGGCACGACCTGTCCACCATTTCACTTATTTTATCCATCTTTTTCACGTAATCCATCTTCGATCTGTAGCTGAGAACTACCTTTCACATCCAAACTCGGGGTCCTACCCCTGTCTATCACCTTATCGCCCTTACACTCCTTCCCTTGCCAATAGATTAGAATTTTTTCCAATAATGTCTTGGACTCTATCATCCCAACCCCCATACGACTGAGGAATCGAACATCAAGAGATAGAATAAGGAAAGAGGCACTCTAGTTAACTGATAGATAAGGCACCCGTAAGCAAGGACTGAAGAGATAGAAAAAGGGAAGACATGCCAATCGACCCAAATAGACTTTGGGAGAATCGATGCACCCAACCTCAAGATAAGAAGAAAAGGCCACTTCGGATGCCTTCCCTTTTGTTCGCCTCTTCCTACAAGAAATGATGTAAGTAGTAGTGCCCTTTTTGGCTAGTTACGAGAACTCAACATTTGAGAGGACTCGACTTGTATCAAGAGTAAAAGCTCCTGACTAGCTTTAGAGCACACGACAATTGGTACTACTTTGCTATCGGTCACTGTTAAGAATGATTTGGCTTGAGTTCATCGAATTGACTCTAGAGAAGAAAAGCAAAGAAGGAGCTTTCTATTTGGGTCCACTCGATGAGTATCCCTAGAATTTACGTTCCACAAGTGTAAAGCCTTCCATTTTGGCGGGTTGAAAGCGCCATAAAGGATTATGATCTCTTTCGTCAGAAAAGAAATTGCATAAATTCTGCCTTTTTTAATCCCAATTTCCCAGTCTTTCTGTGAGGTAAAACCTCACCACACTACACTGTACTTCGACACAAGAGATAGGACCGGGCACTTTGTATCTTCGGGATAGGAGTTGGCGGTCTTCTTTAAGAGAACTTCAATCTAATACTCTTTATGGATCAACTCATGTTTCCACTCTATTTTCATTACGAGGATGTATCACGTCAGGATTCGTTACTCAAACTGAATCACGCCAATGTTATGGAAGTTCCTGGATCGTGTAAAATAATAGTAGTACCAAAAACAGCACCTTCTATCAAAAATGGAAAATTGGCTATGGAGATTCCGTGCGGTCATAAATTAATACAGACACAAAGGGCTTCAACAGGAAAGTCGTTTCGATCAAATCCATTCTTGGGGTCAAATAAAGACAAAACAGGATATGTCAGTGACCTAGCACGACAAAGCACTCTCTGAGGGCATAGGAATGTCACATTTTTTGGTTAGAATATCCACAGTAATGTTTCTGTTAGATTCTCTGCTCGAAATAAGGGAAAGGTCAATTCAATTCTTGATGGAAAAGAAGTTTGCGAATTCTCCCCCAAACTGGAAGATCATTTCGAGATCTTCGAACATATTCGAGGGTTCAGTGTTACTATTGAAACTTTGGCCAACACACAAGATGAGGCTTTACCACCTTGGAGCGGCTTTTTGCAAAAAGATAAGGGGAAACTCAGTAAGATATCGGAGAAGTGAAATATACGAGATCACAAGCGCAGATTGCTCGTGGCTGGGCTAAATATGAATTGAGACGAAAGCTTTATAAAGACCTTTGTAAAGATCCTGATCTTCCTAGTGCTATGCGGGATAAACATCATTAGTTGTTGTCCAAGTTGCCAAGAAATAATGCCTTTGCACGAGTCAGAAATCGATGTATTTACACGGGTCGCCCTCGTTCTGTTTATGAGTTCTTCCAAATTTCTCATATCCTTTTTTGTGGATTAGCATCTCGAGGTCCTTTGATGGGCATAAAGAAATTATCTTGGTAGCAACCACCAAACCAATAGAAAAAGGGTTAGCTCCGCAGCAGGTCTACAAGCAAGGTAAGTAGGTCCATTACCAGCCAGCTCCGGATCGAAAAGACCTAACCGACTAATCCCTTATCTAGGATCGTAGATGTTAATAGGGTGAGAATCAAATTAGGGGAAACCTCTACCGCCTGTGTCTATCTCCTATCAAGTATGCTCCCCAGACATAGACTACGTACAGGGTAGTACTCTTGGAAAGATAGAATATTACCGCGTGAACATAACATTACATTAAGTTACAAATGTAAATCCCAAAGGATCGACCACTATTATAAATATAGTAAGGTGGAGAACTGTTGTTTAGTAGAGCGCTGGAGTGCAGAGGTTGTTCCCATCATTGCAGTCAGGGTGTGGGATTGAGCCTTCCAAATGAGAAAGAAGAAAAGTGCAGCATTTCGTTGGAAAAACCAACACAAATATCATATTGAATTTCTCTCACCCTACTTATAAAGATAGATAGAAAAGGTTGGAGAGAATTTCATAAAGTTATTCTCTCCTTTCTAAAGATGCGCAAGGCGCTCCCCAGAATAAAGCCCCACCCCTATTTTCCCCCTTTTAATGAAGGACCCTCGCCTCGCTTCCTATTTATTTGTGGGTCTAGACCTGATTTTATTTTTCAATTTTGAGAATCAACCAATGAAAAAATCCATAGCCCAGGTGACTCACAGCCTTCCTCTCACCCAAATAAATGAAATGGTATAAATCAAATCAATAAGCTTTTTGATTGATTTAGGGCACAACGAAGCCAAATTCAATCAATGAAAGGGGGCTTACTTTTCCTGAGGCTGATTTATCCTATTCAAATTTAGCTATGCTAATAGAAGAGGAAAAGTTTTCAGATGAGATGGACTCCCAAGAGATGAGCGAGAACCTCCAATTTCTTAGGGGTCGCACTCTGTCTCGCTTGGTGGACGAAATCTTCTTTCCTTTTAGAATTCTTTCTCCCATACATCTTTTTTGCCCTCTTTTGCCGAGGTGGAAATAATAATCTAAAAAGTGGACAGAGACCTAAATTTCCATTAGATTCATTCCTAAGCTTGCTTTGTTGCAGCAAAATAATCAGTCCGAGAATGTTGGAGAGAAGAGAGTTGTTAAAACCTCTCTTATTCGGTCACTGAGAAGTCAGATGACTCTTCAGTAACCCAGGGTGATTTGACCCCTTCGATGCTTTTTTCGCTGTAGGGCCCAGAACACTATACAACAGTTGTCACGATAAAAAAGAGAAATAAATAAATAACTATAAGGAACCAACGACTCTCTCTTCTTAAATAATCTATATCCCCTACACTTAATCAACATTTGATAGATTATCCAATCCCGAGCAATCTTAGTTATTAGTGGGGGTTTGGTTCGTTAGCTGGTATTTTTTTAGTCATTCAGATAGTGACTGTCCTTTTTTTAGCTATGCGTTACACACCTCATGTAGATCTAGCTTTCAACAGCTTAGAATACATTATGAGAGATGTTGAAGGGGGCTGGTTGCTTCGTTATATGCATCCTAATGGGGAAAGTATTTTTTTTTATTGTGGTTCACCTTCATATTTTTCATGGTCTATATCATGCCAGTTATAGCAGTCCTGGGGAATTTGTTCGGTGTCGCAAAGTTGTAATCTTCCTATTAATGATTGTGACAGCTTTTATAGGATATACTACCTTGGGGTAATATGAGCTTTTGGGGAGCTACAGTAATTACAAGCTTAGCTAGTGCCATACCTGTAGTAGGAGATACCATAGTGACTTGGCTTTGGGGTGGGTTCTCCGTGGACAATGCCACCTTAAATCATTTTTTTAGTCTTCATCATTTACTCTACTTTATTTTAGTAGGCGCTAGTCTTCTTCATCTAGCCGCATTGCATCAATATGGATCCAATAATCCATTGGGTGTACATTCAGAGATGGATAGAATTGCTTCTTACCCTTATTTTTATGTAAAGGATCTAGTGGGTTGGGTAGCTTTTGCTATCTTATTTTCCATTTGGATTTTTTATGCTCCTAATGTTTTGGAGCATCCCCACAATTATATACCTACTAATCCGATGTACACCCCTCCTCATATTGTGCAAGAATGGTATTTCCTGCTAATCCATGCCATCCTTCATAGTATACCTGACAAATCGGGAGGTGTAGCCGCAATAGCACCAGTTTTTATATGTCTGTTTGCTTTACCCTTTTTTAAAAGTATGTATGTACGTAGTTTAAGTTTTTGCTCGATTCACCAAGGAATATTTTGGTTGCTTTTTACGGATTGCTTACTACTACGTTGGATCGGATGTCAACCTGTGGAGCCACCCTTTGTTACTATTGGACAAATTTCTCCTTTAGTTTTCTTTTTGTTCTTTGTGATAACGCCCATTCTGGGATGAGTTGGAAGAGGAATTCCTAATTCTTACATAGATGAGACTGATCACACCTGATTAGTGAGAAATTCTGACACCTATCATTTACGATTGAGTATTACACTAAGCATTTACAAGCGGATTGAGGAATGAAGGGTGAGGAATAAAAATAGAAAGAAAGAGATAGATTTCAAATTAGAGTAAGGGCGTAAGACATTCCTTTTGATAATTTCGATCTGCTTACTTTGAATAAAGAGAAAAAAAAGTAATAGATAGGCGGAAAGGGTTTACACAAGACCACTGAGCGAGAGAGAGAGCCTTCGCTTACCTGCTTAACCATACCCTCCAATCGTACCTATATAGTCTTTTCTTTAGTTATATCCAATTTTAGTTCTGCTTTCAACTACCGATGAGAGAAGGCTTTTTTCTTACATCCAGTGCTACATCTAGAGGTCCATTCCCCTAGGTCATTTGATATCTTTATTCTGAGTCTGAGTTCTATTCAACAAGCCAGTTCTATCCCAGTAGCTCTCTCTTTTTATTACCTTAACCATAGGCAAGCAAAAAACATAGGCTTGAAATTCAAGTTAAGGTATATCCATCCCAGATTACTCTCTCTGATATTGCTGTTATAGCTCAAACTTATACAGACAACACTGGAGGTGCGTGCTCAATTGGGAAGCAGCCAATAAAAGGTCTTTTTAGGAAATAAAGGATTGCTACCCTTGTCCCTCACAGCACCACCCTTAAAGCTGAACCAAATTCTTGTGCCGCAAGTGATAACCATTTTGGTACCTTACTATATGTTTGACGTCCATTTCCTCTTCTCTCGTATCTGTCCATCTTTCTGATGGTGAAGGAAGAAATTCTGACAATAATGACAATAATGGAAACAAAGCATGCGTCAAGGCCTCCCAATCCAAGAACCCAATCGAGAATCTTCATTCCTCTTTTATGATGATAAATGGAACTGCTGTCCCGCGTAAGCCTTTGGAAGCAAACAATCATAAAAAAGAAAAATAGAGAAGTAGTCTAATTAGAGCTAAGGTAAAAACATGGGCAATCCTGTGTATTCGATCTAGTGCTCTCACGTGCCCCCAAAAAAAGCATGATGGATCATTGCGACTGTGCATCGACTATTGCGCATTAAACAAGATAACTATGAAGAAGAAATACCTTATTCCCTTGACCACCAACTTGTTCAATAGATTGGGGAAGGCCAAGTTCTTCACGAAGGTAGATTTACGGAAAGAATATTACCAAGTATACATAGTCGAAGGAGATGAGCCCAAGACCACGTATGTAAGAAGGTATGGAGCGTTCTAGTGGATCGTGATGCTGTTCGATAAGGCACCAGCCACATTTTGTACTCTTATGAATAAGATTTTCCAGCCATACCTTGATGAGTTCGTGGTGGTATACTTGGATGACATAGTCATTTATAGTAAGACCCCAGAGGATCACGTGGAGCATCTACGTAAAATCTTCCAACTACTAAATTTTACATCAAGAAAGAGAAGTGCTCGTTCATTAACGAGGAGGTAGACTTCTTGGGGCATGTCATAAGCCAAATCAAGATGAACGAGGCCAAGGTGTCTGCCATAAAGGAGTGTGAGGTGCCTAATTTTGTGATCGAGTTGCGGTCATTTCTGGGGCTTGTGAACGACTATCATCGGTTTATTTAGAAAGGGGTATTTCGCCATTGCTGCACCTGAAGAAGAACCGTCCTTGGGAATGGATGGAGAGCTGCCAAAGAACCTTTGAAGAGTTGAAGGCCACCTTTATGTGCCAAAATAGGGGAACTTAAGGCGCACTCTTCTAAAAGGAATGTCATGATACAAAGTGGGATGGTCATCCGGGGCAACAAGGCACGTGAGCACTCTTGGAGTCAGCATATTATTGGCTGCAAATGAGAGAGGAGATCAAACTCTACGTGTGGACTTGTCTTATTTACCAACATGACAAAGTGGAGAACATGGAGCCCGATGGACTTTTGGAACCTCTACCAGTGGTGGAGCGACCATGGGATAGTGCCACGATGGATTTCATCACGGCACTACATGGTCCGATTCCATTATGGTCGTGGTTGATAGATTCTTAAAGTATGCAACCTTCATTCCCATATCACCAATTGCAAGGCCGAAGAAGCAGCTCCTTTCTTCCTTAAGAATGTGGTAAAGTATTGGGGACTACCACGGACTATCATAAGTGACCGAGACCCGCGCTTCACGGGTCAATTTTGGATGGAGATCTTTCCACTCTTGGGTTTGGAGTTGTACTTCTCCACGAGTTTCCACCCGACTGGGTAAATACCATACTTGAGTCTTACTTGAGGCACTTTGTGAGTGCAAACCAGTGGGATTGGGCTAGGCTTCTTGATGTGGCACAATTCTCCTATAACTTGCAAAGGAGCGAAGTTACGAGGCGTACACCATTCGAGTTAGCAACGGGGAAAGAACCACATACTCCCCATACTTTGGTGAGTTCTTACAAAGGTAAAAGTCCCAGAGCATATTGCTTGGCAAAGACTTGGGAAGAATATACCGACACCGCCCGCTCATACTTAGAGAAGGATGCATAGAAGATGAAGAGGTTCGCAGATAAGAAATCAAGGACTTATCGGTAGATCAGCTAGCTCGGGCTCTAGTCTTTCGTTGATCTTTTTTTCCCCTCGCTCTATGAGGATGTGCACCTATCCAGAACGTGCAAAGTAAAATAGCGGTAGATCAACTGGATAGTATGGCAAGAATTCAAGCACAATTGTTGTATTTTGTGAAAAAGTATCTCTCTCTAACCCTAGTGAACATTCAAATATCTGTCCTACATTTATTCATGAAGGTACTCCTAATGGGTTAAAGACCATATCAATGGATCTTCTATCTTGTAAATAAGGCATATCTTGTCTAGCCAAAATTTGGGAAATGATACCCTTATTTCCGTGTCTTCCAGCTACTTTATCGCCTACTTTGATTTCACGTTTCTGTGAAATATATACATGAATCGTTTCGGGATTCTAACTAGAACCGCCCCTTTTCTAGATCCACCTCACATCAATAACCAGCCCCCTGCCACCTATAGGTAATTTGTGACAAGTTTCTTTTGAAGTAGATACCTGAATACCAAGTATAGCTTGTAACAATCTATCTTCTGGGGCATACGACAATTCTTTCATGACCTGGGGTTTAAATTTACCTACTAAAATATCACCCGTCTCTACCCAAGATCCCAGTATCACAATTCCATTTTTGTCTAAATTACAGAGTAAATAGGCTTCTAAATACGGTATATTAGTGACTTTTTTAGGGTCTTGACTTGTCACATGACTCTGAATTTCATATTTTCATATGTGAAAAGAAGTATAAATATCTTTATATACCAAACGCTTGCTAATAAGTACTGCATCTTCAGAATTGTAACCCTCTCACGGCATATAAGCTACTAATATGTTTTCCCAAAAGAAAGTTTACCATCAACCGTAGCAGCACCATCTGCTAAAATTTGTACCTTTTTAATGCATTTACCCCAAGGAACCTGGAGTTTTTGATGCATACAAGTTTTTTTATTGGAACATTGATATATAACTAATGGAATGCTTAGAATATCTCCATTACTCGCTAAAAGAATCTTATCAGTATTCGTATAAACGACCCTTCTCTCGCGTTCGGCTATAGCAAGAGCCCCCTAATCTAGAGCTTCTTGTCATTCCAACCCAGTTCCAATAATGCATTTCTCGGAGCGAGAAAAAGAAACTGCTTGACGTTGCATATTAGAACTCATTAAAACTCGATTCGCATCATTATGTTCAATAAAAAAAATGAGGGAAGCTCCAATAGAAAAATATTGAAAAGGAAAAATCTTCAAAGATGAACCTGTTCCCGTGCAATAGTCAAGAATTCTTGATGGTATCGAGCTGGAACAACCTGTTCTTCCTGAATATCCTGATTTAAGGCTAAAGAATTTCCTGCCGCTACCATATAGTATTCATCTCTACTTGGTGATAAATAAAGTATCCGTACCCCAGTTGACCTCTCAGAAATTTCATAAAAAGGGCTTTCTAGAGACCCCTAATAACCAATCCTCGCATGAATTGCTAAGGATCCAATAAGTCCAACATTGATTCCTTCAGATGTGTCAATTGGGAAAATACGTCCATAGTGACTAGGATGGATATCTCGTATCCGAAAACTAGCAGTGCGACCTGTCAGTCCTCCAGGGCCCAAATAACAACATTTTCTCCCATGAACAATTTGTGTTAATGGATTAGTTCGATCCAAAACTTGAGATAATGAATGTAAACCAAAAAAGGATTCATAAGTAGTTGTTAATGGAGTTGAGGTTACCAAATTCTGAGGTGTCGGTATCAATTTATGCTGAATTGCTCCACATATAGTCCCCCTAACCACATTTTCTAAACGAACCAGAGCCAATCCAAATTGATCTTGTAAAAGATCTGTTACAGAACGAATATGTTTATTTTTCAAATGATTCATATCGTCAAGTGCGCCCATTCCAAATTTCAGCCCAATCAAATGATCGACGGCTGCCAATATATCTCGTGGTAACAAAAATGTATTGTTCTTGGGTATATCAAGGTTCAGTCTTCGGTTCATATTTCATCGACCAATCCTTCCTAATTCACATATTTGTTGAAAGAATTTCTTTTGTAATTCGTGGTCTAATTAGATAACATCTTGCTTGAACATAGGAGTTGCTAAAAGTCAAATTCGAGAAAAAGAGCCGATTATATGGGAAATCCTTCAAGAAGTTATTGCTGAATAGAGCACCCACTCTGCATAGATTAGGCATACAAGCATTCCAGCCTATTTTAGTGGAGGGGGCGCGCTACACATCCATTAGTTTGCAAGGGATTCAATGCCGATTTTGATGGAGATCAAATGGTTGTTCATGTACCTTTATCCTTGGAGGCTCAAGTAGAGGCCCGTTTACTTATGTTTTCTCATATGAATCTTTTGTCTCCAGCTATTGGGGATCCCATTTCCATACCAATGCAAGATATGCTTATTGGACTTTATGTATTTTTGAGCAGAAATCATTGAGGTATTTGTGTAAATAGATATAATCCATGTAATCGCAGAAACTATCAAAATAAAAAAAGAAGTGACAATAGTTACTATAAGTATACGAAAGAACCCTTTTTTTTAATTCCTATGATGCAATTGGGGCTTACCGGCATAAATGAATCAATTTAGATAGTCCTTTGTGGCTCCGGTGGCGACTAGATCAATGCATTATTACTTCAAGAGAAACTCCCATCAAAGTTCAGTATGAATCTTTAGGTACTTTTTATGAGATTTATGGACACTATCTAATAGTAAGAAGTCTAAAAAAACAAATCCTTTTTATATACATTCGAACCACTGTTGGTCATAATTGCTCTTTATCGAGAAATCAAAGAAGCTATACAGGGGTTTTCTCGGGCCTATTCATATGGTACCTAACGTAATTCTATAATACCATGGGACTTCGGGGCTCTCTGGTTCAGCTAGGTACATAGTTCCAAAATTTATACGCGAATCAAGATCGATAAAAGGAAGTTTTACAATCACCAACTCAAACCCATTGTCGAATCCTACTCAGCGCAATATGGAGATACTTATGGCAAGCGGACTAATCTGGTCTTTCACAATAAAGCGATAGACGGAACTGCCATGAAATGACTTATTAGTAGATTAATAAAGCACTTCGGAATGGCATATACATCACATATCCTGGATCGAGTAAAAACTCTGGGGTTCCAACAAGCTACTGCTACATCCATTTCATTAGGACTTGATGACCTTTTAACAATACCTTCTAAGGGATGGCTCATTCAAGATGCTGAACAACAAAGTTTGATTTTGGTAAAAACACCATCATTATGGGAATGTACACACGGTAGAAAAATTACGTCAATCCATTGAAATATGGTATGGTACAAGTGAATATTTACAACAAGAAATGAATTCGAATTTTAAGATGACTGACCTTTTAATCCAGTTCATAAATATCTTTCTCAGGAGCTAGAGGAAATGCATCTCAGGTACATCAATTAGTAGGTATAAGAGGATTAATGTTGGATCCTCAAGGACAAATAATTGATTTACCTATTCAAAGCAATTTGTGCGAAGGACTCTCTTTAACAGAATACATCATTTCTTGCTACGGAGCCCGTAAAAGAGTTGTGGATACTGCTGTACGAACATCAGATGCTTGATATCTTACTCGCAGACTTTTTGAAGTAGTTCAACATATTGCTGTACATTGAATGGATTGTGGCACCGCCCGAGGTATTTCTGTGAGTCCTCGGAATGGGATGATGCCGAAAAGGGTTTTTGGTCAAACATTAATTGGCCGTGTATTAACAGATGATATATACATGGGTTTGTGATGTATTTCCACTAGAAATCAAGACATTGGCATTGGACTTGTAAACCGATTCATAACCTTTCGGGCACAACCAATCTCTATTTGAACTCCCTTTACTTGTAGGAGTACATCTTGGATTTGTCGATTATGTTATGGCCAGAGTCCTAATCATGGCGACCTGGTTAAGTTGGGGGAAGCTGTCTTTGATAAGAATAATGTTTGGGTTGATATAAAAGCATTCGTAGTGAAATACTACACTAGACAAGATAAAAGAGTACTGGAATATCAAAATAGATCTCTTAAAAGAGAGGTTAAGTATTTAAGAGAAATAATAGCTAGCAAGGGTTTGAGTCTAAACTCTTCAGAGACTCCATCTTCAGATCCTAAAGAGACTCCATCTTCAGATCCTAATAAAGAGACTCTATCTTCTGATCCGTCACAGGATCAGAGTCAATCTTCACCTACTCTATAACACTATCCACCGAAGAAAAAGAAAAAGAAAAAGCCTAGTTAAGCTTCGATGAGTTGCCTATTGATATTCCTTACTTTTCTTTTTTATTTGCCTACTTTTTTGCTTATATAATACTTCCCTCAGGTTGGTTATTCCTTGCTTGACAAAAGATAAGGTGATGAAATCAGAGAAGAGTGGAAAGAGCTTACTCTAACGTAAGGAGGAAAAGCAGTTTCAAAAGAAAAGAAAAGGGCAGAGCTCTATGCTCACTCAACTATGGGCTTTTTTGTATTTTAGGCTACGGGGTGAAGAAAGAAAAGATCGGATTGGAATATCAATAATATTGTTATTATTGGTTTGAAAGTGGCAAAAAGGGTAGCTTGCTTCTAGGTAGAAGCTTTGCGTCTCACACTTTGATGAGAAGAACCTCTTGTCCCCTCTAATCTGCTATGTTCTTAGCATGCGTGATCCAGTTATAGAGCCTATTATGGTTGTCGAATGGACCTCCTCTCCACCTAGGCGAAAGATAGGGCGTCAGGCGAGCGCGATTGGATTTTTTTGAACAAGCCTCAAGCTTGAATGAGCTCTCAACTGGTTAGAAAATTTCTTTCACATTTCCCAAAATTCATTCAATTGCTTGTAACGGGATAGAGAAATATGGGGGTAGGGACTGAAGATGGTTGGTAAGATGCTAGCGGTCTAACTCGGGTAAACAGATCAACCTATTGTAGTAGACTTCTATCCGACAGGGTTTGATGGCTACCTTAGGTTGGATAGGAAGAGAGAGCTTTGATGACATTTCTAGTGAACCCAAGAAAGGTCGAAGAGGCCAGCGTAAAAACACAGAAAGGGAAGCAACTTATCCACAAGATTGATGTTCAAATAGTGGGATTTTTTTCCTAGTAGCTAGTTTTGAGTTCTCCTAGTTCAGCTACTCGAGGGAAATCAATGGGGGCAAGTCTATGAGGAAAGGCCTATGTACCCTTTTTTATAAAACAAAGCATGTCTCTATACGCAATTTAATCAAACTTTATACATCTTTGTGAAGAAAGAAAAGTAGGCATTTTTAAGGCCAGTGTGGAGTAGCTAGAACGGATGGGAGGTAATTCTTCCTACATTGGGTGGCTTGCTAAAGCCTTGTGTTCATTTCAGTAACCTAGAGTCTTCGTTTGGGAAGTCTCCCTCTATGAATATGAGCTACGGAGGAGGATGAATTTGATGTAGGAGCAGAGTGGAATCTGGAGCAGGGTATCAGGTTCAAACGACCTCAAACTAGATAGAGCAGCATTAGTGGAACCTGTGGTCATCTCAAAAGAGAAAGAGGTACAGACGTCCCAACATAAAGTGTTCTAAAAGGAACTTAAGAGAAAATAATAGGACCGGAAAAAGGTCCGCTCTTATAGAAGAGCTACAAAGGTGAATGCGGATTAGTTCATAGATATTTCCTTAAAGAAATTTATTCAAAAATAGAATAGAGCACTGACCTAAACTATACTTTTTCTAAGGCAGAAAGGAGGGCAACCTCACCTCAGGTAATCACACCTTTCTTTCTCGATGATCAAAGAGTAAAAACTAGCTTTCAAACTAACCAACCATGGAGCTACCTGCCAACAAGCAAAACGAGTTCTCATTCATGGATAACTAATCTTTGACAAGGAAGAGGGGGACACTTCTCTCATACTCGCCCTTACAGGAGCCTAACGGAGAAAAGGCTATGTCCAATAGGGGAAGACTACGGTAAAAGGATGTCCATCTATTAGACCTAGGTTTGTTGATGGATTTGGTCTTGTCAAACAAGTCCGAATTCAAGGTTCGAACACAAAAGCCCACTAGTCAAGCTGAACTGGTTAGTGATGGAAGCAATTCCTACGAACTGAGAATAAAAGGATGTACTTGCCCCCTTTCCCAGCCATTACTACTCATCCACCGCTTTTTATTAAAAAATCCTGTCTTTGTCTTTCCAGGCTATCTTTTGCGTGCTATTCCTTACGCCCTGAGAAAGAACCTCCACTTGGATTCATTTCAAGTCTCGTGTTCTTGTTTAGAATTCTCATATATGAAGTTCGAACGAGAGCTTTGATGCAATTCAAATTGACAAGCAGTAGTGACAACATAATAAATATCCTCCGGACAGAACAAAATCTTTAATTCCCGGGTTTACTTTGCCAATAGAACAATCAATGGTGCTATATTAGAAACAAGATTCAGTTGCTACAAGCGAAGGATAATAAGAAAGAAGTCATAAAATGGGTAGATTAACTAAAATACACTTGGCCCACTAAGCACCAAGAGAGATCGAATGTGTAAGGATAGTCTCCTCAGCTGGGGAACTGGCCATATCCCAAACCGACACAGGTAAACAGAGATTGTTTACCCCTTTACCTTCTCTTTATATTCTCGCATGAGTGAAGACCTATAGGGTTTAAATTACCTGGTGTCGAGACTGGCTATTATTATTTTTTATCCTTCAACTGATTCTTTTCTTATTTAGAATAGCAGACACAATCAGTAGCCATTGGCGTTGGAAGAGCAGGATCAGAAATAGGAATAGTAAGTAGTCGTAGGAATTGCCATTGAAAGCAAGCGTATTCTATTTCATAACCTCTTCTACCTTAACTTTAAACTTCTAGTTGAGCAAGAGAGGAGTGAATCAGTGGATGAAGGGAGCAAAGTTACGAAGCTAGAGGCTATAACCTACTTTAGCTCATGGCCTTCTCTTCTTAGCAATAGCCAGTCAAAAATCGCAATAAGAGTAGAAGCTAGAAGCATAAAAATAGCCATCAGACTTCCTCCTTCTCCTCATATTAGGAACTGGCATAAATAAAAGGCTACAGAGGCACTTCAATTAGGAAAGCAATCCAGCCTGCCAGACATCGGTACAACCAAGGCAACAGACATAAGAAAACATAACAAAAATCAGCACCGAAATCCACAATCGAAGAGTAAGTATATGTAGAGAATAAGAGTAGCAAGAAGTAGCTTTAGGGAATAGGAGCAGGAGCGAGTGAGATCTTGAACTCTTAGGCTCCATCCCTGTATGTATATTTTATTCCCTATACCAAGAGCAAGATAAGGGTGGGATGAATATTAACTAAAATAAGGAAAGTCGCTTGTACCGAGAGCAAAGAGAACACCTCTAGTCGAAAAGAAAGAATCACTCACCTCACGAGGTTAGGTGGAATATAAGATTCGAATCAAATATGAACGTATTCTTAAAAGAAAATTCCCAGGCATTGGTTACAGACAGGACTTTCAAACCTGAAAGGACAGACATAGATTGACCTACCTACTAAGAACCAGAAATTCGAGAGACCAGAGAGATATTATATTGATTGGTTTAATCAAAGACCAGACAGACAAGCATCAAAGCCCAGAAAGCCACCAACCATCGAAGTATTAACCATAAAGCCTGATGGGGAAGAAGCTCTCTTTTGCATAAACACAGAAAGGAAGTCAACAGTCCCAGATCCTATTCTTTCAAAGAGTGCATTCCCATTCCCCGCACCCTATTATCTTATCTGGCGACACTTTTTGTGCGTCGTTCTCTTTTATACTCTTAATTTAGGAAGCAGGCACTCTTCTGTAAGCCTTCGAGAGGGTTCATAGCCTTGCTAACAATTTTCAACCTCACTCAGGGCATAGCTTGAATCTAGAAAAGTTTTTTTTAAAGTGTTCAGAAATCATCTGTGAACAAATCGGCTCTTGCAACTCATAAGGTGCGCTCTTTAGTTCATTAGCTAGGGATTCGCATCTTGACTGCTTGTGAAAGACATAGCTCTTTAATTGCTTAGGAGAACCGGCCTTATTTAGTAAACTAAAAGCCTTTTCTTACTTTTTTATCTCAAGTTATTCTCCATGAATCCACCTATGATGAAGCTTGCACTAGCTTTGGATTGAAGAAGATCGGCTATAGAATCGAAGAAAGGAGCGAGAGACCTTCTGGTGCCCCGGTTCCTTCTTTCCCTAACTCCTTCTTCTCGAAAGAAAAATAGTGGATTAGTAGATGATCTGGGAATAGAGCAGTGGCAGTGGCCCTATGTTGAGTAAGGGGTGAGAAGGTGCTCCTGCTGCTAAGTTGGAACTGGGGAAGTTAAAGCAGGACCTATAGTGTGACGTCTTCCCTATGGATGCATTACATATCCTACTCGTATTACCTAGGTCTTCCGACTAGGGTGTTACCTGTGTAGGAAACCTGTTTACTTTTAACGGCAAACACAGTTCTTGCCATTAGAATACTTTAGTTGGCTAAGGAGAAAATGTGTTGGCATACCATTTCTGGACGTGGTGGAAGAGTCCATAGAATGCTATGCCTTGATAGCAAAGCCAACTAGCAGAGCGAATGCGAGGATCGGTGGAATGCCGTAGCTTTAAGAGATAGGGTTGGAGTTCACCTACCACACAAGTACTATACCAAACACACTCCATGAGTGGATTAGTTTTTTAACTAGACAGAGACTTCTAAACTATATGCGTAAAGCAGGTTATGAACCCATAGTTTTATCACAGCTTTGGAATCCACATGCTAGATGCGAGGCTTCTTGTCAAGGCATAACTTTTATTCCACGGTTGTACCATCGCCTTATCGTGTTCCAGTAGCCGCACTTGCTACTGTCTTGGTGTTCTAAGGCTTTCTATTTGGCTTAGCAGCCCTTCGTCTTCTGGTATGCCATGATGGTATGGAAGATGAATTTTCTCTGGCTGTTGTAGGGCACTTCTTTGACTAGAGAAACAAGGGCTTTAGGAGTTACACCAGTTTGCCTTCTGGCTTGACTGAATGGACTGAGATCGAGGAACGGCTATCATGCTACTGGCTTTTAACCAAATTGCTAATTTTTAACTCTTAGATTGACTACCTCTACCGAGAAGCTCTCTCTCACTTCTGCCCAACCAATTCACAGACGATGAAAAGAAGTCCTCAAATCCTAAGTACACTAAGTAGGTAAAGACGAAGAAGTGATTATTAATTAGATCAATGCCACCTCAGGATGGAAAGGACAAGGAGCTATCGGATGTTAATCTCTTTTCTTTTATGTTGTATGCAACTACTTTCCATGGGCACATTATTGCCCTGCTACAACGAATGAACTAAATGGCAGATTATCGAGAGTGAGTGAACGGCTAGCCAAACCTTCTCGTTTGGAGAAAAATCATAGTGGAAATGCAGTTGAAAGCTGAAATGAGATGACAAAACAAGTGAAAGAAGTTACTGAAAGTAAAGCCCCTTTTATTGTGTTGGGAAACATTGGAAGAAAGCTATGATAGGGCCCTAAAGAGGAACGAGACTTGGAAACTGATCACGTTACCACAAGGCAAAGACCGGTTGGCTGCAGGTGGGTATATACACTGAAACACAAAGCTAACTTCATCTTGTGGAGAAAGTTTTCACACAAACCTATGGTTTTGCATCCATCATTTGCTCCTGTGGCCAAACAAAATTCAATTCCATATGAGTCATTCTGTCAGTTGCAGCTAAGATATCTTGGTTACTGCATCAGCTCGATGTTAACAAAAAGTGCTTCATGGAGACCTCTATGAATAATGTGATATGAGTCCTTCACCAGGTTTTCAAGCTCAGGGGTAGGAAAGTGTTTAGGTGAAAAAAGGCGATCTATGGTCTAAAGCAGTCTACTCGGGCTTGGTTCGAGATATGCAGTTTGGTTATGACGAAGATAGAGGAGTTTACAGAGAAGAAATGTCGTGGGTTCATAAAAAATAGAGGACACTACCATTATCCTAGTGTACTCAGTTCTATAAATTGACAAGTCAAATTCTGAGATGAGTCATAAAGGCAGCTAGTAAGCAAGTAGAGTCATTTCTGAAGTCGAGCGAGCGCTCAGAGATTTCCAATCAAAATCAGAATTCGCATAGAGATGAGAGTCTCTATCGTGGAGCTCGGTAGTCTTCCTTAAAAAAGCTACCAATTCTTGAACAAAAAGTGATATGCTTGCGAAGAGCTTTTCTGGCCATGTGAATAAAATCCATCCCGTGAAAGAAAGAAGAGCTGGGGAAAGTAAGGATAAGGCAAGACAATAGACCAAAGCACCGGCATAACAAAGAAGGTTTTCCATTATTTAAGCTACGTGATTTCGGGATCAACCTCAATGAATTCTGGTGTCACGGGCTGATTCGTAGCCCGCTCTAGGTGAGAGACTGCATGGAAAAACTCGATAAACATACTCCTATCCCGAGGTTAGAAATGCTTTCCCGTCACCTATAAGCTCTACACGTGTGATGTTAGCGACATATAATACGAATCAAAGTGCATATTTTTCTAACGTTCGGTTGTTCTTCTGATCCTCTCCTAGCTGCCAGAACTCCTATCAGATTGTAATCAAATCAATCTAAGAAGCAGCAGAGCTTTCAGTAAATTAAGGTATTTAGCAGTCCTAGTTGATGCAATAAGAGACCAAAAAGCCTGCTGGAAATGAATAGAAAGAACCTGTTTTTGCTTTCTACTTCCTAGCTATGAAGTAGCTTTCTGTTTTCTAGCTATGACGTCGCTTTCTACTTTCTAGCTATGAAGTCGCTTTCTGGTTTCACTTCGGTATTGTTAGATAGAGTCTCACTTTAAGGTCGAGTAGCTTCTTGGTCACCAACACTCAATCATCTGACGATCGCCAACTTTCAAAGAGTTCTTAGACTAGAAGACACAGTTGATTAGATCCAAAAACTTTAGCAGCTCCTCGCATCCCCAACAATGAGTGCCACATAATATCACATTGTAGTAGGCACCTGTAAGAAAGCTGTGATGAATAACGTCATCCCCAAGCACTGTCTGAACAAGTTCAGGCATAGTCCATTCCGGGGGTAATACCCTCCCGAATTCATGCACACACCTGGTGTATTCATCACATACTTTAGAAAAGAATTTCTCAAAGTCAGGTGAAGCACTTTGCTTGTCGGACGCTGTTGAATAACTATTTGATGTGCTACTAGTGGAAGGGAAATAAATAGGATCCCTCCGCATAAATTCTAAATCGCTAAGCGTTGTATTACCATAAATTTGATAAAGGACGATTTGATTCATTTGTTTTGGTTCATTCTTTGACTGCTCTGCTCCTAAGAGAGTCTTTTTATTGCTAAAAAAATTTGCCGATTGGGTTGGTCCAACCAAGAAAGACATAGGATGGGAGTCCTTGGGCATTGCTTGGGCCGAGTTCAATAAAGACTGGCTACAACAAAAGATCCTTTACTGTATACAAACTAGATATCTGTCTTAATTATCGCTACGTGCTATCGGAGATAGAGTAGTGGGAGGTTGAGTCAAAAGCATTTACCACACACTAAATTCAATGATCAAGCCAATAAGTCTCTTTCTATACAAGGACTCAAGCACATAGAGGCAGGCAATGACCTTTTTTTTCATCCCTGAGTCTGTTGGAGTGCTAAAGGAAGCAATCCCATCTAATCAAGTGAAAATCCTTCTGTCTTCCATTACTCTGCAACCTCCTACCTTCATTGAGGTTTGAGTTGAGTTGTAGGAGCTAATTCGACAATCGTTTGACAGTTGCCAACAACTCAAGTATTTGACAGTGTCCTATCATAGTTCTAAGGATTGAGAATGGTGTCTGTGGCTACTGCTGTTTTACCAGCATGTCTGTCCCCAATAATGAATTCTCGCTGACCACGTCCTATAGGGATCATCGAATCAATAGCAATAAGCCCGGTTTGAAGAGGCTTATATACAGAATGGCACAAAATAATACCCGGGGTGGCAGATTCAATTAAGCTGAAATTTCACCTCTACCATCAATAGGTTTAGCCAGGGCATTTACAACACGACCCAAATAAGCCTCACTCACGGGTATTTGAGAAATTCTTCCCCTTGATTTTGAGATGGAGTTTGCTTGTTTTAGTCCATACAAGGCCTTCCTAATGAGACTTTGCTATTCATTTCGAAAGTTACTATGCTTCGCGCTCTCCTTGATAGAGATATTTCAACCTATCTAATCGTGACTTTGTTAACCCGCTTCATTGCATGATAGAGAAAGGAAAAGCGACCCCGTGCCCTACCTTTGCTTAGTAAGAAATTGGTGAAGGCATCGGGATGGGACTAAAACTATGCATTTTTGTACTCTTAATATGAAACTATGAAATTTTCAAATGAAGATAGATGTGCAGGTTTAATAATAAACTCTTTGGTGAAAATGATGATATCTTTGGGTCAAGTACTATCTTTCATTTTTGTACTCTTGAAACTATTGCATAACTTAGTGGAGCCGTGTGGGGATGGTTTCGATTTACTATAGTTCCTGCCATTTGTTGTTCTTGTTGTTAACATTGTACTTTTTGTAATATTTCATCTTGTTGTCATTGTAATTTTGAAGTCTAGTGAAGTTGGGTGTGGCCTATTTCGATTCACTAGCACCTTGTTGCTCATTTTGTAGTTCTTGTGTTAGCTTGTTCATCTTGTTGCTGTTGCTGGATTCTTCTGTTGTGGACTTAATAGTGCATCAAACTGGAAGACTCTTGTATGTACGGTAACCCTCTCTTCTGTTACTAGTGGACTATTGCACAGAAAGGGCGACAGAAGGAACCTTTCTTAGTACGCTTTTCAAGCGCTTAGCTTCTGCTAACGGTGGGGCGGAAAGGCCACGTTGTTCAATTGGAAGCCTAAGCCAAGAAGGTACGAATGAAGTGCGGGGCCCCTTTAGAAGATAGGGGGCAGCTTTCTTGTGGTAGTAATTGCGAATATCTCTCCTCTTCTTATACGTGCACAGTTTGCTTGCATGCCGCCTTAGGCACATCTCTCTTTCTTAGTTTCACGCTGGACTAATGATAATTAATATAAGCATCTCTTTAGTGTATAAGCAATTCCTTAGTGGTCGCACCGAAAGTACGGTGGAGGTTGGTTGAGGATGATGTTATGCGGCGTTCAGAACCAGTCTTGAAGTGAATGAATTATAAAGAAGTAAGGAAATGAGACGACTCTTTCTTGAATTATATCATAAAAAGATCTTCCCCTCCACACTAATCACAAGTTTTTCTCTATTTCTCTTGTATATCGTCGTAACGCCCTTAATGCTAGGTTTTGAAAAAGACTTTTCATGTCATTCCTATTTAGGTCTGATTTGGATCCCTCTGTTTTTTCCTTTTCCTTCTGCACCTTTTCCTCGAAATGAGAAAGAAGATGGTACACTTGAATTGTATTATTTAAATGCTTATTGCTTTCCAAAAATCCTACTTCTACAATTGGTAGGTCACTGGGTTATTCAAATAAGTCGTGTTTTCCGTCGGTTTCCCATGTTATAACTTTTGTACCAATTCGGTTGATCCGGAATGGATCGGTTAAACATTCCATTAGGTAGCCTGGTCTTGACTCTTCTGTGTAGTATTCATTCTCGTTCGGCTCTTGGAACCACTTCCAGTAGTGGTTGGAACAGCTCGCAAAATCCAACCACTTCACCTACTTTATTGCCCCCAACCGTTTCTCGTACCTCTATTGAAACAGAATGGTTTTATGTTATTTCATCAATTGGTTATTCATCTCTATTCGTATCTCATTTTCCAATTTTGGTCTTGATTAGTCCACAAGATTGAATGGCCAATTCTTCTCCGAACCCTTGATTCGATTGTTTTCCAAGAATGTTGCACCGGGTATGTAAGCCGTGTATCTGTAACCCTCGATTCGATTGTGTGTCACAAAGTTTTTGCGTCAAATGAAGCAGACTGTTGGTTGGTGTCTCCATACCCTGACTCATTATATGCTAAACTGGTTCATTCGCAAGTCAAGATCAACATTATTTAGATCAGAGCTCGCATTCCTCATGCAGTTGCCTAAGGGTTAGGCTGTGAGAAGGGTTTTTTTTTTAACGATGATTGTATGCCTAGTACAAATCATCAAAGTCATTAGCTGTTTCAGAGCGGTTTCGCTCTCAGTAAACTGACCAACAAACTAATCAATCGGTTAAGCTGAAAGCGATTCAATCCACATCTATGACAACCCTGCTAAAAGCACTCATTAGCTGTAGTAAGGCTTTTCCGTCTTGATAGCCTTTCTCCTTTATTGCATGGGATTCCTAGTTTAGGTAGACAAAGAAAAGTCAAAATCGAAGGAGAAATCCATGAATGGAGGCACTCCCAATCCACTTGTTGCTCGCTTTCTTTCGCTCCTCTTCTTCAATCGGGCTATGTGAGGTTACCGAGGAAAGTCATGCGAAGAATGATCGTCCATTCCCTTTCAGAAACGAGATAGTTTGTTTCGTTCATATCGAAATGAAATAAGGTTTCGTGAGTGAGGTCACATATATAAAGAATGAGTCTTTCGAGCAGGACTCAACTAGTGTGGAACTATCCAACGCTATTGTCACGCCTCAATCCTATTGGGGAGAACAGTCACCCATAGCCATAAAGGCCCGAGAGAACCAATTCATAACCTTGTACTTCCCATGCATGTAACTATGACAACCAAATGTTCTGACAAACATGATAATGTATCGATGTAAATAATTACACATGAAAGCACAAACTGATATATACAATACTTGGCCGTTGGGGCCTCCATGTCTAAAAACAAGATACTACCATAACTTTAGATTAGTCTACAAAGTCTCTAAAAGATACATAGACTTAGTTAGGGTCGGGACAAACCCCCCTGCCCTACTCTTAACCTACTGCACAATACCAAAACATATGGAACAGACTCGGAAAGCCCTGAATCAACCTGGAGCTCACCAATATGCACGGAATAGCCTGTGCTCCTGCAAGTGGGATGTATGAGCTGAAGTACCTGTGCCAGCAGCATTAGTACGAAAATATATACTAAATATGTAAGGCTGAAGGTAACAATACACGATACAAGAGCTCAATAGAAATCAGATACAAGTGCATAAGTAGTACTAGTAGACCACCTTTATATATAAATTTGTGGGACTACATACATTACGTTCCTTTCTTTATTTTTACCTTTCTTACTTCATAATCTTTGTAAGCCATATGAAATGCAAATGACCAGCTGATCAGTGGTAAATAGATACATTAGGATCGGCCCATGTTAGGCTTATGCCCCTGAGCTGCCACCTATATATAAAGATTGGGATCGGCCCATGCTAGGCTTACGCCCCTGAGCTGCCACCCACCCACATATCAAGGTATCGAGATCGGTCCATGCTAGGCTTATTCCCCTGAGCTGCCACTCCTTTTACAGATTTACGTTACTTGGTTTATTTAGCCTTTGAGATTGTTACTTTGGTGGTCATAACATTATGGTACCTTGAAATAATAACCTGCCACTAAGAGACATATAAATATGCACTTTATGCAACATAAATGAAGTAGAGAGCTGTTGGCACACCAATGAAGTGTTTAGGAGCTTAAAATAACACATGGGTCTTAATTGAGTAAATGGAGAACTTCTGAAATTTTCAAATGAAGATAGATGTGCAGGTTTAATAATAAACACGTATTGAGGTATTTTGATATGTTAAAGAGTGGGAACAAGGTCGTTGGCTTTTTGGTATATAATACGCTGCTATTATGTGTCACTTGTTACAGGACAACCTTGGAAACTTATTTGGTGGAACAAATGTTCGATTTCATGCCAAAGAGTACAAAATGGAGTATGCCTTACATACCTGGTTATATAGATCTGAAACTAACCGACTTGACTTCTCGCCTTTTATATTACTTATCTACAATAGAATATATGGTAAACTAGTATTAGAAATCGACCAACACATTTAGGCTACTTAACTTCACCAAAATAGTAACCAGGCAGTAAACACATAATCTGTCCATCAAGGGAGTTATCTTAACCCTTTTCTCCTCCTATTACACCCACATACCATACATGTCCTTATAAGATCACCGAAACCACCTCAGCTTCATTACACCCTCCAAACAACACACCAAAACACATTGTCCAGTAAGCAAGGGCAACAATTAGTTCGGTGGTGTACCACCACATCTTTCTTCTATATTTCATTACAAACTAATCACACCCTTCTCCAACATCAACATGACAATCCATAACATGAACATACAAAACAGTCCACAAAACAGTCCCAAATCACTCTTATTGTAGCAATCCATTATTGAACTCATCATCTCTTGAGTTCTCAATAACAACACATCCATAACTCTCTGTCAAATTCATATACAAGGAGAACAAAATGGAGCAGTCACCATACCTCAATTCTGCAACTTATTTCTTTAATTGAACTCTTCAAGAACTTGAACTTTCCTTCACACTTTAAATCAAAGAAGAAAAGAGAAGTTCTTTAATACCAAAGAAAAGTGATCAGATTGCTTGTTCTATATTCTACCATAAAGCACTTATAACATCTTTTCATAATCTTCTATGAGATAAATAAACAAAAACTAAAGGGTTTTCACTTACCTTGGGCTGCAAAAATGAGGGTTTCTTCAAGAACCCTAAAAGGAGTTTTAGGGCTGCTGTTCTTAACCTTTGTTAAGAAAAAGAGAAAACTGAAGTTTAAAAGGGTGAAATTGTGTTTAAAATGAATAGAATTGCCAGCAATATTGAGCTTATATTGGGACCTATAGAACCATTCTTATTGACCTCATTTTCAGCCAAAAATTAGCCCAAGTAGGTGATGCACCTACTTAAGGGTCCAAGCTGCTGAAACTTCAAAGTAGGTGATGCACCTGATTGCTTAATTTCTTGTTGGGCTCAATTATATTTGGGCCTTGGTAGATTGTGTGTATTGGGCCATATACCCTTTTTATTTCTCTTCTATTCAATTTGAGCCCAAATGAGTACATTACATTAGTATAGGCCCAAATCTGGTCCATAGCCATATGTCCATTAATTTGGTCCAAATAATTCAAGTAGGTGATTCACCTACTAGCTTAATTAAGTCAAGCAAGCACCTCAATATTTTGTTCCATTTTCAGCTCCTACTCCCTTTAATATAGCCTTAAACTTATACACACTTGGTCACTTTAAACTTCCGATTCAAATACTAGCTTACGATCCCAAGTTTAAATAGTTGTATCGACGTTAACTTGGTCGCATCACCTAAAAACTGCATGGGCAGCATATATAATTCTATCTATGCCATTAATACTTGTACAACAAACCTCACCCATTACCTATCCTATGAGACCATACCAGGTTCCATATAATTATAATAAGTACAGCAAAATATGGGATGTTACAGCTATGTCGGCACTTGCCGCATCCTCTCCAAAACTTTGTCATTTCTACAGGACAAAAAGTCATTCTAGATTTAGTTCCTAAGCATGACCCCGACAGAAGTTTAGTACAAGAGGTCGGCTAGCTCTATTGTTCCCTTGGGTGACGAGCAAAACATCGACCTCTCCACTTGGTTCCCACCATAGGGAGATACATGAATCCCGGTGGGTGGACAAGGAGAGTTAGCCATCTAAAAGCTCTCTATTTGAAAGAATCTAATAAATTTGGGGCGAGCGAAACTGATCAGTTTAAAGTAAGGACGGCTGCGATCCTATTTCAAACTCAACTAAAGGATTATACCTTTAACCACCCACGGGAAAGAAAAGTGACTGTTCAGGAGGATTTAATAAAGGGGAGAGTAAAGAAGGTTAGAGTCACACTGTTATTCTCATTCAAACAAGGTTCTTGCCCTCAGTAGGGAGAAAGGAAAGTTGCTAGGGCCGGTACACTCACTTCATCTTGGAAGACTAACAGAATCTGAATTTTACGATTAGAAGCATAGACACAACCAATCCGCAATGTGTATCCCCCGAGAATTGGGGAGTCTGTCCTCTTTCCTTAGAGACCTAAAGGTCGCATATGAGGCAGGCACTCGATGCCAACTTCAAATCAAGTAAGAAAGTATGGAACAGACAACACCCTACCATAATGAGTTTCCTCATTTTAGCCCGCGATGAACACAGTCAATCAATCTTCCCTTTATAAGAAGAAAGACAGTTTCCTAACGCAAGGGTAAAGTTAGAGTGACAACATAGCATTTGAGTACCTTTGCTAGAGTCACACTCGAGAGCCTAACTTTTTTCTATACGTGACATCTCTTTCTTAGAATTCTATACGTGTGAAGCAAATCCATATTATTTCGATCGACAAAGATCTCGTTACCAGGTGAGGGAAGAAGTACCGAGAGGTTCACTCTTTTTGGATGACTTTCTTTCCTCAACAATAATGAAGAAAGTAGTCACAAAGGACTCTAAGCCTTAGAACAAAAAGATCAATTCGCGTCCTCTGATAAGAATCTCTCAGATTCTATTCTTGAATCTTCCTCGGCCGTAGCCTAGGATTAAGAGAGACATCCTCGATGTCAAACCCCTGGAGGCACTCCACTCTCCGATAGATATTTCCTCACCTAGTCCCAGAGACCTAACCTCAAGGCTTAGAAAGAATAAAGATCGGGGAACCTGCAAGCACAGAGAATCAATGCACCAAAGCTATCAGCGCTGACCACGTCCATCTTATCTTCTATGGGGTAGGTAGAGAGGCTTTTGCTATAATCAATAGTCTTTGCCTTTGGTGACTTGTCCTGGAAAATGGTCAAGTAAAAGTAGCCGCTCAACACTCACAAGGGAGATAGCCTACGCTAATCATGCACCTCCAAAAAGGCATCGATATTAACCCGTTGATAAAGCCCAAAATAAAGAGACTTCTCACTTCTAATAGTGAGAGAGTGGTCACAGTTCGTCACCTTGGGGGATTCTCTGAAAGAGAGGGTAAGGATTAAGGCTAGGTTAGGTCTACTCCACAATAGTAATTAGAAATAAAGGACAGAGATTCCCCTATGAAGATTTATAGGCCAGGGTAAAGATAAATCAAAATTCGCGCTCGAGTGTGAATTGGTAGCTCACAATCTATGAATTCACATCGCCAAAAGGATTTTAAAGGATAGAAAATTCCTTGGGTGACCGAGGGGCTCTCGATAAAAGCACAATATTTTGCCTCGATGGGGCTAGGACAGAGTGAAAGCTTTCCAAATAAAGTGCTGACCGCAATCAGGGAGTTCCTATGCTTAACCAGATTATTAGTCTTGGCAAAAATCCTCATCTGTATCTCACATAGATAATGCAACATCGGTCGAGGTCGGTGGGAACAATTAATTTCCTTGCACAGTGACTCATACATGCTTTATTAAATTGTAAATTTAGTGTTCGGGCTGCCCAGTTGGACTATGTCAGACATATCCTGAGAGTCCGGTGTTTCGGGTTGTACACAAGGGGGCTGGGGATCATTCTCAACAATCGGCGGCTCTTGAAGAAGGGGCACCCGACTCACTCATAACCTTATTAGCAGGATTGATTTGTTGAAGTTATGTGGCATCCGCGCATGAGGGACCGTCTAAACTTGCTCATTTCCTGAACAATGCCCGATGGTAAACATAATAAAAGGATAAGGATAAGGTAAGACAACAGACTAGAGCAGTAGACCCGGCATAACAGAGAAGGTTTTCCATTGTTTAACTATTTTAAACTAGGTACGACCAGCGTGGTTGTTCATATTTTATTTTATTATCCCAAACCAAGCCGACTGTAATGACTCTTCGATAAACTAGCATCTCCTTCACTATAACAACCCTGACTTCATCTATGAGAGTCGAGAATAAAATCACAGTGATGCCACCATTTAAGGAAGCAAGTTTATCCTATTTGAATAACACATTCTCTCCTCGGAAAGAAGCATTTATAAATGAGGTTCTATACGCAAAGCCCATAAAGCAGGTAGGCAGAAGAGCAGTAGGGGCTTGTTCGAGACTCAAGCTCTCCGAAACTGAAAGACTGAAGAGCAGAATCCAACACAAGAGGACATGAATGAGCAAACATATTGCCCATTAGTAAGGTGATACGAGTGCGATCATGTAGATGGACTCTTATGGGTGTGTATTGAAGTCTTCCAAGTGTGTATGCAAGAGAAGCGTAATTAAGGGCCCAAATACACACCAAAAATAGCCCATTACAAACACTAAAGGGGCAACCCACTCTTGAAGGGCCATCTTGGACATTTTACATTCTATCTTTTAATAAACTATAAATAAAACCTCTTAGGGTTTTAGTCTTAGTTTTGATTGAATATTAAAACTTGTAACATTGAAACACCCTCTCTTGAGAGAATGGCCTCTTGGCCGAAACATAGTAATTAGGGAAATCAACTTGAGTGTGGGATCACTCGTGTTGGATTCAAGCTTGGAAACGTTGGATTCTTGGGAGATCGAGGTCACTCTTGTGTCAACGTAGGAGTTAGGTTAATCGTTATGCGTAGCGTTAAGGGTTCAAGAGTATCACATGTTCTTGGGTTCTTAAGGTTATACCAACCAAGGTCTAACTATCTATCCCTTTGTTTCTTGTAGCCGTGTGTTTGTTATTCTTAATAATATTGTTATTGTTCTTCATGTTCTTCATTCTTGTGTTGTTAATCTAGTTTGTTGTCCGCTGAAAATAGGTGTTAATCACCTCATTACATTGTGTTCTTGCTGTAGATCTTGAATCCGAGAGGGGTCACTCAAAGGGTGCTCGGTTCTCTTGAACTTGTGGACTGTTTTAAGTGTTTGTTCCGTGTTTTCGTTGTTTTTTCACATATCATAAGGGTAGGAAACTGATTGAACAAGGTCTAAATCCGCAGCTTGATAAGATGTTGGTCTGTGATAGTGTTTGAAAAGGTTTTACCGGAGGAGGACACGAAGGATAATAAAAGTGCCACGCTCGCTATCGCTAAGGGGCATAGCAGAAAGAAGTAGCGGAATCAGGTGACTTGCCACACACCAACCAGGAGTCATTCCTTCTGAGATGGATCTTACTTTTTTGATAAAGGCCCACGTCTACTAGTTTAGTTGAAAACAAGGTGTTGAACTAGACTGATATCTAATCGTCTATCGAATCACCTCTTTAATTTAAAGGTAGGATGCCGAGAATTGTGTCGACATGAAGGCATGTGTGGGACTTTAGCCAATCTGCAAGACCTTTCATTTAAGATGCCTTCTTATCATCGGTCTTGGCAAGAATACCTGATTATATCTCTATAATAAAATGCAATGAAGCGAATCACTCGTCTGGATATCTCGAACTCCCAACTTGACAGCTTGACTGCATTACCTTCCTTCGTCACCTTCTTAACTATTGACAGCATCATCCCAGATTTTGTTTGTCTAATGCAAAACAAATCTCTGTCCTCTCATTTTCTAACTGCATTCATATTATGGAAAGCAACCAAGCGGGTTACGAGAAAGGGCCATCAACCCTGCCCTAATTGACCTATCCTGGTCTACGAAAGACCAAGGTCAATCGTGTCGCTATAAGAGCTCCTTTCGAAGGGTTTATTTCCAGCATAATGGTGAAAGCATTTGAGTTTGAGACTGTGGACACCCTTTTAGGCTATTACTGTCTTTTTTCTCTTGATTCTTTAAACTCTTTTTATCGGGGCAGTCAAGTTCCCCCCTTTCTTTGTGATGTCAAAATAGTATGGGGCCTAGAAGCCTTATAAATGCTTGAATCCCTTTTCTGTTAGCAGAACTGATAGAGTACGATCTTGTGTTTTGCTCTTTCTCCCATGTTTGCTGCCCTACTTTAAGCCAAAACAGCTTTCAAAGGAAGAAGTAGAGAGATAGTGGGTCTCGTTCCTTCACCTATGCCCGAGTAGCCTCTCTGGTCGACTAAAGCTTACTGCTAATGGAAGGGCGCGACTGGTCGATTCCCTCTAGTCTAGTGGGTTCACTCATTAACCTTCATTGTGAGAAGTGAAAGTAAAGGGATTGGAGAATCTATAGTTAACTGTTCATGAATCGGGTAGCTCCATTCCCGAATCGATTTTGATACCTCCATGAATCTAGAATGCTAAGGGGATGGATACCACTGATAAGAAAGGCTGGTCACAATTAATCTTTTCCAATTGCGTCAATCAGATAGATGCCTAAATTGGACATATTAGATGAGCCCGTCGCTCTTTGCGCGAAGACCAAATGCGCTCTTAGCTGCCTTTAAAGATGCCAAGTAAAAGCCCTATTCGGGTTTTGAGTGCCCATTCTCTATTGCAAATAGCGTCAGTTGTTCACGAAGAGGATTGATTCATGGTGCAATCCATCTTTGTCTGGGTTCTTTCACTCCTCAATAATTTGATTGACTCTAACTACGCTTTGGGGTACGGCTAAGCCTAACTCTAGACAGCTTCTTGCGTGCTCAGAGAAAGTCTAACTGACAAGCTTTATTGGTCTCACACTAGCACACTCACTTAAGCATCCGTCTTTGTATCTATCTCCACTGTTGGATCCATTTTTTTTATATACTTGAAAATCTGGGTCACTACCAGCAAAAATACCTCTGAACAAGATTCTAGCACCATGCCAAATGTGTCCGAATAAGAAAAGCAAATGAAGTATGTCCAAAAGTAAACCAAGTAAACCAACCCCTTAGACTGCTACGAAAAACACGATGATTTCATTGAAATAACCTAAAAGGAAAAGAACATAGGAATAAAGGTTTGATTTCTTCGAGCCATCATGAGAAAAAAGTAAGTACCTCACGGCCCTATGCCTTGAAGGATAGTAACTAGATGATCTAAAAGTTACCAATATTAGTGAATCGACAATTGATATTGATATAACATAGAAAGCGTAGAGATTTCCAAACCAAGTTTGATTGCTTTCGATGTTGGTGAATCTGCTAGCTATTCTCTAGGTTTTCGTGCTCTAGCGGGGAATCTTTAAAAGAAGCTCTTTAGTTTAGCTAAATTTTCTATCAAATAAAAAAGAAAATGAAAAAGGCAGGGCCTTCGCAAAAAACTTTAATGTAAGGCTGACTTTGATAGAACTACGATAAGTGAAAGAAAAGCCTTTATCAACTATCATAAGGAATAATTCAAATGGAAAGAAAGTTAAGGCCGGTTCTACTGATGTAGTTAAATCGAAGGATCTTGCTTTCTCTGATCTTATAGTTTAGTTTCTTTCTTTGAGCAGGTAAATGAAGGGCATAGGGCAAAGGAATGGCATTCTTTATCTTTTTTATCCTAAACAAAGTCTTTCGGCAGTTTTCTCTGACCTATAGTTCTGGGCCTATGATGACTATTATGGGCTCCGGGATTCCTATCCTATGGTTAAGGACTTCAATGATAAAGGAATGAAATACCAGCATCTTTCTTTTGACGATTCATATTCTTACGAATCTAAGAACGCGTGCTTTCGCTGAAAACCCCTTATAGCTAGGACTATGATAGGTTTCTCTCTAGGTAGTTTGAATTGGAACTATGCTCCTTGAGCTTTAGGTTCAGGCTTATCCTTATGATTTTCAGCCTGTTGGAAAAAAAAAGTTGTTTGAAGCCCATTCGTTAGTAGTGAGTCTGAAACTTCAACACAGTTGGAAACCTATTTAAACCTCACCTCCTGGCAAACTTCTAAAAAATAAGAGAGTTTTTCGGGCCGGAAATTCCAAGTTTGCGCTCTTATCTTAATGAAAGGCACACCATAACTTCTTTGACAACCAGCTTTCCTCACTCGCAGCTTTTACTTGCCTCACATGCAGGTCGATCCTAGTTTATGCTTTCTCTCTTATTAACTTCCATCGGGCGATAAAATGATATCGTTTCCCTTTCATGAGGCGGGGACACCGATAACCCCATTGGCAACCTTATGAACCAGATATCTCGAGTTCACTATCGGAGCATACCGACAGAGAAGAGAACGAAGGTTATAACATAGGAATTAGGTTTCTTGCAATGCAAGACTTCCCCTTCCAAAAATTTTTAGTCCAATCAATGGCCTCTTACTAGGTGATACTGAGGAGGGTCGGACACTTTTTTTATTTCTTTCTCTATTTACTGTTCAAAGAAGAAGTAGCCTTGTTAAGTGTATACGCACTTTGTATGAGAAAGAAAAGATATAAACATAGTGATTGTCTAATAAGATACTATGCAGAATAAGATTGTCAGGTGAGTCATATATTACTCATTTATCGCTTCTCATTTTGGAAATTGGATTTAGACTTTATCGACTTATTTCATATCATGGTTCAGGTGTTAAAAATCAGTGAGATTTACTCTTCCTTTTCGATGCCCGTGGAACTACTGTCAATGGTTTAATCAATTACTTCTTAGGAATGTTAAAAAAGATTACTACATGATTTGAATATGCCTATATGATATGGGACAAATGGTCATCTTATCTTTTGATGACATCTTTGGAGGCCAACATATAGAGGCTCAAGACTTGGTCACCTCGAGAATACAAGAACATGCATGGAGGACCAATTTTGAGCATAACTTAAAGCAATCTCGCGTGTAGAAGATTGCTTGGAGCATTTAAGATTGAGGACTCACGATTTTGGACCTTAATTAAGGGTATTTTGGACATTACACATGGTGTATTTACACACCATGGCCGCACCTATCAGTAAGGGCAAAGTGATTTTTTTTGTCTTCTTTTGTAATAAACTATAAATAGGTCATTTTAGCTCATTTCTTTGCAGATTTTGAATGATGAAGAATTGAAAGACATATTTTCTCTCTTTTTGTGAGTGTAACACCCTTAGTTGTAGGGCTTGGAAAAGCCATTCTTAGCATAGGGCTTGGAAAAGCTAATATTGATCTTTGCTTGGAAACGGTAGATCTTGAGGTGAGTTCATTCCCTTGGTGGTCACCGTAAGAGTGTGGTTTTGATTGTTACATTCATTAGGGGTTAGTGTTGAAATACACTTGGTTCTTAATCTTGTAATAATCTTGGTCTCACTATCTATCTTTATTTTCTATGCAATTTTCCTTGTTTTTGTGTTGAATCTGTGACTTGTTTCATCTTGTGTCATTGTTGTTATTTTGGTGTTAAAATACACCTTGTATTTTGTAATCCTTGTGTTGTTATTGTTGGCTGAAAGTTGCTCTCAAAGGGGTACTCGGGTTCTAGTTGATTTGTAGACTGTTTTGAGTAGTTTTTGAGCCTTCTCTTATCTTTCTCGTTTTATTTGGTATCAAAGTCATCGTTGATTTTGTTCTGACAAGATCAATCTTGGGCTTGAGACTTGAAAATTACAAAAAAAAAAATGAAAACTAAAATTTCCAGAAAATAGCAATCTGTCTGTGTTTGTGTTCTCGGTCAAAATTGTGTTCTTATTGTGTCTTGGCCGAGATTTGTTTGTTGTATGTCTAGATCTAGTAGTGTTCTTGTTTGTTTTGTTGTTTCTAGTGTTATTTTTCTTGTCCACTAACACTTTCAGTCTAGATTTAAACTTGAGCTTGAACTTGTTGAAAGTTGTTGTGAACATAAGCTTGGCCAATTGTTGTTGTTCTTGTTGTTATGGATTTGAAGTTGGCCGTGTTGATTTTGTTGTTATAGCTTGGCTGAAGGTGACCTTGTAGTTGGGTGTTGGACTTGTTGTTGTCGTTCTTGAAACATTGTTGTTGTGTTCTTTGTTGTTCTTCACCCTTTCATCTTTTGTTAACACAAGAAAAGTGAACTTTAAATCTACAAAAGGTGAAAGAAAAGTTGTAGTAGTTTTTGGTGAAAGGACTAGTTCACATCACTCATAGACTTGACATTAACTTTTTCAACCATTTTTCCATATTTCAAGGAGTGTTTTGTGGAACTAGTACAAGTCAAATCTCACCTTTTGAGTTGAATTTGAAAAGAGTTACAAGACTTGTTCTTTCCCTCCAAATACTAATTGTCTTCCATTCCAAAATTATAAGGAATAAAAATTTCAAGAATGGTGATTAAAACTTGATAAAACCAAACCAATACGTGGCTGCCACGTCATCATTGCTACTGTTCACACAATATTTTTGAGCTCAAAATTTTAGATTCTTATTTTCATTTTGAGCTCACCGAGGACATGACCCTAGATAGGAAGGTCTGGAAGATGCGAATTACGGCAGAGGATTAGGGCCAGTTCGGGTCGCTAGTGTAGGGAATTAATTGGTGGGGGTGTATTCCTGTTATGATTCCGTATTCAGTGTTTCGTGTTCCGTGTTCCATGTTTATTACGAATCTGTGTGCTTTCCTCTGCTTTATATTCCTGCATTCCTGCTTTACTGTATTTTATATTCCTGATGGGTGACGTATCTATGTTATGTCATCTGCTTCTGTGCTGTACTATGTGTTTGTGTGATATCTCGTGACTTGAGCCGGGGGTCTTTTGGAAACAGCCTTTCTACTTCATCAGAGGTAGAGGTATGGACTGCGTACATCTTACCCCCCCCAGACCCCACTAAGTGGGAATACACTGGGTTTGTTGTTGTTGTTGTTGTATTTTCATTTTTATTGTCCCTTAGTTTCGTTGATGGTTCTAATACTAATTAGCAACTAGTAATCACCTACTTAGTTGTAGATTAGTTGTTGAGTCCATTTCTTTCCTATCTTCGTTATTTATGTGCTTTTCTTATTTTTTAACTCATCGTAACTTCTTTGTTTCAAGTTCATAAGTAGATTTTGTGTTGTGTCTTGAGTCGATCAAACAAGAATCTATTCCGGCTGCCAAGTAGAATTGACATCTTATTGACTACCGGAATATAAGCAACTTTCAATATTCGCCTCTCTAAATTGTGGGGATCACAAAAGTGAGTGTATACGAGTGTTGGTGAGGAACTTTACTACTAATCTTTTTTGTTCATTTTGTAGGTTTAAAGGGTGATATAAGGGGAACATGACTTCGATAGCCGGGGATTATTGTGACTACAATATGGGAGACTATGATTGTAGTAAGGGTTTTTATGGCTACGAAGTTGAGGGAGATTGTGGAAGCTATGAAAATAGCCATGATCAAAACATAGGCAGATTTGAAAGTTACTGTTTTGAGGGAGAAAATGAGGTGAATGAAGTGCCTAGTGCTTATGGTGACTTTGGAGATGATGTAGGACCTCGTGATGGATCTTATGATGAAGTTGGGACATCTGAGGAGTCTTGCACTCCCCACTCCGAACCTAGATTTGGTGTTAGGTTTAACCTTTCATTCACAAACCTTATGAGAGCTATGATGAGAGTACGTGTGAGGAGTGTGAAGATTCATATTCTCCACCTTGTAATACTTCTTATCAAGGTCGATATAGTATGAATGGTTATACTAGCTATAGTGTAGGTTGTCCAATGAGAAGAAGAGGGTATGCATCTCCAAAATTGAGGGGTACTCATGTACTTTACAATGCTGATCCGAGAAGGAGTGTACACTCTAGAAAGGTGACCATTTGTGGGATACCGGGATGCCTCGTTATGTTAAATGATAGGTACTATAGAAACTACATTGTTCCATCCATGGTTGATTACTTGGGGTTATTTTGCTAGCCTTTACTTGTTCCATACTTCTCTGACAGGTTTAAGGTTACCGAGAGGGTAAAAATTGTCTTCTCCCAATTTAATTACCATGGGGAGGTGTGGTGTGATGTTTTTCCCATAACCTATGGTCATGTGAGCTTGAGCTCCAATTGGTTTGCACAACATCAAGTTTCAAATATGCAAAATTGGCCTAATATTATAAGAGGCCGATGGGGAAATTTCCTCGAGATGTACATTCTGCTCGGGCCACAAAAAAAATGTTCCTACCTACTCCAATTCAAATTATTATGAGAGACAAAAGATTGAGAGAAGTAAGGGAGTGAAAGGTGGTAATCCAAGAGTGAAAAAAGGAGAGGTTGTGTTGAGCGAAGTGAGGGAATTACCACCAAACCGTGCTAACTTTGGTTGTCCTTCTATTTCTATGGACATTTGTGTAGGTACCAACATGGCAAGCGAAGGCGACCAATGTCAAAAGGAAGTTGCTGCCCAAGCTTATGGATGACCTTCACCTCACGGCAAGAAAGAGTCTACTCAAGATCTTCAAGGTAAAATAGCTAACTCTTACACTTTAATGCATGTGAATGATAATTGCATGGCTAGTAATCCATTGAGTGTGAGTAGTAGCTTACTTATTTATGAGTCTAATGATTCCTTGCCTCTTGTTGATGATGTACATATTGTTAGTGTGTATACACTAGTTGATCCTATTGATGATGAAATTGACTCCTCTTGTGAGATCAATTTATGTTCACGTAGGGTTGAAGCCTATATGTTGAATGGAAGTACATCGTCTTGTGAAATGGGTGTTGATCAACTTGTTTGTGAAAACTATCCACCACTTGAGCATGTGTGTGATGTGCTTAATAGGACTCAAGTGAGTAAAGTATTTGAAAATATTGGTCAACAAAGTGAGAATGCACCCGAGAGCTCTTCTTGGGGTAATATTGTGTTTGAAACATCCTTGAAACTTGATATTGATCATTCAGAGAGTGAGGAACTTGCTTGTTCCAAATCTGTCCGTAAGGCAGATCACACTCTTTTTAGGTATAATGTCTTGTTTGAAGATGATTTAAACACTCCTAATGAACCTAGTGGTGAAAATGATGGTATCCCGATGCCTTCACCAATTTTCAAATATGTGTTTATTATTAAACCTGCACATCTATCTTTATTTGAAAATTTCAGAAGTTCTCCATTTACTCAATTAAGACCCATGTGTTATTTTAGCCCCTAAACACTTCATTGGTGTGCCAACATCTCTCTACTTCATTTATGTTACATAAAGTGCCTATTTACATGTCTCTTAGTGGCAGGTTATTATTTCAAGGTACCATAATGTTATGACCACCAAAGTAACAATCTCAAAGGCTAAATAAACCAAGTAACGTAAATCTGTAAAAGGAGTGGTAGCTCAGGGGCATAAGCCTAGCATGGGCCGATCTCGATACCTTGATATGTGGGTGGGTGGCAGCTCAGGGGCTTAAGCCTAGAATGGGCCGATCCCAATCTTTATATATAGGTGGCAGCTCAGGGGTATAAGCCTAGCATGGGCCAATCCTAATGTATCTATTTACCACTGATCAGCTGGTCATTTGCATTTCATATGGCTTACAAAGATTATGAAGCAAGAAAGGTAAAAATAAAGAAAGGAACGTAATGTATGTAGTCCCACAAATTTATATATAAAGGTGGTCTACTAGTACTACTTATGCACTTGTATCTAATTTCTATTGAGCTCTTGTATCGTGTATTGTTACCTTCAGCCTTACATATTCAGTACATATTTTCATACTGACGTCCCTTACAGGGACCTGTATTTCATGCTGTTGGCACAGGTACTTCAGCTCATACACCCCACTCGCAGGAGCATAGGCTATTCCGTGCATATTGGTGAGCTCCAGGTTGATTCAGGGCTTTCCGAGTCTGTTCCATATGTTTTGGTATTGTGCAGTAGGTTAAGAGTAGGGAGGGGGGGTTTTTCCCGACCCTAACTAAGTCTATGTATCTTTTAGAGACTTTGTAGACTAATGTAAAGTTATGGTAGTGTCTTGTTTTTAGACATAGAGGCCCCAACGGCCAAGTATTGTATATATCAGTTTGTGCTTGCATGTGTAATTATTTACATCGATACATTATCATGTTTGTCAGAACATTTGGTTGTCATAGTTACATGCATGTGAAGTACAAGGTTATGAATTGGTTCTCTCGGGCCTTTATGGCTACGGGTGACTGTTCGCCCCAATAGGATTGAGGCATGACAATAGCGTTGGATAGTTCCACACTACTTGAGTCCTGCTCGAAAGACTCATTCTTTATATATGTGACCTCACTCATGAAACCTTATTTCATTTCGATATGAACGAAATAAACTATCTCGTTCCTGAAAGGGAAAGGATGATCATTCTTCGCATGACTTTCCTCGGTAACCTCACATAGCCCGATTGAAGGAGAGGAGCGAAAGAAAGCGAGCAACAAGTGGATTGGGAGTGCCTCCATTCATGGATTTCTCCTTCGATTTTGACTTTTCGTTTTCTACCTAAACTAGGAATCCCATGCAATAAAGGAGAAATTCCCCATTATAAATAGAACACTTGTGCACTTTGTTTAGGACAATGGATGGATCTGGGACGTATTTTAGGCTGCTCAACATTTTAATTCAGGTTTATTTCAATTTAACTTAGATTTTTAATAGATTTATTCATGTATTCAACTAGATTGATCTAAATGCAACGCTATCAAGACGGAAAAGCCTCACTACAGCTAATGAGTGCTTTTAGCAGGGTTGTCACAGATATGGATTGAATCGCTTTCAGCTTAACCGATTGATTAGTTTGTTGGTCAGTTTACTGAGAGCGAAATCGCTCTGAAACAGCTAATGACTTTGATGATTTATGTACTAGGCATACAATCATCGTTAAAAAAAACAACCCTTCTCACAGCTTAACCCTTAGGCAATTGCGTGAGGAATGCGAGCTTTGAACTCACCTTTAGATTAAAAGCTAAGTTATAGAATTTGTGTATAAAGAAGTCGATTAGCATTCGTCAACAGTCATTCTACTTTACCGATCTAAATGATGTTGATCTTGAGTTGCGAATGAACCAGTTTAGCGTATAATGAGTCAGGGCATAGAGACACCAACCAACAGTCTGTTTCATTTAACGCAAAAACTTTGTGACACACAATCGAATCGAGGGTTACATATACACGACTTACATACCCGGTGCAACATTCTTGGAAAACAATCGAATCAAGGGTTCGGAGGAGAATTGGCCATTCAATCTTGTGGACTAATCAAGACCGAAATTAGAAAATGAGATACGAACAGAGAGGAATAACCAATTGATGAAATAACATAAAACCATTCTGTTTCAATAGAGGTACGAGAAACGGTTGGGGGCAATGAAGTAAGTGAAGTGGTTGGATTTTGCGAGCTGTTCCAACCACTGCTGGATGTGGTTCTAAGAGCCGAACGAGAATGAATACCACACAGAAGAGTCAAGACCAGGGTACCTAATGGAATGTTTAACCGATCCATTTTGGATCAACCGAATTGGTACAAAAGTTATAACATGGGAAACCGACGGAAAACACGACTTATTTGAATAACCCAGTGACCTACCAATTGTAGAAGTAGGATTTTTAGAAAGAAATAAGCACTTAAATAATACAATTCAAGTGTACCATCTTCTTTCTCATTTCAAGGAAAAGGTGCAGAAGGAAAAGGAAACAACAGAGGGATCCGAATCGGACCTAAATAGGAATGACATGAAAAGTCTTTTTCAAAACCTAGCATTAAGGGCGTTACGACGATATACGAGAGAAATAGAGAAAAACTTGTGATTAGTGTGGAGGGGAAGATCTTTTTATGATATAATTCAAGAAAGAGTCGTCTCATTTCCTTACTTCTTTATAATTCATTCACTTCAAGACTGGTTCTGCATGCCGCGTAACATCATCTTCAACCAACCTCCCACCGTACTTTCGGTGCGACCACTAAAGAATTGCTTATACACTAAAGAGATGCTTATATTCATTAGCATTAGTCCAGCGTGAAACTAAGAAAGAGAGATGTGCCTAAGGCGGTATGCAAGCAAACTGTGCACGTATGAGAAGAGGAGAGATGTTCGCAATTACTACCATAAGAAAGCTACTCCCTATCTTCTAAAGGGGCCCCTCACTTCGTTCGTACCTTCTTGGCTTAGGCTTCCAATTGAACAACGTGACCTTTCCGCCCCACCATTAGCAGAAGCGAAGCGCTTGAAAAGCGCACTAAGAAAGGTTCCTTCTGTCGCCTTTTCTGTGCAACAGTCCACTAGTAACGGAAGAGAGGGTTACCGTACATACAAGAGTCTTCCAGTTTGATGCACTATCAAGTCCACAACAGAAGAATCCAGTAACAGCAAAAAGATGAACAAGCTAACACAAGAACTACAAAATGAGCAACAAGGTGCTAGTGAATCGAAATAGGCTACACCCAACTTCACTAGACTTTAAAATTACAATGACAACAAGATGAAAGATTACAAAGAGTACAATGTTAACAACAAGAACAACAAATGGCAGGAACTATAGTGAATCAAAATCAGCCCCACACGGCTTCACTAAGTTACTGCAATAGTTTCAAGAGTACAAAAATGAAAGATAGTAACTTGACACAAAGATATCCTAGAATCTATGAACCCTAACTTGAAGAAAGGACCCTAAGACCCAAAGATTTCAGCACTAAGTTCTTACTTAGACCAAGAGGAACTCATGAACCTCAAGATCTTAAGTTTCTAGCCAAGAAACAACACAAGTGTAACTACACTTTGTTGGACAGATTTCAGATTCTACTCTCTCTAAAAAGAGAGAGAGAGATTTTCAATGTTACAAGACTTGTTGTTGTGAAATATGAAGTATGAACTAAGTGCTGAAAATAACCCTACTAGCATCTATTTATATTACACATAAAATGAAGGACAAATGACCCTTCTACCCTTCAGTTATGGGGAGCCCTTGGAGTGTAATTTATTACACTTCGAGGCTCATCTTCACACTTAGAAACATTTAATCTCTTTGGCGGATCAAGTACCAATTTACACACGGCCATTTGCACGAACATGGCGTGTAGTTTTTGTAACTCCCGAGCTTGGCTTTGTGTGAATGGCTGAGAATGTATTGGACAGCTTTGTACACCCTTATCATCCTCTCCATCTTGAGAGGAATTTGACCTTAAATTCAGCATTTAGTCATCCTCAACCGCATCCACTAGAGAAAGATCACACACGTTGAAAGTATTGTGCACTTGGTATTTTGGGGGAAGGCCAATCTTGTAGGCATTATCATTGATCCGTTCAAGTAATTGGAATGGTCCATCGGCTCTTGACATCAATTTGGATTTTCTTTGAGATGGAAACCTATCCTTCCTAAGGTGAACCCACACCCAATCTCCCGGTTCAAGAATGAGTTTCTTTCTTTCCTTGTTGACTCTCCTTGCAATGTCTTGATTTTTCTTCTCAAGTCAAAGCCGCACTTTCTTATGTAACTTCTACATCGAATCTGCCCGCTTGCTTCCATCTAAGCTAATCATAACATCACTAGGCAAAGAAGATAAATCCAAAGGGGTAAGGGGGTTGAGGACATATACGCACTCAAAGGGAGTCATTCCCGTACTTGAGTGTGTGACATGGTTATATGCAAACTCAATCAATGGTAGGTGTTGCTCCCAAGAAATCAATTTTCCTTTAACCATGGAACGTAGCATAGCACCCAAAGTCCTATTTACTACTTCCGTTTGGCCATCGATTTGTGGGTGGCAAGATGTGGAGAATAATTACTTGGTTCCAAGCCTACCCCACATGTATTTCCAAAAGTGACTTAGGAACTTAGAGTCCTTATCACTCACAATGGTCCTCAGAACACCATGCAACTTGACAACATTATCAACAAACAAAGAGGCCACACTAGGTGCATCATCATATTTAAAACATGGAATAAAGTGTGCCATCTTAGAAAACTGATCAACCACAACAAAGATACTATCCCGACCTCGTATAGTCCTTGGCAACCCTAACACAAATCCATGGATAAGTCAAGCCAAGGGTGTAAAGGAGTGGGCAGAGGTGTGTACAACTCGTGAGGTAGGAGCATCGATTTGGCTCCTTTGCAATCTGCACATTGGCCACAAATCTTGGCCATATCATTGTGCATTTTTGGCCAATAGAATTGCTCCTCCAATATTCCAAGGTCCTTTTTGATCCCAAAGTGACCCATTAGACCACCATTGTGTGCTTCCCTCACAAAAAACTCTCTCCAAGAACTGGAGGGTACACACAATCGTCTATCTTTAAACAAGTATCCATCAAACTTGGCATAGGGATTTAGACCCCTAGCTGAATCCTACTTGTCCCTACCTATTTCTTTCTATTCCCTATAGATAGGAGCAAAGTAAGGGTCCTCGGGATACAATTCTTTTAAACTCTCAAAACCCATCAATTTTGAAGATAATGTTGACACAAGAATGTGTTTTCTAGAGAGAGCATTGGCTACTACGTTGTCCTTACCCTTTTTGTATTGAATAACATAAGAAAAGGTTTTAAGAAACTTAATCCATTTGGCATGCCATTTTTTAAGCTTGTCTTATGCCCGAAGATGCTTCAAGGCTTCATGGTCCATTCGGATCACGAATTCCTTGGGCCACAAATAGTGCTGCCAAGTGTCCAAGGCTCGAATCAAGGCATACAACTCTAGATCATACGTGGAGTAGTTTAGAGTTGCTCCTTTGAGGTTTTCACTATGCCTACTTTACTAGCATCACACTCAACTTCAAACGTCTTATCAAAATTGGGTAATTGTAATAAAGGCGCGGAAACGAGCATAGCTTTCAAGGTTTTAAAAGCCTTGGCTTGCTCTTCACCCCACTTGAAGGGTTGGTATTTCCAAATGACCGCGGTCAAGGGTGCAACGACGGTGCTAAATCCTTTGAAAAACCTTCTATAAAAATTAGCCAACCCGTGGAAGCTTCTTACTTCGCTAATGGTTTGTGGGGTTGGCCAATTTTTGATAGCGTCTATCTTGGACTCATCCACTTCGAACCCTCTCTAACTAACAACAAAAACCAAGAAAATAACTTCATTAACACCAAAGGAGCACTTTTCTAGATTTGCATACAACCTTTCCTTTCTAAGGACATCAAATACACATTGTAAATGCTTCACATGCTCATCTATTGACTTACTATAGATCAAGACATCATCAAAGTATACAACAACAAACTTTCCAATAAATGGCTTTATCACATGATTCATTAGCCTCATGAAAGTACTTGAAGCATTTGTTAGGCCGAATGGCATAACCATCCATTCATAAAGACTAAATTTGGTCTTGAAGGCGGTTTTTCATTCATCACCGGGTTGAATTCTTATTTGGTGATAGCCACTCCTTAAATCAATCTTGGAAAATAAACACGAACCATTCAATTCATCAAGCATATCATCTAACCTAGGGATAGGGTGATGATATTTTACCGTAATCTTATTGATGGCTCGGTAGTCCACACACAAACGCCATGTTCCGTCTTTCTTAGCCACTAGTAATACCGGAACCACACACGAACTCATGCTCTCTTTGATATACCCTTTGTTGAGGAGTTCCTCAACTTGGCGTTGTAATTCTTCGGTGTCCGTAGGGTTGCTTCTGTAAGTTGGCTTGTTTGGCAATTGTGAGCCCGGCACAAAGTCAATTTGATGCTCAATTCCCCAAAGCAGGGGCAATCCTTGTGGAAGTTCTTTGGGAAATACATCTTCATAATCCTACAACACACAAGAAATCAAAGGAGAAATGGAAGGATTAGTGGGGTTAGTGTTAAAACAATGAGCCAAAAGAAGCATAGGCGTGTCCACATCATAATCCAAGAAGAGTTCCTTCTTTCTAGCTAACATCACCATGTTTTATTTCCCATTTGACATTGAGGCAGTCCCGAAAAACCCTACTGCCCCACTCACGGTTTTCTCCTTCTTTTTACCATTTTCGGGTTTCTTTCCCTTCTCCTTCAACTCCCTCATCTTTTGATATAATTCGTTCACTTGTGATGGCAAAAGAGGATAAAGAGTAACCTTTCGACCATCCTTCTCAAGTGAATATCGGTTGGAACTCCCATCATGTTTGGTAGACCTATCATATTTCCAAGGTCTACCTAACAACAAATGACATGCTTGCATTGGTATCACATCACAAAGTACTTCGTCTTTGTAGTTTCCTATCTTAAACCGTATCACACATTGCCTCATAACCTTCAATTCGTCGGATTCGTGTAACTATTACAACTTGTAAGGGCTAGTATGAAGTGTAGTTGGTAATTTCAGAAAGTTCACCATAGCAACACTAACGACATTCGCACAACTACCACTATCAATCACCAAAGTGCACACATTCCCCTTTACAAGGCATTTAGTATGGAATAGATTTTCCCTTTGGCTAGGGTTGTCTATTGCCTTACTAATCATAGCGCGTCTAACTACAAAGTTTGGAACCTCACACTCCCCTTCTTGTGGGTAAATAACTTCACCATCATCATCATCATCATCAAGTGGCCTATTTTCAGTTTCTTCTCCATCTCGAGGCTCATCCTCATCCTCCTTTTTTTTAAGACCCACCTCCTCACTAAGGTAACACAATCTTCCTTCCCGTATGATCACGTTGCGTTGATTTGGACATTCATTAGATTTATGTCCCCAACCTTGGCACTTGAAACATTGGACTATTTTTAGGTTAGGATACTTGTGAACTTCTTGTTTTGTAGGAATTTTGTGGACTGTTTTGGGCTCGGGCAGCCTTGTAGTGGCGGGTTGGTCCTTGTTTTTGGGCCAACCCAAAGAGGATTGAACCATATCCTTGCCTCTAGGCCAACCCTAGGTGGATTGTCCCCTTGCCTTGAACGACGACCTCTCTTTAAGTTCCCTTTCAATCTCAAAAGCCACTTGGAAAATACCTTCAATGGTATCAAACTTGTGAAGTGTTAAATAAGTGGAGATATCTTTGTTCAACCCACACTCGAATAGGATAATGTCATGATTGATTTGTTCCCCTCGATGATCAAGTTTCAATATGAGTTGTTGAAACTCATCATAATATGCCATCACACTTTTATTTCCTTGACGCAAGTTGTACAATCTAGCAAGAAATTCATGGCAATAGCTCTCAGGAAGGTAGCGTTGCCTCATCAAGTACCTTAACCGAAACTAAGGTGGTGGCTGCCCATCAACTAATTCATCACCACAACGCTTGACGTACTCCCATCAAGTGTTGGCATAACCCTCAAAATGAGCTATGGCATAACAACTTTTCTTTTCTTCGGAGGTATCATTAACTTGGAAAACTTTGTCACAAGCTGATTCCCATGCTAAGTAGGCCTCGGGGTCACTTTCACCCTTAAATATAGGTAAGCTCAATTTGATGGTACTGAGGCCTACGTCTCTTTCTTGGTGTCGGTTTCCCCTTTCTCCATACCCTCAGTACCTTCTTGGATCAACACGGCCCTTCTAAGCTCCGCCTCCCTCATGTAAGAATCATCAAAGGGTCCATATCCATCATACTCTTCTCTACCATGTTCCTCAAAGTGAGCTGGTCGGTTTTGGTAATTTGGAATCTGATTTGGAGGAATTGGGATTTGTGGAGGAGGTGGTCTTTGATTTGGTGGAGTTTGGTAAGGTAGGTTCAGATTTTGTGGGGGTAATGGACGACCAAATCCTTCTTGTAGGACTGGAGGAATTTGGGAATGGAGAGGCCTATTCACTTTTTAATTTGGAGGGAAAGTATACGATTTGTGGCATTTAGTGGGGATAAAGGCGGATTCATTATTTGATGCAATGTTTTGGGTGAGACAGTGGTGGATGAAGTTCTTTCATGCCCACTTGAAGGAATATGATGAGGACTAGATGGACGAGAGTTTCTTTGACTCTTCACTTGCTCCAATCTCCCACTTATCATAGTCAAATATCCCCTCAACTCCCTAACTTTTGTGTTCAACCTCTCTAAGCTTCTGGTAATGGCCTCAAGTATGGCCTTCATAGTTTCTTATTCAGTAGTACCCCCACTTTGGGATGTGCTTCCTTCCATGTCAAGGTGTCACCTACATAATCAGTAAACAAGTTAGCGTTAACCTCTCCTCACTCACACTCTCTCTGTTCACTCATACTTGAGCTTCACAAGTGTTGTAGATTGGCTAGTAACTGTGAATCCTTAAGATATGACTAAAGCTCTTGTCTGGAGTAGATTCTTGTTTGAAAGTCAAAGAATTCTAGACGAACTAGAGTTAAGAAGTTACAACATATTCAAACGAATAAAAGCACTCAAGTAAACGTGGACACAAACAAAGGAACTCAAAAGGACTAATTGACAACCTAGTAGGAGTGTACTAGCTTGTTAATTAGTTTTGGAACCAAGTAATAAAACTAAGAATCAACAATTAGAAACTAAATGATACGGGACAAATGACCATCTTATCTTTTGATGACATCTTTGGAGGCTAACATATAGAGGCTCAGGACTTGGTCACCTCGAGAATACAAGAACATGCATGGAGGACCCATTTTGAGATAACTTAAAGCAATCTTGCGTGTGGAAGATTGCTTGGAGCATTTAAGATTGAGGACTTATGGTTTTGGACCTTAATTAAGGGCATTTTGGTTATTACACATGGTGTATTTACACACCATGGCCGCACCTATCATTAAGGGCAAAGTGGTCTTTTTGTCTTCTTTTGTAATACACTATAAATAGGTCATTTTAGCTCATTTCTTGGCAGATTTTGAATGATGAAGAATTGAAAGACATATTTTCTCTCTTTTGAGAGTGTAACACCCTTAGTTGTAGGGCTTGGAAAAGCCATCCTTAGCATAGGGCTTGGACAAGCCAATATTGATCTTTGCTTGGAAACGGTAGATCTTGAGGTGAGTTCATTTCCTTTGTGGTACCGTAAGAGTGTGGTTTTGATTGTTACATTCATTAGGGGTTAGTTTTGAAATACACTTGGTTCTTAATCTTGTAATAATCTTGGTCTCACTATCTATCTTTATTTTCTATGCAATTTCCCTTGTGCTTGTGTTGAATCCATGACTTGTTTCATATTGTGCCATTGTTAATGTTTTGGTGTTAAAATACACCTTGTATCTTGTAATCCTTGTGTTGTTATTGTTGGCCGATAGTTGCTCTCAAAGGGGTCCTAAGGTTCTAGTTGATTTGTGGACTGTTTTGAGTAGTTTTTGAGCCTTCTCTTATTTGTCCCGTATTATTTGGTATCAAGGCAAGGCTGGTTGTGTTCCTACACTACCAATCTTGGGTTCTCTTGGTTGAAAATTCAAAAAAAAAAAAAGAAGAAGCTGAAAACTGAAAAAAAATGCAGAAAATTGAAATCTGTTCATTTTGGTGTTCTTGGCCAAAAATTGTGTTGTTGTTATCTTGGCCAAGATTTGCTGCTTGTGTGTTTAGAACTTGTAGTCTTTTGTTTGTTTAGAGTGTTTCTATTGTTGGTTTCTTTCTCACCAACACTAAAAAGTGTCCAAATCTAAGTTGAACTTGTTGAAGTTGTTGATGTGAATAGTGTGTGGCCGAGTTGGATGTTGTTATTCCCTAAACCTTGGCCGATTTGATGGTCTTGTTGAAGTCGAGTTGTAGACTGAAATTGTTGTTGTTCTTGGAATTGTTGTGTTCTTAAGGTTCTTCACCCTTTCATCATCTTATTAATCTTTAAAGTGCAATCTAGATCTAAAAAGGTGAAAGACAAGTAGTTGTTGGTGAAAGACATGTCCTATCACTTCAAAGACTTTTCATCTACTTTTCCTTTATTTAAGGACCTTGTTTCAAGGAGAAAGTTCAAAGAAGTCAATTCTTGCTTTTGAAATGTGAACAAAAAGGCTCCAAGACCACTTTTCACTCCATTAACCAAATCCACCAATTCCAAATTGTATATTGGTCAAGACTTGAAATTGGGACATTAACTTTTGATAAAACTCAAGGCCAATAGTGGACTGCCACATCACAAAAGTACTGTTCATGCAATATTTTTTAGTTCAAATGTCATGCCTCAAATTTCGTTGGAGCGGACAAGCACCCATTTTGGGAGAACCAACTCTTAACCATGTACTTTTCATGCATGTAATTATGGCATTCAAAGCATCTGCTAGTACGTATATGATGCATTGATAAAAGACTTTGCCGTTGGGGCCACAACGTTAAAAGAACATAATACTACCAAACTTAACTTCACATAGTCCGCAAAGCCTCTAAAAGACACATGGACACTTAGTTAAGGTCGGGACAAACCCCCGCCTTGCTCATAACTACTACACAATACCGAAATATATAACAGACTCGGAAAGCTCCGAATCAACTTGGAGCTCACCAATAGCAGCTGGATGTCCTGTGCACCTACTGGGGTGGCTAGAGTACATGTACCTACGGTATGAAACATAGTGTCCCCCACGAAGGGTGTCAATACAAAGAGTGTACTGAGTAAGTACGACATGAAATGACTAAAAATAAGACAAGATCTCAACAAAATCAGTTATCAATAAATAACTATAAAGATAAGGATAGAATACCAACTTTGCTTATGCTTATGGGATCATGTACATTACATCCTTTAATTTGCTTTATTCTTCTTTACTTTATAAGATTATAAGGCATAATACAAATGACCAGCTGATCAATGGTAAAAGAGGATGACCCATGCTAGGCATTTTAAACCTTGGGATACGTTCCTTATAAGTACACCAATCGAGATCGACCCATGCTAGGATTTCCTTTTGCCCCTGGGATACCACCCATAATATTGGGATCGACCCATGCTAGGTGTTTTTTGCACCTCTGGGATACCACCCAAAAGATATAGACTCACTTCAGATCATTCTTTTTATCTTTAAAGTTGTGCAAATATGCACTAGATGCAGTAGCAATGAGGTTGAATACAACAATAATAGAAATATAACACATAGGAGCTTAGCTAACATCTGGTTCATGTTAACTAAGAGAACAACTCGTAAGGCTTATTTCTGAAAGCACCCATATCATATGAGTATTTAGAAAGGAAATGGACAGATCTAGTAACAAACACATCTTTAGGTACTTTAACAACTTGACAAGTTAGAATAAGGTTGTTAACCACCTTGGGGTTGTTAACCACCTTGGGGGTTGTATGCTGTAGTTATGTATAACTTGAAAGGAAGAACACTTAGGAAGCTTACTTTGTAACAAAAGAGTTAGATTCATGCCAAAGAGTAGGATCAATGAACCATACATACCTTGCTGCACAACTGATCACACTTTCACTTAACGTCTTTCCGTTTAGATTACTAATCTACAATAGCAATGATCACTTAATGTCTTTCCTTTTACATTACTAATCTACAATAGAATAAGACTAGTATTAGTCGCTAATTAACATATTCACGCCATTTAAACTTACTAAAACAGTAACTAGGCAGTAATCCAGAATCAACTAATCCAAGGGTGTTCTCTCAACCTCGTTCTTCTCCAATTACATTCACACGTGATGTAACTTTTTATAAGATCCCCTTAACAGTTTCATCATTATTGTACTCTCAAAACAGTATATCAAGTGATGTGGGTAGTAAACTTAAGCGACGTTCAATTTGGTGGTGTACCATTCTTAAGCGACAATCAATTTGGTAGTGTACCATTATTATACTCTTCTTCTACCTTTCAATGGAAATTATTCACACCATTCCCCCAACGTCAACCAAGAAGCCCCCAACATACATACATAAAAGAGATCCAAAACAGCCCCAAATACTCCTTAATATGGCAACCAAAAATTGAACTCACCATTCCTTAAGTTCTTAACAACAACATATACACAATCCTCAACCAACACACGTATATAGGAAAAGGGAAAAAATGGACAGTAGCCATACCTTAATTTCGGTGGTAGCTTATTCCCTTAATGTATCAATAGCTTGATCCCTTTACTCACAAACCAAAAGTAAAGAGAAAAATCTCTTAATAATCAAGGATAAAGGGACTGCCAAACTTAGAAAGGGATATCTGCTAGTTTAATCATGGAGAATATAATCCTTATAGTATTCTTAAGATGTACTCATTATTTGTTCACTTAACTTTAACTTGGAAGGAAGGTTTTCAAAGAACCCTAGTGGAATTTTAGGGCTGCTACATAGCTAAGAGAGAACAAGAGAGAAAATCTTGAAAGCTGTTTTTTTTTGGCTAGTTAAAATAAGCTATAAGGGCTGGTTTTAATCCCTTTAAAAAGAGCTGCTCTTGGCCGAATCTTGGTCATTTTTGGGCCATAATTTATCAAGTAGGTGATGCACCTACTTTCCCATTATATTGGGCCTTTGTGGATTAAAAACTATTGGGCCTTGGCAGCCCATTCTCCTCTTTTTCTCTTATTTAATTTGGGCCAGAATTAATTTAAGTAGGTGGTAGTGTATTTTGACCAATAAGCTGGTAAAGGGATCCTTAATAGGTGATGCACCTACTTATTTTTTAAGTTGGTCAAAAGGTCAAAGTAGGTGATTCACCTACTAGCTTAAAATAAGTCAAGCAAGCACCTCAATATTTTGTTCCATTTTAAGATCAAAATGCTTATAGTTAAACTTAAAACTTGGTCACTTCATCCTTTAGATTCAAATACCTATTTAAGGGCCCAAGTTTATATTCTCTCATCGAAGGTAACTTAATCATACCACGTTTCAGTACATGTGGGAACTCCTCCAAACCTATCTTACCATCACCAATCACGTAGGAATCCGAGCCCATTACCTACCCCATAGTCCATATCAAGTTCCACATAAGTAGAACTAGTACACGCGCAATATAGGGTGTTACATCCTACCCCCCTTAGAAACATTCATCCTCGAATGCTAGCATAACTAGCTAGCATAAGAGAATATAATACTAAGTTTAAACTCATGGTTATCCACATAACACTTGTGTATTTATTCTTACTTGTTTATGCCCCAAATCAGCATCCTTGGACCAAGTCTTTAGATTCCAATAAATGAGGGTAGTTTGACTTCATTGCTTCTTCGGCTTCCCATGTGATTTCTTCTACTTGCGGGCTCCTCCAAAACACTTTTACTGAAGCTACTTCTTTATTTCTTAACTTCTTAACTTGCCGATCTAGTATAGTAGTAGGCACTTCTTCATACGTGAGTTCTTCCATAACCTGCACATCTTTAGTAGGAGTAATATGGGATGGATCTCCTATGCACTTGCGGAACATTGAGACATGAAACACCGAATGCACCATTGAAAGCTCTTGGGGTAGGTATAACTCATATACCACTTGGCCAAATCTTTGAATAATTTTATATGGCCCTATGTAACAGGGACTTAGTTTTCCCTTTTTACCAAACCTCATTACCCCTTTCATTGGAGATACCTTCAAGAACACCCAATCTCCTATAGCAAACTCTAACCCTCTTCTTCTAGTATCTGCATATGATTTATGTCAACTTTGAGCTGTTTCTAATCATTGTTGTATCACCTTAACTTTTTCTATAGCTTAATGAATAAGATCTGGCCCAAATAAGGTAGTTTCACCTACTTCAAACCACTCAATTAGCACTTTATGCCATATAAAGCTTCATAAGGTGCCATTTTGATACTCGAGTGATAACTATTGTTGTATGCAAACTCAGTTAGTGGAAAATGATCATCCTAACTACCTTTGAAGTCCAATACACAAGCACGCAACATATCCTCTAATGTTTGGATTGTACATTCTGCCTGGCCATCCGTTTGAGGTTGAAAAGCTGTGCTTAAACTCACTTGTGTTCCCAAACTCTTCTGGAATGACCTCTAAAAATATGCGGTAAATTGCGCTCCCCTATCAGATATAATAGAGATTGGGACTCCATGCAACCGAACTATCTCTTTAATATATAATTTTGCATACTCTTCAGCTGTGTACGTAGTCTTAACCGGTAGAAAGTGTGCTGATTTGGTGAGTCTATCAACTATTACCCATATAAAATCAAACTTTCAAGATGAGCGAGGTAGACCAGTGATGAAATCCATGTTAGTCATATCCCACTTCCAAGTGGGAGCTCCATAAGCTGCATATAACCTCCTGGTTTTTGGTGATCCACTTTGACTTGTTGATAATTTGGACATTCAGCTACAAATTCTGCAATGTTCTTCTTCATGTCGCCCCACCAATACACCTCTTTCAAGTCATGATACATTTTACATGAACCAGGTGGATAGAATATCTTGAATAATGTGCCTCCATCATAATCTTCTTTCTTAGCCCATCTAAATTAGGTACACATAATCTGTTTTGGCATCGAAGTATTCCCTCTTTTGTAAGCTCAAATGCCTTTGTTACACCTTGTTGTACATTTTCCTTAAGCTGTAAAAGAATAGGATCTATGTATTTTTTCACTTTAACTTCGGCTACTAATAAGGATTCTGTTGCATTTTGCACAATAACGCCTTTATCTGAAGATTCAATAAGGCAAACCCCTACGCTAGCTAATTGGTGTAGATCCCTAGCTATCCCTTGCCTTTCCATGGGCTATCTATAATTACTTGTCATCGCCTTATGACTTAGTGCATTGGCTACTATATTTGCTTTGCCCGGATGATATAAGATCCCTATGGTTAAAGAGGTACTGCAAACTCTTGTGGTCGGTATATATATCAACATATACCCCATACAAATAGTGGCACCATATTTTTAAGGCAAATATAACTGCTGATAGCTCAAGATCATGTGTTGGATAATTCTTCTCATGTGGCCGCAATTGTCTTGAGGCATAAGCTATTACTTTACCATATTGCATCAAAACATATCCTAAGCCAACTCCTGAAGCGTCACAATATACCGCATAGCCTTCCGTGCCATCTAGAAGTACCAATATGGGTGTAGAAGTCAACTTATTCTTCAAATCTTGAAAACTTTCTTCACACATTTCATCCATTAAAACTTAGCTTCTTTATGTGTTAACTTTGTTAAAGGTGCAGAAATAGAAGAAAACCCCTCACCGAACTTTCTATAATAACCTGCCAAGCCTAGGAAACTATGAACCTCCGTAGGTGTCATGGGTTTTGTCGAGTTCTTCACTGCCTCTATCTTTTGAGAATCAACTCTTATTCCTTCATCGGATAGAATATGATCCAAGAATGCTATCGATTTTAACCAAAACTCACATTTGGAGAACTTTGCATACAACTTATGACCGCGAAGGATTTGTAACACCTGTCGCAAATATTAGCATGCTCTTCTTCTGATCTTGAATACACCAGAATATCATCTATAATTATGATAACAAATACATCCAAGAATGGCTTAAACACTCTATTCATCAAATCCATGAAAGCTGCTGGTGCATTAGTTAGCCCAAATGACATAACTAAAAACTCAAAATGACCATATCGTGTTCGAAAAGCAGTTTTAGGTATGTCTTTCTCCTTTACTCTCAGTTGGTGATAACCTGACCTTAAGTCGATCTTTGAGAAACACTTAGCACCCTGTAACTGATCAAACAAATCATCAATTTTAGGAAGGGGATATTTGGTCTTAATTGTCACCTTATTCAATTGTCGATAAACAATACATATTCTCAACGTGCCATCTTTCTTACGTACAAATAACATGGGTGCGTCCCAAGGAGATATACTAGGCCTTATGAAACCCTTTTCCAACCAATCTTTTAATTGTTCCTTCAATTCACGTAATTCTGCAGGGGCCATTCTATAAGAAGGAAAAGAAATTAGTTGAGTACCTCGTATCACATCAATACCAAACTCTACTTCTCTTTCTGGAGGTAAACCTGGAAGTTCTTCAGGAAATACATCAAAAAATTCATTTACCACTAAGATGGATTGAAGAGTTGGTGACTCTGCCTCTATATCTTTCACCCTTACTAGATGGCATATGTATCCTTTGTACATCATCTTCCTTGCCTTAATATAAGAAATAAACTTACCCTTTGGTGCCCCAATATTACCCCTCCGCTCAAGGACTGCTTCCTTTGGAAAATGGAAATGCACCCTCTTAGCTCGGCAATCCACTGTGGCATAACAAGAAGAAAGCCAAATCCATACCCATTATAACATCAAAATCCACCATTTTAAGCTCCAAAAGGTCAACCAATGTATCACAATTACAAATAGTTACTATACAATTACGCTAAACTCTTCTAGCTATAATAGATTCGCCAATTGGTGTAGACACTTTAAATTGCTTAGCTAGTAATTCTGGCGTTCTTTTAAACTTTCCAGCAACTAATGGAGTGACATAAGATAATATAGAGCCTGGATCAATTAATGTATATACCTTATGTGAAAAGATAGACAATGTACCTATAACCACATCAGGAGAAGCCTCCAAATTTTGTCGACCTGCTAGAGCATATGTACGATTCTGAACACCACTAGAATTAGCTCCTTTAACACCCCTACCACGACCAGTAGGTATCTGCTGACCCCTACCAAAAGAAGGAATCGAGGATGATGATGCAACAGTAGATCCAGTAGGTCATGCCATATAAGCCATGCCCCTTTTTGGGTAATCTCTCATTATGTGTCCCGGTGTGCCACACCAATAACAAAAATTTGTCCCAAACTGACATGCACCTAGATGATTTTTCCCACAATGCTTACAAAGCTGTCTAGGAGGTATTGATTGTCTTGCACTTCCTTGCTCTCGATACCCCACTACTTGTGAATATTTACTCTCACTTTTTTGTCCGAATTGATTTCCCTTAAACCCCTGGAATTTAGGAGGAGCACCTGATGTGGAGTAGGAAGGTGATGGTCTAGGGGGTCAATCAAAAAATCGAGGCCTGAATTCACTCTGAAATGGAGAAAATTGTCCCATAGATCTAGCCCTCTTAGAGTGCCCTCTTTCCATGTCTTGTGTCCTTCTTTGCCTTTGATCTTTCATTTTCTGAGCAAATGCTTGTATTCTTGCTATATCCATGTCTATATTCAAGGCAGAAATAGTACAATCTCTAACCAAATATGGGTCCAATATATCCACATATCGATGAAATCTATCCTCCATAGTAGCCACTATGTTAGGAGCATACCTAGCCAAAGAATTAAATTGAAGACTATACTCTCTCACACCCATATTTCCTTGGCAAAGATTTTAAAACTGATCTACATGGGTCTCCCAAATCTCGAATGGAAGATAATGATCAAGAAATGTTGTTTTGAATTCTTCCCAACCAGCTAAAGGTGCACCTATACCCCTTGATTTTTTCCAAGATTCATACCACAATATAGCCACCCCCTTTAATTGATATACTGCTAACTCCACTGTCTCTTTACTAGATACATGAATAACATCTAAATCCCTTTGAATCTGATCAATAAAGTCTTATGGATCTTCATTAGGATCTGACCCAATAAATTGAGGAGGGTCCAATTTAAGGAAATCTTGGGTCCATAGACTGGCTGCCCTATTCACACCACTAGAACCCATAGTTGGACCAACTTGTCCTTGACCTTTTCCAGCAACTATACGTGTTAATAATTGCACTGTATTCCTCAAATCTTGCTCAGTAACATTAATAGGTGACTCTAGGTGTACTCCCCTTTTGCTTTATCTCTTCTGGAGATGGAGGAGTAGAAGAAGTCCTTGATGCAAACTCATCTTGGGCCTCACTTTGATCAGCATATCTAGGTGGTGATTTACTTGTCCCTTCTCCGGCAGCCATATCTACTTGTTTACTCTTCTTACTCTTATTCCTTCTTGTAATCGGCATCATTACTATATTGAAAAAAACATATTTAAGGTTAAATACAAGTCAACCTACATTATTGGCTCTATCACACGATCTAAGAAATAAAGAAAAAGAAACAACTCCTAAATGCCTTGAAGCCTCTTACTTAGAGATGTGGTGCACAATACACCCATAACCAAGACTCTACATAGACACGACTTTGCAGACAACTCCCAAGGATGACCTACTCTGATACCAATTTTGTCACACCTCAAATTCCGTTCGGGCGGACAGGCACCCATTTTGGGAGAACTAACTCTTAACCATGTACTTTTCATACATGTAATTATGGCATTCAAAGCTTCTGCTAGTATGGATATGATGCATTGATAAAACAAACCATGTAAGTAAGTCCAAACCTACATATACAAGACTTTGCTGTTGGGGCCACAACGTTAAAAGAACACAATACTACCACACTTAACTTCACATACTCTGTAAAGCCTCTAGAAGACACATGGACACTTAGTTAAGGTCGGGATAAACCCCCGCCTTGCTCATAACTACTACACAATACCAAAATATATAATAGACTCAAAAAGCTCCGAATCAACTTGGAGCTCACCAATAGCAGCTGGATGTCCTGTGCTCCTACTGGGGTGGCTAGAGTACCTGTACTTGCGGCATGAAACACAGTGTCCCCCACGAAGAGTGTCAATACAAAGAGTGTACTGAGTATGTACGACATGAAATAACTAAAAATAAGACAAGATCTCAACAAAATCATTTATCAATATATAACTATAAAGGTAAGGATAGAATACCAACTTTGCAAGCTTATGGGATCATGTACATTACATCCTTTACTTTGCTTTATTCTTCTTTACTTTATAAGATTATAAGGCATAATACAAATGACCAACTTATCAGTGGTAAAATAGGATAACCCATGCTAGGAATTTTAACCCCTGGGATACGTTCCTCATAAGTACATAAATCGAGATTGACCCATGCTAGGATTTTCTTTTGCCCCTGGGATACCACTCGTAATATTGGGATCGACCCATGCTAGGTGTTTCTTCTACCCCTGGGATACCACCCAAAAGATATAGACTCACTTCAGATCATTCTTTTCATCTTTAAAGTTGTTTTGGTGGTCATGTATTAGATTTGGAACTTTGGGCCAGTAGCAAAAGGTGCAAATATGCACTAGATGCAGTAGCAATGAGGTCGAATACAACAATAATAAAAATATAACACATAGGAGCTTAGCTAACATCGTGGGTCATGTTAACTAAGAGAACAACTCGTAAGGCTTATTTCTGAAGCACCCATATCATACTAGTATTTAGAAAGGAAATGGACAGATCTAGTAACAAACACATCTTTAGGTACTTTAACAACTTGACAAGTTAGAATAAGGTTGTTAACCACCTTGGGGGTTGTACGTTGTAGTTATGTATAACTTGAAAGGAAGAACGCTTAGGAAGTTTACTTTGTAACAAAGGAGTTAGATTCATGCCAAAGAGTAGGATCGATGAACCATACATACCTTGCTGCACAACTGATCACACTTTCACTTAATGTCTTTTCTTTTAGATTACTAATCTACAATAGCATAAGACTAGATTAGTAGCTAATTAACATATTCACGCCATTTAAACTTACTAAAACAGTAACCGGGCAGTAATTCACAATCAACTAATCCAAGGGTGTTCTCTCAACCTCGTTCTTCTCCAATTACATTCACATGTGATGTAACTTTTTATAAGATCCCCTTAACAGTTTCATCATTATTGTACTCTCAAAACAGTATATCAAGTGATGTGGGCAGTAAACTTATGCGACATTCAATTTGGTGGTGTACCATTATACTCTTCTTCTACCTTTCAATAGAAATTATTCACACCATTCCCCCAACGTCAAACAAGAAGCCCCCAACATACATACATAAAAAAGATCCAAAACATCCCCAAATACCCCTTAATATAGCAACCAAAAATTGAACTCACCATCCCTTGAATTCTTAACAACAACATATACACAATCCTCAACCAACACATATATAGGAAAAGGGAAAAAATGGACAGTAGCCATACCTTAATTTTGGTGGTAGTTTATTCCCTTAATGTATCAATAGCTTGATCCCTTTACTCACAAACCAAAAGTGAAGGGAAAAATCTCTTAATAATCAAGGATAAAGGGACTGCCAAACTTAAAAAGGGATATCTTCTAGTTTAATTATGGAGAATATAATCCTTATAGTATTCTTAAGATGTGCTCATGATTTGTTCACTTACCTTTAACTTGGAAGGAAGGTGTCCAAATAACCCTAGTGGAATTTTAGGGCTGCTACATAGCTAAGAGAGAACAAGAGAGAAAATCTTGAAAGCTGTTTTTTTTTTTTGGCTAGTTAAAATGAGCTATAAGGGCTGGTTTTAATCCCTTTAAAAAGAGCTGCTCTTGGACGACTCTTGGTCATTTTTGGGCCATAATTTATCAAGTAGGTGATGCACCTACTTGCCCATTATATTGGGCCTTTGTGGATTAAAAACTATTGGGCCTTGGCAGCCCATTCTCCTCCTTTTCTCTTATTTAATTTGGGCCAGAATTAACTTAAGTAGGTGGTAGGGTATTTGGCCCAATAAGCTGGTCAAGGGATCCTTAATAGGTGATGCACCTACTTAGTTTTGAAGTTGGTCAAAAGGTCAAAGTAGGTGATTCACCTACTAGCTTAAAATAAGTCAAGCAAGCACCTCAATATCTTGTTCCATTTTAAGATCAAAATGCTTATAGTTAAACTTAAAACTTGGTCACTTCATCCTTTAGATTCAAATACCTATTTAAGGGCCTAAGTTTATATTCTCTTATCAAAGGTAACTTATCATATCACGTTTCAGTACATGTGGGAACTCCTCCAAACCTATCTTACCGTCACCAATCACATAGGAATCCAAGCCCATTACCTACCCCATAAGTCCATATCAAGTGCCACATAAGTAGAACTAGTATACGCAGAATATAGGGTGTTACATCAAATTTTAGATTTCTTAGTTTCATTTTATTGTTTCCTAGTTTCGTTTGTTGGCTCGACACTAATTGAAAACCTAGTAATACCCTACTAGCTTGTTAGTTAATTTTGTGTACGTTCTTCGTGTTAACGTTGTTTGTTGTGTACTTTTCTCATTTTTGAGCCGTAGTATCTTTTTGGTTCAAGTTCATACATTACTTATTTGAGTCGTTTCAAGCAAGAATCTACTCCGACCTCAAGCCAAAATTGGGAACAAGTAACCTCATTGGAGTATAAGCGAGTTATCAACACTTGTGAGGCCAATAGAGTAAAAAATGTCAAAGTGTAAAAGTGAGGAATTGTGGACTGATTTTTGCTAACCTTTAATGTGTTTGCTATTTTTTGTGTTGTTTGTTTAGTAGCTCTTGATAGGTTCAATGACGAATGAAGCTGAAATGCCTAGTTGAGTTAAATCCATCATGGCAAGGCTAGATGCTATAGATAGTCAAATAATGGCCAGAATGGAAGGAAGATTAGAAGGGATAGAAGACTCTTTGCAAGAAGTTGGATAACTTAATAGAGCATCCAAACTTTCCTAATCTAATTCCCGTGAGTGGCTATGCTCCAAATGAGCTACAAGGTAATAAAACTAACTCTTGCACTCTAGTAAATGAGGCTAATAACCAACTAAGTGAGAATGATAGTTTGTCTTTAGGTCAGCCGAATGTGCCTTGATTTTGTGATGATAATGTACAACTTGAAATTATGGATATACTAGTTGATCCACCTAGTGTTTAATCTATTGTGGCTAGTGATAGTACTTTATCTTATGGAAGTCATGACAGCCAACTTATGTGTGAAAATGGTGATGTTGAACAAGTTGGCCGATTGACTAAAGATGACCCTCTAGTTGTTTTTGTTGTAGATCATCCTAGTATAGAGGGGATATGTGATTGTATTGGTGGTAGTCTCGGGGAAAGGAAGCATGTCCTCCACTCATGTCCATGGATACTCTACCCCTTTGAACCCGGTGATCACTTCAGGTGTGATATTGATTCATTTCAAACCATATTCGGGAATGACATGTGTGGATTGTGTGAGCATGATTATGTTGATGCTTAGCATGTCTTGTATGTAATTTGGGTTTCCCGTGATTGGTGTATCACTTTGGAGAACCCGAGGGATATTTGGGTATACGTGAAGTTTGAGCCACCTTGGCATAATGCTATGATTCATTACACTAACCCTAACCTTCATACCTTGAGGAACTTGTGTTTGTTTGTCCTTCCTATTGTTTTTCAAGGTTTGGATTCCAGGACGAATCCTTTCTAAGGAGGGGAGGATGATACGGGTCAAAGAGGCATCTTAACACTCAAGGATATGAAGACGTGAGTGAAGACCCAAGCTTGTGGGGCTGCCCATCCAAGGAACAAGCTTTGAAGTGTAGATAACAAGTCCCACACTCCAAAGCTGTTACTGTTCATCCGTCACTGTTCATCCGCCCCTTTGCAAGGGCTTTTTATTCATTTGAACTAAGTTAATCTAATTATAAATAGAACCTTATTAGGTAATTTTGGACAGATTTTTGATGATATTTGTAGCCTCTTTTGAGAGCCTCTTAGCAAGGTGGAATCCTTGGGCAAGGTGGAATCCTTGTGTTGATGAATCGCTTTGAAACAGAGATTACTTGGGGATTTCGATTCCCTTGAGGTCACGTAAGAGATAGGTTTAGGTTGCGTGAGATATTAAAGGTCCCAAAGTGGAATAAGCTTTTGGGTTGTTAATATTACCTCTTCATTGGTCTATCTATCTATCTTTTGTCTTATTGCACTTTGTATGTTTGTAGTGGACTGTTTTTGTGTTTTGTTGAATTCAAAAGTTGTGTTCTTGTGTTCATCTTGTTCATCACGTGTTGTTGCTATTTTTTTTAGTGTGTTTTACTCTTGACATCACTTCCTTTCTTGTTCTTCTTGCGAATCCGAGAGAGGTCATCAAAAGGGTCCATAGTTCTTGAACTAGTGGATTGATTTTGGTGTTTGTGTTGTTGTGTTCTTGGGGAGTTTGGTATCACTAGAAAAACCTAAATTTGAGCTTATTAATGACGTGGACAGTAGCAAATGGGTAACGTAAACATTAGAAAATGGGTGACGTGGCAGCATGCAATTGGTCTTTGTACCACACAATTTAAGCACCAATTCTGAAATTTAATTCTTTACACAATTTGGAAAGGATGACGTAAACATGTCTTGAAATAACAAAAGTATCTTGTCCCACAACACAAGAATCTTGAAATAAGAAAAAGTATCTTGTCCCACAACACAAAGGTTCTTGAAATAAGAAAAAGTATCTTGTCCCACAACACAAGGTTCTTGAAATAAGAAAAAGTTGCTGAAAAGTAGATGTTTAGTCTAGGAAGTGATGGGTTCAAGGCTTCTCACAACAATCTTTACAACTTTCAGCTTCACCACTTGAATTTCTATTGCACTTTTTGATTATGTTAAGTTGTAAGAAAAGATAAAGAACTAGATGAACACCACAACAACCTTCAAAATCACAATAAAAACTTCTTCAAAAACATGACACAACATCACCAATTGTCAACAACAAGTCACAACATATGGCCAGCTTCAAGGCATCACAACTATGGTCAATATTTTAAGCTCAACTTTAGATCTAGACACCTTTAGTGTTGGTGAGAAAGAAACCAAAACTAGAACACTATGAACAAGCAAAATACTACAAGATATAGTAAAAAAAACACAAGAAAATCTCCGCCCATACAACAACACAACACAATTTTCGGCCAAGAACACAAAGGTGGCAGATTTGACTGTTTCTGGAATTTTCAGATTTCAGTTTTTTTTTTTTGTAGTTTTCAAGTCTCAAGCCCAAGATTGATATTGTTAGAACAAAATCAAAGATAAATTTACCACCAAATGATGCACTATCAAGTCCACAACAGAAGAATCCAGCAACAACAACAAGATGAACAAGCTAACACAAGAACTACAAGATGAGCAACAAGGTGCTAGTGAATCGAAATAGGCCACACCCGGCTTCACTAGACTTCAAAATTACAATGACAACAAGATGAAGGATTACAAAGAGTATAATGTTAACAACAAGAACAACAAATGGCAGGAACTATAGTGAATCGAAATCAGCCCCACACGGCTTCACTAAGTTACTGCAATAGTTTCAAGAGTACAAAAATGAAAGATAGTAACTTGACACAAAGATATCCTAGAATCTATGAACCCTAACTTGAAGAAAGGACCCTAAGGCCCAAAGATTTCAGCACCAAGTTCTTACTTAGACCAAGAGGAACTCATGAACCTCAAGATCTCAAGTTTCTAGTCAAGAAATAACACAAGTGTAACTACACTTTGTTGGACAGATTTTAGGTTCTACTCTCAAGAACAAGAGAGAGAGAAATGTTCAATATTACAAGACTTGTTGTTGTGAAATATGAAATATGAACTAAGTGGTGAAAATAACCCTACTAGCATCTATTTATATTACACACAAAATGAAGGACAAATGACCCTTCTACCCTTCAGTTATGGGGCACCCTTGGAGTGTAATTTATTACACTTTATGGCTCCTCTTCATACTTAAAAACATTTAATCTCTTTGGTGGATCAAGTACCAATTCACACACGGCCATTTGCATGAACATGGCTTGTAGTTTTTGTAACTCCCGAGCTTGGCTTCGTGTGAATGGTCGAGAACGTATTGCACAGCTTTGTACACCCGTACACAGTTCTTACGGAAGCTCTTTCTTACCAGTCAATCAAGTAGTAAAAGAACTGTATCTTATCTTATAGCCCAGCGCGGCAGGTCATCTTTGAAATATTTGTTGTAGATAGAAGAAAGTATTAAATAGATAAGGAGTAGATGAGTAAGTGAGTCCTCACCTGAGCGATTTTGATCACCTAGAAGGCCTTTTATTTGGTAGGTAACATCGCCAAAGCGTATCATCAGATTTGACTACGAAGGAAGGAACTCGAAGTGAAAGGGCACCATCTTGTGCAAGGCAACGATAGTTGGCCCTCTATCATCTTCTATCTGGTAGACTTGGTAAAAGGGTGCCGACTTATATCCAGAATTTGAGTTCAACCACGGCTTCCTTCTTTTTAGGAGGGGATCAAGTTCCTTGCCAACTGCCACCTATCGACCCCAATCTCTTTTTATTTGTTTTGGATATTACCAAACCTATCCTAGCCTTTGTAAATTACACTAAAGCGGACACCCAACTATGGAAAATCCTCCAACAGGGTGGGTTAGGTTAGTCAATCCAGCCCGAGATGCATTCGTTGACAAAACTGCTGTAGGAATTCCTACTTTTCAATAGAGCAGAGGCGAACTGATCAATGAGAAAGAGGCCCTACCCACTACAAACGAATACACCACAAGATTAAAATACACTCATGCCTCTCCCGCATCAAGTTGACCGCCTCCTTACATAGTGATTCTATCAATCATGTATGTATATGATTGATAGAATCACTACGTATGTAGGACCCTCCATTTTGATTGGTATATCATGAAAAAAGAAGGACATTTGCACCAGGCGCACTACGCTTTCCCTTGCCCAGATGTTCGTCTTTCTAAGTCAAGTAATGGTAACCCCCAAAGACTGGAGCTTCATAATGTGTTGACGAAGGCCCCCTAACTGAGGGTTTGATTAGTAGAAGGGATGACTTTGTCTTCCCAAAAGAAGAATAACCCCGCTCTTTAGCAGACTGATCCCATTGATCATATAACTGGGAGGGAACGTGTCACATTAGAGGTGAATGATCAGAGGTGTCCTCTAATCACCACGATGAGGATGGTCCTTCTTTTAGTAGACTCAGCTATGAATATTCATTCAAAAATGAATGTCGGGCTCTTTCTTTCACTCTAACCCCATTTTTAACATGCTGAAACTTTTTGTTTCATCGAGCCTCAAGCTTGTGGTCCTCCTTTGAGTATGGGTTCAATTGAATGAATCTATCTAGTCAAGGAAAACACATGTAGCAGCAAGGATGGTGCATCACCTATTTATCATTCTCGCTCGGGAGCCAAAATGAACATGCCTGCTATCTACTGTACTATACCTTCGACCAGGCATCCTACCTTTGTCGAATAGGAACCAACACCACTGTATTGCACTTGAACAATTGAGCGGCCACTGGCTAGCAACTTTCATGCACAGATATAGATTCATTCCTTGTACCTGGTCTAGCCTTACAACCCTTCGTGGGAAGTTATTCTTATTTGGTAATATGGAGTTAGACAAAGAAAAGAGAGTACTCGACCGGAACAACGGCCAACAAAGACCGTAATTACATAGATAACTGCTCCTCCCCTTTCTTCTTAAGGGTTTAAGTTAAACCGTATGGTGGCTGTAAAGAAAGACGACCTCACCTTCTCTGGTGTCAGTGAGAGCAATTTGAGTATCCCCTGTTAACCTTCTTTTGTAGATAGAATCTTCAATGAGTGGAAAGAAGCAACCTTACTAAGAAAGGTGCTTGTTGAGTAAGGCCAACTTTCGAGCCTAAGACCCTTGTATAGGTTGGGTGCTTGAGCCCATCTTTCTCATATCAATCAAGGCTTTACTTGATTTTGAAATAAGGGGCAAGAAGCAAGGGCGTAGCAGCTGTGCAAAAGCCATTGCGCCTTACCGCATCCCTTTTCTTGTAGGAGTGCTAACACATGACCTTATATTTTCTTCCGCTTGCTCTGCAGTACAAGCCTCATATAGAGCTGCGCTCTTTTAATATGATGAGAAGATGGGGGGCCGGCCTCTTTTCCATACCAATCCTTATTTACTACTATATCTTTTTTTGGGTGTATAACTTAGTTGGTAGAGCATTGGGCTTTTAACCTAATGGTCACAGGTTCAAGTCCTGCTATACCCAAACCTACCTTACACTAGCATAGTAGCCTTCAAAGATGACTCTTTGGCCTTTTTACTCGCTTTGACAACTTTTTCCTTTAAGTGACAAGGGGGTGAGCCACTCCAAGTGAAAAGCGATAGTGAATCCTGAACTTTCCCACGCTCATCCAAAGCGGCCTCAAAAAATGATCGAAAAGCAAAGTCCTTCCTTCTAATCTAATATTCTAAAGATAGTAAGTGTGACCTGTGTGGTTTTTGAGTAGCAGTTTTCAATACCCAACGCTTAGATTGAGTACAATGTAAGAGCGATTGAACTCTGAACTGAGAAAACCCCTGTATAGCTTCTTCGATTTCTCGATAAAGAGCAGCAATATGACTAATAGTGGTTCGAATGTATATAAAAAGGATTTGTTTCTTTAGACTTCTTACTATTAGATAGTGTCCATAAATCTCATAAAAAATACCTAAAGATTCATAGTGAACTTCGATGGGAGTTTCTCTTGAAGCAATAACACGTTGATCTAGTCGCCATTGGAGCCATAAAAGACCATCTAAATTGATTTGTTTATGCCGATAAGCCCCAATTGCATCATAGGAATTTAAAATAAAGGGTTCTTTCGTATACTTATAGTAACTATTGTCACTTCTTTTTTGATTTTGATAGTTTCTGCGATTACATGGATTATATCTATTTACACAAATACCTCGATGATTTTTGCTCGAAAATACATAGAGTCCAATAAGAATATCTTGCATTGGTATGAAAATGGGATCCCCAATAGATGGAGACAAAAGATTCATATGAGAAAACATAAGTAAATGGGCCTCTGCTTAAGACTCCAAGGATAAAGGTACATGAACAGCCATTTGATCTCCATCAAAATCGGCATTGAATCCCTCGTAAACTAATGGATGTAAACAAATAGCGCGCCCCTCCACTAAAATGTGCTGGAATGTATGTATGCCTAATCTATGTAGAGGATTTCCCATACAATTGGCTCTTTTTCTCGAATTTGACTCTTAGAAACTCCTATGTTCGAAGCAAGATGTTGTCTAATTAGACCATGAGTTACAAAAGAAATTCTTTCAACAAAGATGTGAATTAGGAAGGATTGGTCGATGAAATATGAACTGAAGAATGAACCTTGATATATCCCAGAACAATACATTTTTGTTACCACGAGATATATTGGCAGCCATCGATCATTTAATTGGGCTGAAATTTGGAATGGGTGCAATTGATTTTGAATCATTTGGAAAATTAATGTATTCGTTCTGTAGCAGATCTTTTACAAGATCAATTTGGATTGGCTCTGGTTCGTTTAGAAAATGTGGTTTGGGGGACTATATGTGGAGCAATTCGGCATAAATTGATACCGACACCTCAAATTTGGTAACTTCAACTCCATTAACAACTTGTGAATCCTTTTTCGATTTACACTCATTATCTCAAGTTTTAGATTAAACTAATCCATTAACACAAATAGTTCATGGGAGAAAATGTTGTTATTTAGCCCTAGAGGACTGACAGGTTGCACCTCTAGTTTTCAGATACGAGATATCCATCCTAGTCACTATGCACGTATTTTCCCAATTGACATATCTGAAGGAATCAATGTTGGACTTATTGGATCCTTAGCAATTCATGCGAGGATTGGTTATTAGGGGTCTCTAGAAATCCCTTTTTATGAAATTTCTGAGAGGTCAACCGGGGTACAGATGCTTTATTTATCACCAGGTAGAGATGAATACTATATGGTAGCGACAGGAAATTCTTTAGCCTTAAATCAGGATATTTAGGAAGAACAGGTTGTTCCAGCTTGATACCATCAAGAATTCTTGACTATTGATGGGAACAGGTTCATCTTCAAAGTATTTTTCCTTTTTAATATTTTTCTATTAGAGCTTTCCTTATTCCTTTTATCGAACATAACGATGCGAATCGAGCTTTAATGAGTTCTAATATGCAATGTCAAGCAGTTCCACTTTCTCGCTCCAAGAAATGCATTGTTGGAACTGGGTTGGAACGACAAGTAGCTCTAGATTAGGGGGCTCTTGCTATAGCCAAATGCGAGGGAAAGGGTCATTTATACAATACTGACAAGATTCTTTTAGCGGGTAATGGAGATATTCTAAGTATTCCCTATGTTATATATCAATGTTCCAATAAAAAAACTTGTATGCATCAAAAACTCCAGGTTCCTTAGGGTAAATGCATTAACAAGGTACAAATTTTAGCGGATGATGCTGCTACGGTTGGTGGAGAACTTACTTTGGGGAAAAACTTATTAGTAGCTTATATACCGTGGGAGGGTTACAATTCTGCAGATGCAGTACTTATTAGCAAGCATTTGGTATATGAAGATATTTATACTTCTTTTCACATACAGAAATATGAAATTCAGACTCATGTGACAAGTCAAGGCCCTGAAAAAGTCACTATTGAAATACCGTATTTAGAAGCCCATTTACTTCGTAATTTAGACAAAAATGGAATTGTGATTCTGGGATCTTGGGTAGAGACGGGTGATATTTTAGTAGGTAAATTTAAACCCAGGTATAGATTGTTACGAGCTATACTTGGTATTCAGGTATCTACTTCAAAATAAACTTGTCACAAATTACCTATAAGTGGTAGGGGGCTGGTTATTGATGTGAGGCGGATCCTGAAAAGGGGTGATTCTAGTTAGAATTCTGAAAAGATTCATGTATATATTTCATAGAAATTTGAAATCCAAGTAGGCGATAAAGTAGCCGAAAGACACGGAAATAAGGGTATCAGTTCCCAAATTTTCCCTAGACAAGATATGCCTTATTTACAAGATGGAAGATCCGTTGATATGGTCTTTCACCCATTAGGAGTACCTTCATGAATCAAAGTAGGATAGATATTTGAATGTTCACTAGGGTTAGAGGGAGATCCTTTTTCACAAAATACAACAATTGGGCTTGAATTCTTGCCACTATCCAGTTGATCTACCACTATTTTACTTTGCACGTTCTAGATATGATAGCCTAAAACTATCAAACACATGAAATTGGGTACTAAGATGAAAATTCCAGAAACCAAATAAAGAGAAAACAACACATAGAATGGAGATGAAGAAGAAGAATGCTTAAAATTAAAGGATAGATAGAAAGACCTTACTCCTATTCAATGATTACCACTAGAAGATGTTTCAAAATCTTCAACACACCTCACAAATAAGAGTTCAAACCTTCCTCTTAGGTGACCCAAAGGAAACACTCTTCCTCAAGTACACCTTTCTTGCCAAATTATCCAAAACAAGTGAAACCCTAACTTCAAATGTTCTTGGACCAATTTTTAGATTCTAAGAGCTAAAACTAGAGACTAAAAACTACAATATAAGAGTAATATTCAATTTCATCAAAGTCTAATGAAAAATAAGCCTAAGGAGTCTATTTATACTTATTACATTAAAGACCAAAATACCTTTAATGAAAGGGGCTCCTATGGAGTGTAAAGAAAAAGAATAAAAAGACTATTACACCCTTAATAAATGGGTGATCATGTAGTGTTTTGATGTGGCCTTCTTCACACTTCAACATATGACTTTCCTGGAGTCTTTTGGTCTTCACAATTATTCTTCAACACTTGAACCTCTAGGGAAGATATCAAGGCAAGTTTCCAAGCAACCTTCCATACACGGGATTGTTCTATTGTGGGCTTAAAATGGGTCCCCCATGCATGCTCCCATGCCCTCAATGTGACCACAATTGGGTTCTTCTTGTGTTGGCCTCGCAGGATGTCTTCAAAAACTAAGGTGGCCATTTAACTTGTATCATCCTCCCCTTCTTGAAAAGGATTCGACCTCAAATCCAAACCTAGTAAAACCAAAGAGAGGACAAACAAATACAAACTCCTTATGGCATGAGGGTTAGGGTTAGCACAACAAATCATCTCAACATGCCAAGGTTGTACATATTTGCAATATAACCAAGAATCCTTTAAATTAAATATTAAAAGTTCAATGAAAGATGCACAAAGGATTTGGTTATGGAATTCGCCAAAACTGATACTTTTCTTGTCATGTAGACCAAGCAACATGTTGGGCGTATCAACATCATCAATTCTATATTTTGTGCTTGGGTCAAACGGGAAGAGTGGCCATAGACACGAGTCTGGACAACACTCCCATTTCCCATAGGCTTCACTCAAACTACACGACATACTCTTTACAATGGCATACATGTCATGAAAAGCAAATAAAGAGTAAAGAAAGGTATCACTCAAGTCAACTTCTACTAAGGTATCTTCATATGTGTACTCACCACTAGTTTCAACATCATCGCAATAAGTACTCTCAACAATAAGATCACACGTAGTAGTAGAAGAAGTAATTTCAAAGCAATAGACACCTTCCCTTTCTATAGAAGTACCCTCAAGTATACACATACCACCACCAAAGTCAAAGAAATTATTACTTAAGTCTTCACAAGAAGCAAGTAATTCATCCTCATAATCATCAAACATGGGTGGGGTATCATACAAAGGATCACAACCACAATTAATTTTCAAGGAACAATGACTTATTGGGTTTCTTAAGAATTCAAGCAAGTCAAAATTATCATCACCCAATTGATCATTCCTTTCCAAGACCTCACATTCCCTTCCATTAAGAGTACTCTCATTTTCCAAGAAGAGATTTCTATCTTTAGGAGGAATGCTGTCACACCATAGTGGGTTGTCATATAAGCTATAGCTTTCAAGGCAAGCTATACCTTCAACTTCATTCTCACCACTAGGTTCATTAGGAGTGAACTCATCATCTTCAAACAAGATATTATCCTTAAAGAGAGAAGGATCTATCCATGAAGAGGATATAGAATATGTAAATCCATTCTCTAAAAGATTATTATCAAGCATCAAAGATATTTCAAACACATAACCCTATGAGCAAAACTGAGAGTAGAACATTCACTAGAGGTTATGCTAAAGGGGTTACTCCTATTTATTTGATCAACATTTTTAACATCATCACTCACTTGAGATCCATTAAACATATCACATACATCCTCAAGTGGTGGACAAATTTCACACATAAGTTGATCAACACAATTCCTACAAGATGATGTACTATCATTCAACATATTAGCTTCAACACTAGGTGGACATAAATTGATCTTACAAGAAGATTCAATTCTATCATTAATAGGATCAACTAGTGTATCCATATTCACAATATGTACACATCATTAAGGGGCAAAGAATCAATAGATGATGTATTATCATTTAACACAATGGCTTCAACACTAGGTGGACTTAAATTGATCTTACAAGAAGAGTCAATTTGGTCATAAATAGGATCAACTAGTGTATCCACACTCATAACAAGTACATCATCAACAAGAGGAAAAGAATCAATAAACTCACAAATAGATAAGCTACCACTCATGCTCAATGGGCCACTAGACACACAATCATTGTCCACATGTACAAAAGTGTATGAGTTTGCTATTTTACCTTTATGTTCTTGAGTACATTCTTCTTTACCTTGGTTCGGATCATGGCATCCCATTTTCTCCTTTGAGAATCTCACATCACAAGGGAGTTTTTCAAGTCTTCTCCCTTGTTTCACCTCTTCATCTCTTTTTCCCAAATTTGGATTTAGTGCACTAAGTATTTGGAGCATATCTTCAACGAAGCTATGAATATTGTCATTGATGCGATCAAACATGGCATCAAAACTATAGGCAGCCATGGAACCTCTACCATAATCCTCAATTTGGATGGGTGGGTTTTGGATTTGAGGTCTTTGGGGAGGTGGGTTTGGCTTTTGGTTATTTGGTACTTGAACATGTGGTATTAGAGGTGGTTGATGGTACGGTCTTTGTTCCATGGGATTTGGCATTTGGTAAGTGGTATGTTGTGGGGGTATTAGGTTCGGATTTGGTGGTGGAGTTTGAGTTCCAAGTCCCTCTTGTTGGACTTGGTTCATTTTTGGTGATGTAATGGTCTTTGTAGGGCCCGGTTAGGGGATTTTTGGGGTGGGTTTAGTGGCTGGTTTTGTGAAGTATAGGATCTTTGGACTTGAGGTGTTTTGAATTGTGGAGATTTTGGTGGACATAGTCTATCAACCCTCGCTCTAATTCTAATCATGTCACCCCTCATTGAATCCATATCACTCCTTATAGCATCATTTCTGCTCTTCATTTCTCGACTCAAGGCCTCCATTTGAGCCATCAAAGCTCCCATAACATTATTTCCCAAAGGTTGGGAAGTAGTACCTTCGGTTTCCATGGAAAATATACTTACGAAGTGCAAAAAACAGCAAGAAAAATAAACTACAAAACGAGAAAACGAGTTAGTTCAAAAGCTGAACTTCACTCACACTCAACGTCACCTCACACTTGGCTTCACAAGTGTTGGAGAACCGGCAATACTTGGCAAGTTACTTGAGAGGTGAGAAGCTTTGAATCGGAATGGATCTTCATTTGAAATGACTCAAAATAAGTGATGCACGAACTTGAACCAACAAAAATACTACGACTTGAGAACGAGAAAAGAACACAAAAATCGAAGACGCAAAACAACGGACTCTAATCTAATTACCAAACTAGTAGGTAATTACTAGCTTACTAATTAGTAATAGAATCAACAAAAAAGCAACTAGAAACAACAAATAGAAACTAGGAAATCTAATTTTAGAACTTAATTTGGTTTTTTGTATAAGTGATGACGTGGCAGCTTATGATTGGACGTCACTTTTCAAAATTTTCAAATCTCAATTCACTTGTTTCGTCTAAACACACTTAAGAGAAGAAGAAATTTCGTGTGGAATGGAAAAATTGAAGGTTTTGGAGCCCTTTTGGAGCTTCAAATGAATTCAAAATGGATTGGTCCTCGTACTTTCAATTGTACTTGATTATTCCCTTTGTCTCACAAACACCAAGTACTCTCTCTTTATTCTCCTTTTTTTGGATCAAACACACTCTTTGAATATTCTTCCTTAGCTAGACTTGATGAACATGGAAGAGCAAGATGAATAATTAAGAGTTGACCAAAGTTTGACCACCTAGCAAATGAACACCAAATCTGATTTTTTCAAAGATCTAGGTTCCTTACGCCAAAACAACCTCAACCAACTAAAAATCAGCCACAAATCAAGTCACCAACACAAGCCAAAAACGTCACCCTCTCCAAAAGCTTCAAACAAGCCACAACAATGGTGGATCTAGCTCAAAAACAATCAAACTTCACTCTAAAAGTAGATCTAGACTCCCTATGTTCTAGAGAGAAATGATCTAGCACCAGAAACCTTCAAAACAAAACAAAAACTTGTAGATCTAACTTGGAAAATTCGGATCTACAACAAGCACACAAAGACAACACTCAATTTTTTTGGTATTTTTTGATTTTTGACTCTTTTTTGATGAGATTTTCTATATAAGAACACTAAAACCAAGGATTAGAGTTGTGGGAACAACCCTAAGCAAGGCTTCGATACCAAATGATAGCCTAAAGACTACCAAACACAAGAAATTGGCTACTAAGATGAAAATTCCAGAAACCAAATAAAGAGAAGACAACACATAGAATGGAGATGATGAAGAAGAATGCTTGAAATTAAAGGATAGATAGAAAGACCCTTACTCATATTCAATGATTAGCACTAGAAGACGTCAAAATCTTCAACACACCTCACAAATAAGAGTTCAATCCTTCCTCTTAGGTGACCCAAAAGAAACACTCTTCCTCACGTACACCTTTCTTGCCAAATTATCTGAAACAAGTGAAACCCTAACTTCAAATGTTCTTGGACTAATTTTCAGATTCTAAGAGCTAAAACTAGAGACTAAAAACTACAATATAAGAGTAATATCCAATTTCATCAAAGTCTAATGAAAAATAAGCCTAAGGAGTCTATTTATACTTATTACATTAAAGACCAAAATACCCTTAATGAAAAGAGGCTCCTATGGAGTGTAAAGAAAAAGCATAAAAAGACTATTACACCCTTAATGAATGGGTGATCATATAGTGTTTTGATGTGGTCTTCTTCACACTTCAACATATGACTTTCCTGGAGTCTTTTGGTCTTTACAATTATTCTTTAACACTTGGACCTCTCGGGCATCTCATCAAGGCAAGCTTCCAAGCAACCTTCCAGACACAGGATTGTTCTATTGTGGGCTTAAAATGGGTCCCCCATGCATGCTCCCGTGCCCTCAATGTGACCACAATTGGGTTCTTCTTATGTTGGCCTCGCAGGATGTCTTCAAAAACTAAGGTTTTCATTTGACTTGTATCAGGATAGTCACGCATCCTCATAGAGCGAGGGGCAAAAAAGATCAATGAAAGACTAGAGCTCGAGCTAGCTGATTACCGACAAGTCCTTAATTTCTTATCTGCAAACCTCTTCATCTTCTATGAAGCCTTCTCTAAGTATGAGCGGGCGGTGTCGGTATATTCTTCCCAAGTCTTTGCTAAGCGATATGCTCCAGGACTTCTGCCTTTATATGAACTCACCAAAGTATGGGGAGTATGTGGTTCTTTCCTTATTGCTAACTCGAACGGTGTACGCCCCGTAGCTTCGCTCCTTTATAAGTTATAGGAGAATTGTACCACATCAAGAAGCCTTGCCCAATCCCACTGGTTTGCACTCACAAAGTGCCTCAAGTAAGACTCAAGTATGGCATTTACCCAGATGGGTGAAAACTCGTGGAGAAGTGCAACTCTAAACCCAAGAGTGGAAAGAGCTCCATCCAAAATTGACAGGTGAAGCGCGGGTCTCTATCACTATGATAGTCTGTGGTAGTCCCCAATACTTTACCACATTCTTAAGAAAGAAAGGAGCTGCTTCTTCGGCCTTGCAATCCAATGATGCGGGAATGAAGATTGCATACTTCGAGAATCTATCAACCACGACCATAATGGAACCATACAATGGTAGTGCCATGATGAAGTCCACGTGACACTATCCCGTGGTCGCTCCACCACTGGTAGAGGTTCCAAAAGTCCACCGGGCTCCTTGTTCTCCACTTTTTCTTGTTGGCAAATAAGACAAGTCCGCACATAGCCTTTAATCTTCTCTCTTATTTACGGCCAATAATATGCCAACTCCAAGAGTGCTTGTGTGCCTTGTTGCCCCGGATGGTTCTTCTTTGGGTGCAGCAACGGCGGAGTACCCCTTTCTAAATAAACCAATAATAGTCATTCATGAGTCACAGAAATGAGCAACTCAGTCATAAAAGTAGGCACCTCCCACTTCCTTATGGAGACACCTTGGCCTTGTCCATCTTGATTTAGCTTATGACATACCCCAAGAAGTCTACCTCCTTCTTAACGAACGAGCACTTCTCTTTCTTGATGTAAAATTGAGTAGTTAGAAGATTTTATGTAGATGCTCCACGTGATCCTCTGGAATATTACTATAAATGACTATGTCATCCAAGTATACCACCACGAATTCATCAAGGTATGGCTGGAAAATCTTATTCATAAGAGTGCAAAACGTGGCTAGTGCCTTACCGAATGGCATCACGAACCACTCGAACGCTCCATACCTTCTTACGCATGTGGTGCTGGGCTCATCTCCTTCGGCTATGCGCACTTAGTAATATCCTTTGTGAAAATCTACCTTCGTGAAGAACTTGGCCTTTCCTAATTTACTGAACAAGTCGGCGATCAAGGGAATAGGGTATTTTTTCTTTACAGTTATCTTATTTAGTGCACGATAGTCGATGCACAGTCGTAATGATCCATCATGCTTCTTTTGGGGGCAAGTGAGAGCACTAGATCGAATACACAGGATTGCCCATGTTTTTACCTAAGCTCTACTTAGACTACTTCTCTAGTTTTGCTTTTTACGATTATTTGCTTCCAAAGGCTTAAGCGGGACAACAGTTCCATTCATCATCATAAAAGAGGAACAAAGATTCCCAACTGGGTTCTTGGATTGGGAGGCCTTGCCGCATGCTTTATTTCCATTATCGCCATTATTGTAAGAATTTCTTCCTTCACCATCAGAAAGATGGACAGATACGAGAGAAGAGAAAATGGAGGCCAAACATATAGTAAGGTACTAAAACGGTTGTCACTTGCGGCACAAGAATTTGGTTCAGCTTTAAGGGTGGTGTTGTGAGGGACAAGGGTTGCAATTCTTTATTTCTGGAAAAGACCTTTTATTGGCTGCTCCCCAATTAAGAACGTACCTCCAGTGTTGTTTGTATAAGTTTGAGCTATAACAGCAACATCAGAGAGAGTAAGCTGGGATGGATATACCTTAACTTGAATTTCAAGCCTATGTCTTTTGCTTGCCTAAGGGTAAGGTAAGAAAAAGAGAGAGCTACTGGACTCTACGGAGACTGAAAGCAATCTAACAAAACTGGCTTATTGAATGGAACTCAGACTTAGACTAGAGATATCAAACGACGTTGGGGACTAGACCTCTAGATGTAGAACTGGATGTAAGAAAAAAGCCTTCTCCCATCGGTAGTTGGAAGCAGAACTGAAACTGGATATAACTGAAGAAAAGTCTATATAGGTACGATAGGAGGAGGTAAGCGAAGGCTCTCTCTCTCGCTCTGTGGTCTTGTGTAAAGCCTTTCCGCCTATCTATTTTTTTCTCTTTATTCAAAGTAAGCAGATCGAAAGCACGAAAAGAAATATCTTAGCATGCCCTTACTCTAATTCGAAATTCGTCTCTTTCTTTCTATTCTAATTCCTCTCCCTTCATTCCTTGATCCGCTTGTAAATTCTTAGTGTAATACTCACTCGTAAATGATTGGTGTCAGAATTTCTCACTAATCAGGTGTGATAAGTCTCATCCATGTAAGAATTAGGAATTCCTCTTCCAACTCATCCCAGAATGGGCGTTATGGCAAAGAATAAGAAGAAAACTATAGGAGAAATTTGTCCAATAGTAACAAAGGGTGCCTCCACAGGTTGACATCCGATCCAACCTAGTAGTAAGCAATCCGCCAAAAGCAACCAAAATATTCCTTGGTGAATCGGGTGAAAACTTGAACTAAGTACATACATACTTTTAAAAAAGGGTAAAGCCAACAGACATAAAAACTGGTGCTATTGCGGCTACACCTCCCGATTGTCAGGTATACTACAAAGGATGGCATGGATCGGTAGGAAATACCATTCTGGCACAATATGAGGTAGGTGGACATCGATTTGCAGGTATATAATTGCCGGGATACCCCAAAACATTAGGAGCATAAAAATCCAAATGGAAAAAAAGATAGCAAAAGCTACCCCACCTACTAGATCCTTTACATAAAAATAAGGGTAAGAAGAAATTTTATCCATCTCTAAATGTACACCCAATGGGTTATTGGATCCATATTGATACAATGCCGTTAGATGAAGAAGACTGGCACCTACTAAAATAAAGAGAAGTAAATGATAAAGACTAAAAAAATGATTTAAGGTGGCATTGTGCACGGAGAACCCACCCCAAAGCCAAGTCACTATGGTATCTCCTACTACAAGTATGGCGCTAGCTAAGCTTGTAATTACTAGAGCTCCCCAAAAGCTCATCTGACCCCAAGGTAGTACATATCCTATAAAAGCTTTCACAATCATTAATAGGAAGATTACAACTCTGAGACACCGAACAAATTCCCTAGGACTGCTATAACTGGCATGAGACCACAAAAAATATGAAGGTGAACCACAATATAAAACATACTTGCCCCATTAGCATGCATATAACGGAGCAACTAGCCCCCTTCAATATCTCTCATAATGTGTTCTACTCTGTTGAAAGATAGATCCACATGAGGTGTGTAGTGCATAGCTATAAAAACGCTAGTCACTATTTGAATGACTAAACAAATACCAGCTAACAAACTGAACCCTCACCAATAACTAAGATTGCTCGGGGTTGGATAATCTATCAAATGCTGATTAAGTGTGGAGGATATAGGTTGTTCAAGAAGAGAGAGTCATTGGTTCCTTATAGTCATTTATTTATTTCTCTTTTCTATCGTGACAACTCTTGTTTCCCCACCTTTTAGCATTCTGGGGCCCTATTATGTATTAAAATGTGAGTACCCTTTCTTCCACCTCTAAAAGATGGAGGGGTATACAGTGAAAAAAGCATCGAAGGGGTCGGATCACCCTAGGTTACTGAAGAGTCATCTGACTTCTCGGTGATCGAATAATAGGGTTTTTACCACTTTCTCTTCTCTCCATCACTCTCAGACTGATCATCTTGCTGCAACAAAACAATCTTAGGAATGAATCTAATGGAAATTTAGGTCTCTATCCACTTTTTAGATTATTCTTTCCTCCTCAACGAAAGAGGGCAAAAAAGGTGTATGGGAGAAAGAATTCTAAAAGGAGAGAAGATTTTGTCCACCAAGCGAGATAGAGTGCGACTCCTAAGCAATTGGGGGTTCTCCCTCATCTCTTGGGGGTCCATCTCATCTGAAAATTTTTCCTCTTCCATTAGCATAGCTAAATTTGAATAGGATGAATCATCCTCAGGAAAAGTAAGCCCCCTTTTCTTGATTGAATTTGGCTTTGCTGCGCCCTGAATTAATTAAAAAGCTTGTTGATTTGATTGATCCCATTTTATTTATGGGCGAGAGAGAGGCTGTGAGTCACCTAGGCTATGAATTTTTTCATTAGTTGATTCTTGAAATTGAAAAAACAATTGGGTCCAGACCCACAAATGAATAGGAAGCAAGACGGGGGGTCCTTCATTAAAAGGGGGAAAAGAGGGGTGGGGTTTTATTCTAGGGGGCCACCTTGCGCAACTTTAGAAAAGAGAGAATGACTTTATGAAATTCTCTCCAACCTTTTCTATCTATCTTTAGAAGTAGGGCGAGAGAAAGTCAATATGATATTTGCATTGGTTTTTCCAACAAAACGTTAGACTTTTCTTCTTTCTCATTCAGAAGGCTCAGTCCCATACCCTGACTTCAATGATGGGAACAACCTCCGCACTCCAGCGCTCCACTTAACAATAGTTCTCTGCCTTACTATATTTAGAATAGTGGTTGGTCCTTTGGGAGTTATATTTATAACTTAATGTAATGTTATGTTCACACAAAAATATTTTATCATTCCAAGAGTACTACCCTGTACGTAGTCTATGCTGGGGAGCATACTTAACAGGAGATAGACACAAGGCGATAAAGGGGTCCCCTACTTTGATTCCTGCACCATTAGCATCTACGATCCTAGATAAGGGATTAGTCTGTTAGGTCTTTTTGATCTGGAGCCAGCTGGTAATGGACCTACTTACCTTGCTTGTAGACCTGCTATGGAGCTAACCCTTATTCTATTGGTTTGGTGGTTGCTACCAAGATGATTTCTTTATGCCCATCAAAGGACCTCGAGATTCTAATCCACAAAAAAGGATACAAGAAATTTGGAAGAACTCATATACGAACGAGGGCGACCCGTGTAAATAAATCGGTTTTTGACTCGTGCAAAGGCACTATTTCTTGGCAACTTGGACAACAACTAACAATGTCTATCTCGTATATCACTAGAAAGATTGGGATCTTTACAAAGAGCTTTATAAAGCTTTCATCTCAATTCATATTTAGCCTAGCCGTGAGCAATCTGCTTTTATGATCTTGTATATTTTGCTTCTCCAACATCTTACTGAGTTTCCCTCTCATCTTTTTGCAAAAAGTCGCACCACGATGGTAAAGTCTCATCTTGTGTGTTGGCCGAAGTTACAATAGTAACATTGAACCCTTAAATATGTTTGATGATCTTAAAATGATCTTCCAGTTTGGGGGAGAATTCGCAAAATTCCGTTTCCATAGAGAATTGAATTGACCTTTTCCTTATTTCGAGCGGAGAATCTAACAGAGACATTACTGTGAATATTCTGACCCAAAAATGTGATATTCGATGCCCTCAGAGAGTGCTTTGTCGTGCTAGGTCACTGACATATCCTTTTTTGTCTTTATTTGACCCCAAGAATGGATTGGATCAAAATGACTTTCCTGTTGAAGCCCTTTGTGTCTGTATGGATTTCTGACAGCACGGAATCTCCATAGCCAATTTTTTATTTTTGATAGAAGGTGCTGTCTTTGGTACTAATAGTTTACATGATCCAGGAACTTCCATAATGTTGGCGTGATTCGGTTTGAACAACGGATCCTGACGTGATACATCCTCGTAATGAAAATAGAGTGGAAACATGAGTTGATCCATAATGAGTATTATATTGAAGTTCTCTTAAAGAAGATCGCCAACTCCTATCCCGAAGATACAAAGTGCCCGATCCTCTTCTCTTGTGTCGAAGTACAGTGTAGTGTGGTAAGGTTTTACCTCACAGAAAGAGTGGGAAATTGGGATAAAAAAAGGTAGAATTTATGCAATTTCTTTTCTAATGAAAGAGATCATAGTCCTTTATGACGCTTTCAACTCGCCGAAAGGGAAGGATTTGCACTTGTGGAATGTAAATTCAAGGGATACTCATCAAGTGGACCCAAATAGAAAGCTCCTTCTTTGATTTTCTTCTCTGGAGTCAATTCGATAAACACAAGCCGAATCGTCCTTAATGGTGACCGATAGCAAAGTAGTACCAATTGTCATGTGCTCTAAAGCTAGTCAGGAGCTTTTACTCTTGATATGCGTCGAGTCATCTCAACTGTTGAGTTCTCACAACTAGCCAAAAAGGGCACTACTACTTACGTCATTTCTTGTGGGAAGAGGCAAACGAAAGGGAAGGCATTCGAAGTAGCCTTTTCTTCTTATCTTGAGGTTGGGTGCACCAATTCTCCCACAGGCTATCTATTTAGGTCAATTGGCGTGTCTTCCATTTTTCTATCTCTTCGGTCCCTGCGTATGGGTGCCTTATCCATCAGTTAACTAGAGTGCCTCTTGACTTATTCTATCTCTTGATGTTCGATTCCTCAGTCGTAGGGGCGTTGGGATGATAGAGTCCTAGACATTGTTGGAAAAGATTCTAATCCATTGGCAAGGGAAGGAGCATAAGGGTGATAAGGTGAAAGACACGGGTAGGACCCCGAGTTTAGATATGAAAAGAAGTTTCTTCGGCCACGTCTCGAAGATGGATTACACGGAAAGGATGGATAGGATGAGTGAAATGGTGGACAAGTGGTGCCTGAAAAGTAGAAATAGATATTTCTGAATCCCAAGGGCGAGTTCCTCAGGAGAACCCAACAGTTGATGAAAGATTTGAAAGCGCACAAGAAGGATTCATTCCCACCTCGGGTTGCTGCCACGATTCACTTCAACGTGAACAAGGGGCCGTGAGCGCAAGGCATTTTGATGTCCAATTTTTGAAATGGAGAGAGGGGTTGTGATATGGGTGTACAAAGCTGTCCAATACATTCTCGACCATTCACAGAAAGCCAAGCTTGGGAGTTACAAAAACTACAAGCCATGTTCATGCAAATGGCCGTGTGTGAATTGGTACTTGATCCGCCAAAGATCTTAAATATTTTTAAGTGTGAAGAGGATCCTTGAAGTGTAATAAATTACCCTCCAAGGGCGCCCCATAACTGAAGGGTAGGAGGGTCATTTGTCCTTTATTTTGTATGTAATATAAATAGATGCTAGTAGGGTTATTTTCAGCACTTAGTTCATATTTCACAACAACAAGTCTTTTAACATTGAACATTTCTCTCTCTCTTGTTCCTGAGAGTAGAACCTGAAATCTGTCCAACAAAGAGTACTTACACTTGTGTTGTTTCTTGGCTAGAAACTTGAGATCTTGAGGTTCATGAGTTCCTCTTGGTCTAAGTAAGAACTTGGTGCTTAAATCTTTGGGTCTTAGGGTCCTTTCTTTAAGTTAGGGTTCATAGATTCTAGGATATCTTTGTGTCAAGTTACTATCTTTCATTTTTGTACTCTTGAAACTATTGCAATAACTTAGTGAAGCTGTGTGGGGCTGATTTCGATTCTCTATTGTTCCTTCCATTTGTTGTTCTTATTGTTAACATTGAACTCTTTGTAATCTTTCATCTTTTTGTCATTGTAATTTTGAAGTCTAGTGAAGCCGGGTGTGGCCTATTCCCATTCAGTAGCACCTTGTTGCTCATCTTGTAGTTCTTGTGTTAGCTTGATCATCTTCTTGTTGTTGCTAGATTCTTCTGTTGTGGACTTGATAGTGCATCATTTGGTATCAAATCCATATTTGATTTAGTTCTAACAAGATCAATCTTGGGCTTGAGACCCTGAAAACTACAAAAAAAAAAAAACTGAAATCTGAAAATTCCAGAAACAGTCAAATCAGCCACCTTTGTGTTCTTGGCCGAAAATTGTGTTGTGTTGATGTATGGGCCGAGCTTATATTTTTTTTTTACTAGATATTGTAGTATTTTTCTTGTTTAGAGTGTTTCTAGTGTGGGTTTCTTTCTCACCAACACTAAAGGTGTCTAAATCTAAAGTTGAGCTTAAAATATTAGCCATATGTTGTGACTTGTTGTTGACAATTGGTGATGTTGTGTCATGTTTTTGAAGAAGGTTTTGTTGTGATCTTGAATGTTTTTGTGGTGTTCATCTAGTTCTTTATCTTTTCTTACAACTTAGCACAATCAAAAAGTGCAATATAAATTCAAGAGGTGAAACTGAAAGTTGTAAAGATTGTTTTGAGAAGCCTTTGAACCCATCACTTCCTAGACTAACCTTCTACTTTTCAGGAACTTTTTCTTATTTCAAGAACCTTGTGTTGTGGGACAAGATACTTTTTCTTATTTCAAGAACCTTGTGTTGTGGGACAAGATACTTTTGTTATTTCAAGACATGTTTTCCCTCCAAAACCAATTGTCATCCTTTCCAAATTGTGTAAAGAATTAAATTTCAGAATTGGTGCTTAAATTGTGTGGTACCAAGACCAATTGCATGCTGCCACGTCACCCATTTTCTACTTTTCACGTCATCCATTTTCTACTTTTCACATCACCCATTTGCTACTGTTCACGTCATTAATAAGCTCAAATTTAGGTTTTTCTAGTTTCATTACTTGGTTCCAGAAGTAATTAACAAGCTAGTACACTCCTACTAGGTTGTCAATTAGTCCTTTTGAGTTCCTTTGTTCGTGTCCACGTTTACTTGGGTGCTTTAATTTGTTTGAATACGTTGTAGCTTCTTAACTCCAGTCCGTCGAGAATTCATTAAGTTTCAAACAAGTATCTACTCCGGACAAGAGCTTTAGTCATATCTTAAGGATTCACGGTTACTAGCCAATCTACAACACTTGTGGAGCTCAAGTGTGAGTGAACCGAGAGAGTGTGAGTAGGGAGAGGTTAATGCTAACTTGTTTGCTGATTGTGTAGGTGACACCTTGACATGGAAGGAAGTACATCCCAAAGTGGGGGTACTACTGAACAAGAAACTATGAAGGCCACACTTGAGGCCAATACTAGAAGTTTAGAGAGGTTGAACACAGAAGTTGGGGCAATGAGGGGAGATTTGACTATGATAAGTGGGAGATTGGAGAAAGTGGAGAGTCAAAGAAACTTTTGTCCATCTATTCATTATATTCCTTCAAGTGGGCATGAAAGAACTTCATCCACCACTGTCTCACCTGAAACATTGCACCAAATAATGAATCCCCTCTAGCCCCACTAAATGCCATAAATCATACCACTACTTTCCCTCTAAACCAAGAAGCGAATTGGCCTCGCCATTCCAAAAATTCTCCAATCCCACAAGAAGGATTTGGCCATCCATTACCCCCACAAAATCTGAACCTACCTTACCAAACTCCACCAAATCAAAGACCACCTCCTCCACAAATCCCAATTCCTCCAAATCAGATTCCAAATCACCAAAACCGACCAGCTCACTTTGAGGAACATGGTAGAGAGGAGTATGATTTATACGGACCCTTTGATGATGCTTACATGAGGGAGGGGGAGTTGAGAGGGGGCCGTGTTGATCCAAGAAGGTATCGAGGGTATGGAGAAAGGGGAAACCGACACCAAGAAAGAGATGTAGGCCTCAATACCATCAAATTGAGATTACCTATATTTAAGGGTAAAAGTGACCCCGAGGCCTACTTAGCATGGGAATCAGCTTATGACAAAGTTTTCCAAGTTAATGATATCTCGGAAGAAAAGAAAAGTTGTTATGCCATAGCTCATTTTGAGGGTTATGCCAACACTTAGTGGGAGTACGTCAAGCTTTTGGTGATGAATTTGATGGGAAGACACCACCTTGGTTTTGGTTAAGGTACTTAATGAGGCAACACTACCTTCCTGAGAGCTATCGCCATAAATTGCTTGCTAGATTGTACAACTTGCGTCAAGGAAATAAAAGTGTGATGGCATATTATGATGAGTTTCAACAACTCATGTTGAAACTTGATCATCGTGGGGAACAAATCAGTCATGACATTATCTGATTCAAGTGTTGGTTGAACAAAGAGATCTCCACTCATTTAACACTTCACAAGTTTTATACCATTAAAGGTAGTTTCCAAGCAGCTCTTGAGATTGAAAAGGAACTTAAAGAGAGGTCGTTGTTCAAGCAAAGGAGACAATCCTCCTCGAGTTGGCCTAGAAGCAAGGGTATGGCTCAATCCTCTTTGGGTTGGCCCAAAAACAAGGACTAACCCACCACTACAAGGCTGCCCGAGCTCAAAACAGTCCACAAAATTCCTCCAAAACAAGAAGTTCACAAGTATCCTAACCCAAAAGGATTCTAATATTTCAAGTGCCAAGGTTGGGGACATAAATCCAATGAATGTACAAATCGACGCAATGTGATTCTACGAGAAGGAAGATTGTATTACCTTGGTGAGGAGGTGGGTCTTGAAAAAGAGGAGGATGAGGAAGAGCCTCAAGATAGAGAGAAAACTAAAAATAGGTATGATGATGATAATGATAGTGAAGTTATTTACCCACAAGAAGGGGAGTATGAGGTTTCAAACTTTGTAGTTAGACGCGCTATGATTAGTAAAGTAATAGACGACCCTAGCCAAAGGGAAAATCTATTCCATACTAAATGCCTTGTAAAGGGGAATGTGTGAACTTTGGGATTGATAGTGGTAGTTGTGCAAATGTCGTTAGTGTTGCTATAGTGAACTTTCTGAAATTACCAACTACACTTCATACTAGCCTTTAAAAGTTGGAATGGTTGAACGAATGCGGCGAATTGAAGGTCATGAGGCAATGTGTGATACGGTTTAAGGTAGGAAACTACCAAGACGAAGTACTTTGTGATGTGATACCAATGCAAGCATGTCATTTGTTGTTAGGTAGACCTTGGCAATATGATAGGTCTACCAAACATGATGGGAGGTCTAACCGATATTCACTTGAGAAGGATGGTCAAAAGGTTACTCTTTATCCTCTTTTGCTGTCACCAATGAATGAATTACATCCAAAGATGAGGGAGTTAAAGGAGAAGGGATAGAAACCTGAAAATAGTAAAATGGAGGGGAAAATCATGAGTGGAGCAGTAGGGTTTTCCGGGACTGCCTCAACGCCAAATGGGCAAGAAAACATGATGATGTTGGCTAGAAAGAAGCAACTCTTCTTGGATTATGATGTGGACACGCCTATGCTCCTTTTGGCTCATTATTTTAACACTAACCCCACTAATTCTTCCATTTCTCCTTTAATTTCTTGTGTGTTGCAAGATTATGAATATGTATTTACCGAAGAACTTTCGCAAGGATTGCCTCCATTTCAGGGAATTGAGCATCAAATTGACTTTGTGCCGGGCTCACAATTGCCAAATAAGCCAGCTTACAGAAGCAACCCTACAGATACCAAAGAATTACAACGTCAAGTTGAGGAACTCCTTAACAAAGGGTATATCAAAGAGAGCATGAGTCCGTGTGCATTTTCGGTATTACTAGTGCCTACGAAAGACGGAACATGGCGTATGTGTGTGGACTACCGAGCAATCAATAAGATTATGGTAAAATATCATCACCCTATCCCTAGGTTAGATGATATGCTTGATAAATTGAATGGTTTGTGTTTATTTTCCAAGATTGATTTAAGGACTGGCTATCACCAAATAATAATGCAACCCGGTGATGAATAGAAAACCATCTTCAAGACCAAATTTGGTCTCTATGAATGGATGGTTATGCCATTCGGCCTAATAAATGCTCCAAGTACTTTTATGAGGCTAATGAATCATGTGATGAAGCCATTTATTGGAAAGTTTGTTGTTGTATACTTTGATGATGTCTTGATCTATAGTAAGTCAATAGATGAGCATGTGAAGCATTTGCAATGTGTCTTTGATGTCCTTAGAAAGGAAAGGTTGTATACAAATCTAGAAAAGTCCTCCTTTGGTGTTAATGAAGTTGTTTTCTTGGGTTTTATTGTTAGTTCAAGATGGGTCAAAGTGGATGAGTCCAAGATAGATGCTATCAAAAATTGGCCAACCCCGCAAACCATTAGCGAAGTAAGAAGCTTTCACGGGTTGGCTAGTTTTTATAGAAGGTTTGTCAAAGGATTTAGCACCATAGCTGCACCCTTGACCGTGGTCATTTAGAAAGACCAACCTTTCAAGTAGGGTGAAGAGCAAGCTAAGGCTTTATAAACCTTGAAAGCTATGCTCGTTTATGCACCTTTATTACAATTGCCCAATTTTGATAAGACGTTTGAAGTTGAGTGCGATGCTAGTAAAGTAGGCATAAGGGCTACTTTGATGCAAGATTTAAAACCCATTGCTAATTTTAGTGAAAAGCTCAAAGGAGCAATTCTAAACTACTCCACATACGATCTAGAGTTGTATGCCTTGATTCTAGCCTTGGCCACTAGGCAGCACTATTTGTGGCCCAAGGAGTTTGGGATCCAAACGGACCATGAATCCTTGAAGCATCTTCGGGCACAATACAAGCTTAACAAATGGCATGCCAAATGGATTGAGCTTCTTAAAACCTTTCCTTATGTTATTCAATACAAAAAGGGTAAGGACAACATAGTGGCTGATGCTCTATCTAGAAAACACGTTCTTATGTCAACATTATCTTCAAAATTGATGGGTTTTAAGAGTTTGAAAGAATTATATCCCGAGGACCCTCACTTTGCTCCTATCTATAGGGAATGCGAAGAAATAGGTAGGGATAAGTGGGATTCGGCTAAGGGTCTAAATCCCTATGCCAAGTTTGATGGATACTTATTTAAAGGTAGATGATTATGTGTACCCTCCGATTCTTGGAGAGAGTTATTTGTGAGGGAAGCACACAATGGCGGTCTAATGGGTCACTTTGGGATCGAAAAGACCCTTGGAATATTGGCGGAGCAATTCTATTGGCCAAAAATGCACTAGGATGTGGCCAAGATTTGTGGCCAATGTGTAGATTGCAAAGGAGCCAAATCGTGGTTCCTACCTCACGAGTTTTACACCCCACTGCCCACTCCTTTACGCCCTTGGCTTGACATATCCATGGATTTTGTATTAGGGTTGCCAAGGACTAGATGAGGTTGGGAGTATCTTTGTTGTGGTTGATCGGTTTTCTAAGATGGCACACTTTATTCCATGTTTTAAATGTGATGATGTACCTAGTGTGGCCTCTTTGTTTGTTGATAATGTTGTCAGGTTTCATGTTGTTCCGAGGACCATTGTGAGTGATAGTGACTCTAAGTTCCTAAGTCACTTTTGGAAATCCATGTTGGGTAGGCTTGGAACCAAGTTGTTATTCTCCATATCTTGCTACCCGCAAATCGATGGCCAAACGGAAGTAGTAAATAGGACTTTGGGTGCTATGCTACGTTCCATGGTTAAAGAAAAATTGACTTCTTGGGAGGAACACCTACCATTGATTGAGTTTGCATATAACCGTGTAATACATTTAAGTACGGGAATGACTCCCTTTGAGCACGTATATGGCCTCAACCCCCTTACCCCTTTGGATTTAACTCCTTTGCCTAGTGATGTTATGATTAGCTTTGATGGAAGAAAGTGGGCAGATTTGATGAAGAAGTTACATGAGAAGGTGCGGCTTCGACTTGAGAAGAAAAATCAAGACATTGCAAGGAGAGTCAACAAGGGAAGAAAGAAACCTATTCTTGAACCGGGAGATTGGGTGTGGGTTCACCTTAGGAAAGATAGGTTTCCATATCAAAGAAAATCCAAATTGATGCCAAGAGGTGATGGACCATTCCAAGTACTTGAACGGATCAATGATAATGCCTACAAGATTGACCTTCCCCCGGAATTCCAAGTGCACAACACTTTCAATGTGTGTGATCTTTCTCTAGTGGACGCGGTTGAGGATGACCAAATGCTGAATTTGAGGTTAAATTTCTCTCAAGATAGAGAGAATGATATGGGTGTACAAAGCTGTCCAATACATTCTCGACCATTCACACGAAGCCAAGCTTGGGAGTTACAAAAACTACAAGCCATGTTCATGCAAATTGCCATGTGTGAATTGGTACTTGATCCACAAAAGAGCTTAAATGTTTTTAAGTGTGAAGAGCAGCCTTGAAGTGTAATAAATTACACTCCAAGGGCACCCCATAACTGAAGGGTAGGAGGGTCATTTGTCCCTCATTTTGTGTGTCATATAAATAGATTCTAGTAGGGTTATTTTCAGCACTTAGTTCATACTTCATATTTCACAACAACAAGTCTTTTAACATTGAACATTTCTCTCTCTCTTGTTCTTGAGAATAGAACCTAAAATCTATCCTACAAAGTGTAGTTACACTTGTGTTGTTTCTTGGCTAGAAACTTGAGATCTTGAGGTTCATGAGTTTCTCTTGGTCTAAGTAAGAACTTGGTGCTTAAATCTTTGGGTCTTAGGGTCCTTTCTTCAAGTTAGGGTTCATAGATTCTAGGATATCTTTGTGTCAAGTTACTATCTTTCATTTTTGTACTCTTGAAACTATTGCAGTAACTTAGTGAAGCTGTGTGGGGCTGATTTCGATTAACTATAGTTCCTGCCATTTATTGTTCTTGTTGTTAACATTGTACTCTTTGTAATCTTTCATCTTTTTGTCATTGTAATTTTGAAGTCTAGTGAAGCCGGGTGTGGCCTATTTTGATTCACTAGCACTTTGTTGCTCATCTTGTAGTTCTTGTGTTAGCTTGATCATCTTGTTGTTATTGCTAGATTCTTCTGTTGTGGACTTGATAGTGCATCAGGTTGGCCGGTATGGCTCTATGTTACATTTTCTATGTGTAAGTATATTATATCAGAAAAGAAATCCAATACAAATACTGAATCAAGAAGCAGCCTACCAAGCAGATAATGAACTCCTTCGTATCAAAGCAAAGTAGGCCTTCCCCACAGGGACTCAGTCTTGCTTCCATTGCCTTAGCCTTTGCTATGCCTCATCTTTCCTTCTTCGGGATAAGCACCTAAGAGCAGAATCAAAAGGGAAGAGCGTGGTCTTGGGTTTAGTCTAAAAATCCATTCACGTCGATAGGGGGTAGGGAACCAATAAGAAGCATTCCCGGGCCTATTAAACAAACTATAGGTTTTCCTTTTGGTGCGATAGGGGATAAAATACGTTTTTATCGACATCTTGATTATTGATTCATTTCTTTCATACACAGAAAGGTAAGTAAAAGCAACCCCAACATTAATAAACCACGAGCAAGTTAGATTGGGTTCCCTAATGACAAGTGAACGGGCATTTTTGGGTCCAGAACAAATAAAAGAAGGGAAATGCGGGTGGTTGAGACAGTGTAGTTTGTTTTCACAAGACGTGGTTGAGATAGTGTAGTCCATTTTAGAGGCTTTGTAGACTAATGTAAAGTTATGGTAGTGTCTTGCCTTTAGATGTGGTGACCCTAACGGCCAAGTGTTTATATAAGTTTGTGCTTGCCTATGCAGCTATTCTGATCGATGCATAATATCATGTTTGTCAGAATCTTTGGTTTCCATAGTTACATGCATGAGAAGTACAAGGTTATGGATTGTACCTGTCCGCCCCAATAGGTTTTGAGGTGTGACAAAAGTGGTATCAGAACAGGTCATCCTAGGGTGTCTAAAAAGCCATGTCTATATAGAGTTTTGTTTATGGGCGTGTTGTGCACCACATCTATAAATAGGAGACTATGGGACATTTAGGGGTTGTCTCTTTTTCTTCATATCTTAGATCGTGCAGTAGAGCCCATATTGTAGGTGAAGCCATATTTAACCATTGAACCTATTTTTTCCCTCTATAGTAAAGATGCCGGTTACAAGAAGGAGTAAGAATACAGGTAAGCGAATAGATGTGGCTGTCGGAGAAGGGACCAGCAAGTCACCACCTAGACAAGCTAATCAAAGCGAGGCTCAAGCTTAGTTTGTAATCTAAACTTCTTCTACTCCTCCATCTCCAGAAGATCTAAGAAGGAGAAGAGCCGTATCCTCAGAAATATCTATTAATGCTACTTACTAAGATCTAAGGAATACAATGCAATTATTAGCTCATATAGTTGCTAGACAAGCTCAAGGACAAGATATTCCAATCACAGGTTCTAGTGGTGCAGATAGGGCAGCTAGCCTACGAACGTAGTATTTCCTTAAATTGGATCAGTTCCTAGATCTTCGCCAAGAAAATATGAGCGTGAGGGAGTACAGCCTGCGGTTTAAATCTTTGGCTAGGTATGCTCCTAATGTAGTGGCTACTATGGATGATAGAGTTCATTGGTATGTGGATAGATGATACGGGACAAATGGCCATCTTATCTTTTCATGACATCTTTGGAGGCCAACATATAGAGGCTCAAGACTTGGTCACCTCGAGAATACAACAATATGCATGGAGGACCCGTTTTGAGCATAACTTAAAGCAAACTTGCGTGTGGAAGATTACTTGGAGCATTTTAGATTGAGGACTCACGGTTTTGGAGCTTAATTAAGGGCATTTTGGACATTACACATGGTGTATTTACACACCATGGCCGCACCTATCATTAAGGGCAAAGTGGTCTTTTTGTCTTCTTTTGTAATACACTATAAATAGGTCATTTTAGCTCATTTCTTGGAGATTTTGGAATGATGAAGAATTGAAAAACATATTTTCTCTCTTTTGAGAGTGTAACACCCTTAGGTGTAGGGCTTGGAAAAGCCATCCGTAGCATAGGGCTTGGAAAAACAAATATTAATCTTTGTTTGGAAACGGTAGATCTTGAGGTGAGTTCATTCCCTTGGTGGTCACCGTAAGAGTGTGGTTTTGATTGTTACATTCATTAGGGGTTAGTATTGAAATACACTTGGTTCTTAATCTTGTAATAATCTTGGTCTCACTATCTATCTTTATTTTCTATGCAATTTCCCTTGTGTTTGTGTTGAATCCATGACTTTTTTCATCTTGTGTCATTGTTGCTGTTTTGGTGTTAAAATACACCTTGTATCTTGTAATACTTGTGTTGTTATTACTGGCTGAAAGTTGCGCTCAAAGGGGTCCTCAGGTTCTAGTTGATTTGTGGACTGTTTTGAGTAGTTTTTGAGCCTTCTCTTGTCTTTCCCGTACCAATAGATTGGTCCCATATCTGGTTAGAGATTGTACTTGTCACACCACAAATCCTATTGGGGCGGACAATCACTCGTAGCCGTAAAGGCCCGAGAGAACCAATTTAAAAACTCGTACTTCCCATGTATGTAACTATAACAACTAAAGGTTTTGACAAACATAATATTATCAATCGATGAGAATAATTACATATGCAAACACAAACTGATATATACAATACTTGGCCGTTGGGACCACCACATCTAAAGACAAAACACTACCATAACTTTACATTAGTCTAAAAGCCTCTAAAAGATACATACACTTAGTTAGGGTCGGGACAAACCCCCGCCCTACTCTTGACTTACTGTACAATACCAAAATATATGGAACAGACTCGGAAAGCCCCGAATCAACTTGGAGCTCACCAATAGTCCCTGAAAAGCCTGTGCTCCTACTAGTGAGTTGTATGAGCTGAAGTCCATGTGCCTGTAGCATGAAATACAGGTCCCCCGTGAGGGACGTCAGTATGAAAATATGTACTGAATATGTAAGGCAGAAGGTAACAACACACTTGATACAAAAGCTCAATAGAAACTGATACAAGTGTTTAAGTAGTACTAGTAGACCACCTTTATAAATACTTGTGGGACAATGTACATTACATTCTTTTCTTCATTTTACCTTCTTACTTCATAATCTTTGTAAGCCATATAATGCAAATGACCAGCTGATCAATGGTAAATAGATAAATTAGGATCGGCCCATGCTAGGATTACACCCCTGAGCTGCCAACTATATATAAAGATTGGGATCGGTCCATGCTAGGCTTATGCCCCTGAGCTGCCACCCACAAATAAAGGTATCGAGATCGGCCCATGCAAGGAAAATGCCCCTGAGCTACCACTCGTCATTTTACAGATTTGCATTACTTAGTTTATTTAGCCTTTGAGATTGTTACTTTGGTGGTCATCACATTATGGTACCTTGAACCAGTAATACGCTAATAAGAGACATGTAAATAGACACTTAATGCAACAACAATGAGGTAGGGAGCTGTTGGCACACAAATAAAGTGTTTAGGAGCTGAAATAACACATGGGTCTTATTTGAACAAATGGAGAACTCCTAAAATTTTCTAGTGAAGATAGACGCGCAGATTTAATGATAAGCACGTATTGATGTGTTCTAATGCATTAGAGAGTAGGAACAAGGTCATTGGATACATGGAGTGTAATGTACTGCCATTATGTATCACTTTGTTATAGGATAACCTCGTAAACTTGCTTGATGGAACAATTGTACGATTTTATGCCAAAGAGTGTGAAATAGAGTAATGCCTTACATACCTGGTTATTTGAATCCGAAACTAACCCGACTTGACTTCCCGCCTTTTAGATTACTTATCTACAATAGAATATATGGTAAACTAGTATTAGTAACTAATCAACACATTTGAGATACTTAATGTCACCCAAAACAGTGACCGGGCAGCAACTATTAATCTATCAAACAAGGGTATTATTTTAACCCTTTTTTTCCTTCAATTATACCCACATACCATATAGGTTATTATAAGGTTCACCAAAATCACCTCGACTTCATTACACATTCCAAACAATACGCAAAATATCATGCAGCAAACATTAGTTTGGTCGTGTATCACCACATCTTTCTTCTATAATTCATTACAAACTCATCAAACCTTTATCCAACTTCAACCTGGCAGCCCATAACATATACATACAAAAATGATACGCGAAAAACAACGGAAACACGAAACAAACACTCAAAACAGTCCACAAGTTCAAGAGAACCGAGGACCCTTTGAGTGACCCCTCTCAGATTCAAGATCTACAACAAGAACACAATGTAATGAGGTGATTAACACCTATTTTCAGCGGACAACAAACTAGATTAACAACACAAGAATGAAGAACACGAATAACAATAACAATATTATTAAGAATAACAAACACACGGCTACAAGAAACAAAGGGATAGATAGTTAGACCTTGGTTGGTATAACCTTAAGAACCCAAGAACATATGATACTCTTGAATCCTTAATGCTACACAAAACAGTTAGCCTAACTACTACGTTGACACAAGAGTGACCTCGATTTCCCAAGCATCCAACGTTTCCAACCTTGAATCCAACACGAGTGATTCCACACTCAAGTTGATTTCCCTAGTTACTACATTTCGGCCAAGAGGCCATTCTCTCAAGAGAGGGTGTTTCAATGTTACAACTTTCAATATTCAATCAAAACTAAGACTAAAACCCTAAGAGGTTGTATTTATAGTGTATTAGAAGATAGAATGTAAAATGTCCAAAATGGCCCTTCAAGAGTGGGCTGCCCCTTTAGTGTTTGTAGTGGGCTGCTTTTGGTGTGTATTTGGGCCCTTAATTACGCTTCTCTTGGACACACACTTGGATGACTTCAATACACCCACAAGAGTCCATCTACGTGATTGCACTCATATCATCCTCTCCTTCTTGAAAAGGATTCGACCTCAAATCCATACCTTATAAATCAAGAGAAGACAACAAGCACACATCCTCATGATATGAGGGTTAGGGTTAGGAAAAAAAATAACACATGAACATGCCATGCCGAGGCAGAACAAATTTGAAGTATAGCCACGGGTCCTTTGTTTTAATCATGAAAAGATTAGTACAATTGCTACAAAGAAAATGTCTTGGAAAAGCATCAAGACAAAAGGAAAATAGGCCGAGAGTCATACTTTCCCATCCAAAAATGGTACCGGGATCAAATGGAAAAATTAGCCAAGGGCCTAAGCCGAGGCTAGCCCTTCCTTCCCCTAGAATGTCACTCCCATATTCACACACAAAAATATTTTCATACACATGATCTCTATGAACAAAACTAATTGCAATGTTTTTACCACACAAGATGTTCAAAGAGACATGCGCATTATCAAGATCAATTCTATGGACACCATCACTAACTTGAGAATTTTTAAGCACTCCACTTATAGGCTCAAGTAGTAAATACATTTAAGAGTAAATTAATCATCATGCACACCAAGGGTACTACCAAGAGTACTCATTTCCGAAACTACACATTCCTTGCCCATAAGAGTACTCTCATTTTCCAAGAAGAGATTTCTATCTTTAGAAGGAATATTGTCACACCATAGTGGGTTAGCATATCGAATATAGCCTCCAAGGCAAGCTATACTATCATTTCCCCCCACAAGGTCCATTAGAAGTGTTTATATCATCTTCAAATAATACATTAAACCTAAGGAGATCATGATCTATCTCGTGGACAGATTTGGAACTAGCTCTTCACTCTCTATAAGTTCACTATCAAATACCAAAGATGTTTCAATCTCCTCTTTACCTTGGTGTGGGTCGGGGTAGCCCACCTCTTCCTTCGGGAAGCTTTCATCACAAGGTGCTTGAACAATTAGATTTTTAGGGAAGAGTTTGGGTAGCAATTGGCATATAATTTCAATGTGCCATTTCATATCTTCAATATTGTCATTGATACGATCACATGTGGCATTGAACTTATGGGAAGCCATTGTACCTAACAAAAAGACACAACAAACAAAGAAAACAAACAAACAAACTTGTTAGATCAAAAAATGCCTCACCACACTCTCACTCTCAGTTTTACCTCACACTTGGTTTCACAAGTGTTGAAAGCCAGCTTGTACTTCGTGAGTGATAAAGTGTCAAGTCTACTCTTATCCCGGAATGGATTTTTATTTAAACTCAAACAAAATCTTATAGGACTTGAGTCAAGAACTAACAACGAATTCAAAAAGATAAAAGTACACAACAAACGTAAACACGAACAAATGGCCACAAAACTAACTTTCAAGCAGTAGGAGATTACTAGGTTGTCAATTAGTGTTCGAACCAACACATGAACTAAGAGACAATAAAATGAAACAAATAAATCTAAAATTTGAGCCAAAATTTGATTCATGAACAGTAACTTGATGATGTGGCAGCCACGTATTGGTCTCGATCCCACACAACTTTTGTTGTCCAATTTCAAGTCTTGGTCAATTTTTCAATTTGGACTTTGGTGGAATTTGTTTAAGGAGAGAAAGTCAAACAAGTCTTGGAGCCCTTTTCGATTTCAAGTTTTCAAGAATTGACTTTATTGTACTTCCCCTTAAAACATGGATCCTTTAATCATGGAAAAGTGTTGTAAAGTGGTTGAGACTTGATTAATAGGTCTTTGTTGGTTGTAGTGTCTTTCAAGACTAACAAATAATACACCCATTTCCTTCAACTTTTTAGATTTAACATTCACTTTATCTTCAATAATATATGAAGGTAGTGATAAACATCAAGAACAACAACAACAACAACAACAACAAGAACTACAATAATAATCTTCAAGAACACTAACAATTTTCACACGGCCACTCCCAAATTCCACAATAACAATATCTTCAACACTTGGCCAAGACAACTACACCTTCAATAAATGGTTCCCAATCCACCAATTAACAACAATATCACGTGGCCAAGCTTATAACAACAACAAGATGAAAGCCACAAGGCCAAAATAGTCCACCACAACAATGTTCAACAACAAATCGGCCAAGTCTAAGTTCACGAAAACAACACCAACAATATAAGCTCAAACTTAGATTTAGACTCAAGAGTGTTAGAGATGAAGAAAACTAACACTATAAACAACAAAGCAAGTAAAAAAATCTCGGTCAAGACACAACAATAACACAATTTTGGCCAAGAACACAAAATGGCCAGATTTGCTTCTTTTTGATTTTTCAGTTTTCTAATACTTTCTTTGTAATTTTCTAACAAGAAAGCCCAATATTGATCTTGTAGGAACAAGATCAAGCCATTCTTTGATACCAAATGATACGAGAAAGACAAGAGAAGGCTCAAAAACTACTCAAAACAGTCCACAAATCAACTAGAACCCGAGGACCCCTTTGAGAACAAATTTTGGCCAACAATAACAACAAAAGGATTACAAGATACAAGGTGTATTTTTTAACACCAAAAAATCAACAATACGTGATGAACAAGATGAACAACAATAATACAAGTTTTGGATTCAATAATTTGCAAGAAAAATAAAGGATAGATAGTGAGACCAAGATTATTACATGATTAAAAACCAAGTGTATTTCAAAACTAACCCCTAATGAATGTAACAATCAAAACCATACTCTTACGGTGACCACCAAGGGAATGAACTCACCTCAAGATCTACCGTTTCCAAGCAAAGATCAATATTGGATTTTCCAAGCCCTATGCTAAGGATGGCTTTTCCAAGACCTACAACTAAGGGTGTTACACTCTCAAAAGAGAGAAAATATGTCTTTCAATTCGTCATCATTCAAAATCTGCCAAGAAATGAGCTAAAATGACCTATTTATAGTGTATTACAAAAGAAGACAAAAAGACCACTTTGCCCTTAATAATAGGTGCGGCCATGGTGTGTAAATACACCATGTGTAATGTTCAAAATTCCCTTAATTAAGGTCCAAAACCATGAGTCCTCATTCTTAAATGCTCCAAGCAATCTTCCACACACGAGATTGCTTTAAGTTATTCTCAAAACTGGTCCTCCATGTATGTTCTTGTATTCTCGAGGTGACCAAGTCTTGAGCCTCTATATGTTGGCCTCCAAAGATGTCATCAAAAGATAAGATGGCCATTTATCCCGTATCATCTATCTTAAGGGTAAGAAATGTTTAGTTGCTGAAGATACTTCTTCTACTTTGTGTGATTTCATTGTTGAGAGTACTCATGGTGATTATTGTGAAACTAGTAGGAGTACACACATGAGAGCACCTTAGTAGAAGTTGATTTGAGTGATACCTTTCTCTACTTTCTATTTGCTTTGGATGATATGTATGTTATTGTAGAGAGTATGTCATTTAGTTTAGGTGTAGACCATGGGAAAGGAAAGTGTTGTCGAGACCTGTGTATATGGCCACTTTTCCCATTTGACCCCGGTGGCAAATTTAGAAATGGTGATGTTGGTGCACCAAACTTGTTGCTTGGTCTACTGACAAGCAAAGTGTCACTCTTGATGTATCCTATAACCAAATCATTTGTACATCTTTTATTGAGTTTTTAATATTCCTTTCAAAGGATTCTTGGTTATATTGCAAATATGTGCAACCTTGGCATGTTGAGATGATTTGTTATACTAACTCTTAACTCTCATTCCATGAGGAGTTTGTATTTGTTTGTCCTCTCTTCGGTTTTGCAAGGTTTAGATTCGAGGTCGAATCCTTTTCAAGAAGGGGAGGATAATACAGGACAAATGGCCATCTTATCTTTTGATGACATATTTGGAGGCCAACATATAGAGGCTCAAGACTTGGTCACCTCGAGAATACAAGAACATGCATGGAGGACTCGTTTTGAACATAACTTAAAGCAATCTCGCGTGTGGAAGATTGCTTGGAGCATTTAAGAATGAGGACTCACAGTTTCAGACTTTAATTAAGGGCATTTTGTACATTACACATGGTGTATTTACACACCATGGCCGCACCTATCACTAAGGGCAAAGTGGTCTTTTTGTCTTCTTTTGTAATACATTATAAATAGGTCATTTTAGCTCATTTCTTGGCAGATTTTGAATGATGAAGAATTGAAAGACATATTTTCTCTCTTTTGAGAGTGTAACACCCTTAGTTGTAGGGCTTGGAAAAGCCATCCTTAGCATAGGGCTTGGAAAAGCCAATATTGATCATTGCTTGGAAACGGTAGATCTTGAAGTGAATTCATTCCTTTGGTGGTCACCGTAAGAGTGTGGTTTTGATTGTTACATTCATTAGGGGTTAGTGTTGAAATACGCTTGGTTCTTAATCTTGTAATAGTCTTGGTCTCACTATCATTCCTTTACTTTTCTTGCAAATCGTGTATGTGTTGTGTAGTGGACTGTTTTGGGCCCTTCGTTGAATCCAAAACTTGTATTATTGTTGTTCATCTTGTTCATCACGTATTGTTGCAGTTTTGGTGTTAAAATACACCTTGTATCTTGTAATCCTTGTGTTGTTATTGTTGGCTGAAAGTTTCTCTCAAAGGGGTCCTCGGGTTCTAGTTGATTTGTGGACTGTTTTGAGTAGTTTTTGAGCCTTCTCTTGTCTTTCTCGTATCAAAAACAGTCCCAAATCCCTTTTATTGTAGAAATCAATTATTGAACTCATCATCTCTTGAGTTCTCAATAACAAGACATCCATAATCCCCTCTCAAATTCATATATAAGAAAAACAAAATGGAGCAGTCACCTTACCTCAATTCTGCAACTTATTCTTTTAATTGAACTCTTCAAGATCTTGAACTTTCCTTCACACTTAAACCAAAGAAGAAGAAAAAAAGTTCCTCAATAACAAGGAAACGTGAACAAACAACTTGTTCTATAATCATCCATATACTTATAGTCAAACACTTATAACTTGTTTTCCTAATCTTCCATGAAATAATTAAACAAAACCTTAAGTGTTTTTCACTTACCTTGGTCTGCAAAGGTGAGGATTTCTTCAAGAACCCTAGAAGGAAAAATAGGGCTGTTGTTCTTGTTGTTTTAGAGAGAGTAGAGAGATTTGCTGAAATATACTCCTTTTTTGTGACTTAAAAGTGAAGTAAAATGACCAGCAACTTGGCCTTTTAAAGTCCCTATCTTGTCCACCTCCTTAGCTGCATTTTGGACCATAAAGTTGGTCAAATTGGTCCAAGAAGGTGATGCACCTACTTAAGGTTTCAAGCTGCACAAATTTGCAAAGTAGGTGATGCACGTACGTACTTAAATTCTTATTTTGGGCTTAAATAACTTGGGCCTTTGGCAGATTCGTGCGTTGGGCCACTTATCCATTTTCTTTCTCTTTTGTTCAATTTGGCCCAAATGATTATATTATCATATACCCAAATCTGATCCATAGCCATGGGTCCATTAATTTGGTCCAAACAACTTAAGTAGGTGACTCACCTACTAGCTTAAATAAGTCAAGCAAGCACCTCAATATTTTGCTTCATTTTCAGCTCCTAATCCCTTTAATCTAACCTTCAACTTATACATACTTGGTCACTTTAAACTTTAGATACAAATACTAGCTTACGATTCCAAGTTTAAATAGTTATCTTAACGTTAACTTAGTCGTATCACATTAAACTGTACGGGTAGCAACTATAATTCCATCTATACCATTAATACTTGCATAACAATTCTCATACATTATATATATTAAAAGGCTATACCAAGTTCCATATAATTAGAACAAGTACAAGCAAAATACGGGATGTTACACCCTTCCCCCCTTAGGAACATTCGTCCTCGAATGTTAGCATAACTTTCCAACCAAAACAAGTTCAAGCCTAAGTTTAATACCCCTATTATAACACAGTACTTGTGTCTTACACTTGTTATTACTCCAATTCAGCATCTTGGACTTTCTCTTTGTATTTGAACAAATGGGGGTACTTAGATTTCATCGCTTCTTCCGCTTCCCATGTTATGATAAAAATCAGTCCACCAAGATGCCAAAACAGTCCACAAAATGTGAGAAGAACAAGCAACACAAAGGGATACAAGATGACAAACACAAAAACACACGGATTTGCAAAATAATGAAAGGATAGATAGTGAGACCAAGATTATTACAAGATTAAGAACCAATTATATTTCAATATTAATCCCTAATGAATGTAATAATCAAAATCACACTCTTACGGTGATCGCCAAGGTAATCGATTCACCTCAAGATCCACCTTTTCCAAGCAAAGAACAATATTGGCTTTTCCAAGCCCTATACTAAGGATGACTTTTCCAAGTACTAACTAAGACTATACTAAGGTGGTCTACTCTCAAGAGAGAGGATTTCAAGTGTTTCAATTTTTCATCTTTCATAAACTAACTATCAAATGAACTAATAGAACCTATTTATAGTCTAACTTATTACATAACAAAATGACCATAATACCCTTAATGAAAAGGGGTGGTCATGAAGTGTTACTTGAACAAGGCTAAGGGAATAAAATGCCCTTAATGAAGGCCCAAAACCGTGAGTCCTCAATTTTCAATGCTTCAAGCAATCTTCCACGTGTGGTATTGCTCTTTGGTGTACTCAAATCGGTCCCTCCATGTAGGATCCCGTGTCCTCAATGCGACCAAAGCTTAATGCCCCACATACTGACTTTGAATGATGTCATAGAAAGTTAAGGTGGCCATTTGACTCGTATCATCCTCCCCTTCTTGAAAAGGATTCGACTTCGAAACCAAACCTTGCAAAACTGAAGAAAGGACACACAAATACAAACTCTTCATAGCATGAGGGTTAGGGTTAGCACGACAAATCACCTTAACATGCCAAGGTTGCACATATTTAGAATATAACCAAGGATCCTTTGAACTAAATATTAAATAATTAATGAAAAATGCACAAAGGATTTGTCTATGGAATTCACCAAAAGTGATACTTTGCTTGTAATGTAAATCAAGCAACAAGTTGGGTGCACCATCATCATCAAATCTATATTTGGCACCGGGGTCAAACAGGAAGAGTGGCCATAGACATGGGTCTAGACAATAATCCCCTTTCCCATGGTCTCTACCCAAACTAAATGGAATACTCTCTATAATAGCATACATATTATCCAAAGCAAGTAGAGAGTAGAGAAATGTATCACTCAAGTCGACTTCTACTAAGGTGCCCTCATGTGTGTACTCACTACTAGTTTCACAATCATCACCATGAGTACTCTCAACAATAAAGTCACACAAAGTAAAAGGAGAATTAGTTTCCAAGACCACACATCCCTTACCCTTAAGAGTACTCTCATCTTCCAAGAAGAGATTTCCATCTTTAGGAGAAACGTTGCCATACCATAGTGGGTTAGCATATCGGCTATAGCTTCTAAGGTAAGCTATACCATCATTTTCACCACTAGGTTTATTAGGAGTGGTTATATCATCTTCAAACAAGACAATATACCTGAAAAGAGCATGATCTATTTCATGAACAAATTCGGAACAAACACATTCATCACTTTCTAAAAATCAATATCAAGTTTCAAAGAGATTTCAAGTGCAAGATTATCCCAAGAATAGCTATCGGGTTCACTTCTATTCCTTTGATAAACATTTTCAACATCATCACACACTTGAGGTTCATTAATCACATCATACACATCCTCAAGTGGTGGGAAATTTTCACACATAAGTTGATCAATACCAATTTCAGAAGATAATGTACTTTCATTCAACACCATGGTTTCAACACTAGGTGGACATAAATCCATCTTACAAGAAGATTCGATTCGATCATCAATATGATAAACTAGTGTATCCACACTCACAACAGGTACATCATCATCAAGTGGCAAAGAAATAATAGACTCGTAGATAGGCAAGCTACAACTCACAGTCAATGGGCTACTAGCCATACAATTATCATTCACATGCATGAAAGTGTAAGAGTTAGCTATTTTACCTTGAAGTCCTTGAGTAGATTCTTCTTTGTCATGGTGTGAAGGTCCTCCACAAGCTTGGGCAGCAACTACCTTTTGGCATTTTTCGCCTTCGATTGGACCGATATTTGAACATAGATACCACATACCATACTTATGAACATCGGTTCGGTATTTCGGTAATCGGTAAATTAGACTTCGCTTCGGTACGGTATTTGGTTTTACCATATTAAGGTTGGAGAAGTGCAAATGTACGTTGAAACTTCAAAGAGTATATTTAATAGAAACCTTATTTAGTATTCTTTTTATTTCTTTTTACGAATATATTACCAAGTTTCAAGTAATTTTTTGGAATGACTAATACTATTGTCTATTGGGTTGGTTATATGTGTGTGTGTGTGTGTATATATATATATGTATATATATAGTATTCGGTAAATACCGAATACCAAATGGTATTAATATCTTGAACCAAAACCAATCCCGAATACCGAAATATTAAATTTTTTCTCCCAAATACCATACCAAACACCAAATTACCGAATACCAATTACCAAATTTTTTGGTTCGCTTTAGTAATTCGGTTTTTGGTATTTTATGCCCAGCCGTACATATGACTCAGACTTCACTATAGGTATATATGTAATCTCAAATCAAAAATGCCATAAATACTTAGACTTCCCTTGCATTTGTAACTCTGATGCTATGGGTACTTAGACTTTCCTTACATTCATGGCTCAAAACCCAATCACAATAATTTTCCCTTAAGAATGTCGTCACTCAATCTATCATAGAGAAAGGAACATCCGATATCATCACAAATAAGATAAAGATGAAATAAAAATATAAAAATAAGATAAATAACTAATCCATGAAATGTGGGCACCATCAGAGTGTCCAAATATTACAATCCAGAAAAAAATAAAAATCATCCAAAACAACATAGAAACATCCAAAAATATCTCAATAATATAGCCCGAATGAATAAATATAGAGACAGGAAACCCAACTAAAAAGCTTGCAGTGACATCACTTCATAAACAATAAAGCATAAGTAGAGAAAATGGGTGCTCCCTATAACTGCATCAAGACCTGCTCTCCCCTTAGACTCTGCATCATCTCCCACATCATTAGAATTGGACCACTCAGCTGGGGCCTCATAATTACTCTCAACTCTAGAGGAAGGAAGTCTGTCTTAGGGTTTTAGGACCTCTCAAAGGCCTTTCACCCTCCTCTATATCTTGCTGAAGAACTTGTCCCTCTTCTTCTCCCTCTTCTTCAATTTCTCATGTGAGTCCATGGGCTCTCTATGAGACTCTGCAAAAGATGAGTCGGCCCTCTGAAGACTATCAATGGTGGCTCCATTCATCTTTTAATCCTCTAAGTACCTCTTATAATTAGTTCGAGCAACATAGCAATGGCAGGTGGTGGAAGGATCTCTCGATACCTGAGGCAACTTAGACACCAGCTCCTTAATAATTCTCATCTCATGAGAAATCTTATTAATCGGCCATATTGTGGATGGCATGCATGAGTCTGTATCCTCACATGTCGACTTACCCAAATCGATCTTCCTCTTCTTACTTTTGCCCGGTGCTTCCTTACCTCGAATCTTAGCGAATAAATGGGGGTGCTTGCGCATACCCAAGTGTCATCAGGGTATATCTCCACCATGTCTCTTTTTCACAACTTAGTTAGATAAGGGAATAAGAGATGCATTCCACCATGAGTCTTGTAAAACTTCATGTCTTAGATCACAAGCTGACCCACATTCTAAGAATTGTTATCTAGTATACAGGTAATTATCCAGGCTCTCATGTCTGGGATAGTAGTCATATGTGTACATGGAGAGACCCTATTAGAGATGATGTGTAGCCATATCTTTGCCTCTGCTATGAAGTCATTCATGGATATCCCCTTCTTGGTGGCTGCCCATGAAACCTCCCTACGAAGGCACAACTTTTTCGCTATCTATCTTCCCATTTCACATCTTTTTGCCTTAAATTGAGATATATCTGCATTCAGGAGCTCATATAAGTCATTGATCTGTTCAGGTCCAAAACATATCTCTTTTCCTTGAATCCTGATGATTGGGTCAGAAAGAGATGCTACACTAAGGTTAGCGTAGAACTCTCGTACCAAAGCTCATTTGCCGAACAAGGATCCGAGGTAAGACATCTCCACCCAGTGGCTATGAGTCTATCATGGAATGGAAAAGCTTTTTTGGCACCTTTTCCAAACATATACCCCTCTCTGAAAGTAGCTTTATCCTTGGGAGATCATTATAGTATTAGTTGTAGCACTCAGAAGCCATAAACTAGACTTGGTCATAATCTTCCATGATGAATGCCTAGGAAACATGAGAATGACAAGACAACATACATCACTAACATGTTCATGCAGAAACTATGCTATATTATCCAATTAAGCTCATGGGATGGGTACTCGATGGTTTTTAGACAAAGAAGTAGTCCTATAGAAATTTTGGTTCAGGCTGAAAATCAACCTCAGAAGCCGCGATTGCGGGACACTAGGCCGTGATCACAGGACACTAGGCCATGCTCGTGCTTCAGAGACCACGATGCGGTATCTAAGGTCAGTTTGACCAAAATTTTACAAGTCTCAAATTGATCAATTTCAACTCTAATTCATGTTCCAAAGCAGAAATTAACACATTAATATTGTTGAACAAGGTTCCTAGGTACTCGATCATGCCCTTAGAATGTGAAAACAACTAGTTATGAGTTTGTTTGGGAATTTGATCGAGCACTTGGTATGCACACCATATTTTTTTTAAATTCAACAAAATTTGGGTACTCAAGACTTCCCTAAACATGTTCACACAACTTCTAATAGCGAACCATACCACACAAGCACAAACAATCAAAATTTAACAATGAAAACCATAATATTGGCCCTCTCAATTTCATGTATTCTAGGGCTTGCAAACAATTAAAGTAAGAACTCAAAGCTCATACCAAAGTAATGATGCAAGATGGATGCTATAATTCTATAGGGAAGCTCAAACACAACCAAGAATAGGTGTTATTTGAGAGATAATTTGGAGAAGGAGTGTGAGAAAATAGACAGTCGACTATTTTTTCAAACCATTTGGGACCGTGATTGTGGTCTATGTTTTGCGATTGCATACATGTGGCTACCGCGATTGTAGTTACATGTGTCATGATCATGGTAATCAAGGCTAATTTGGGTTCTCTATTTTCCCTTGTTCAGTCCACTGCATAAAATTCCACACTTTCCCTTGTTCAGACTCATTCAAACACCCTAAAGTTCCAAAAATGCATGGATTAATGAACAACAATTTAAAATCTACTCTACTAAATAAAAAACAAAGGATACAAGCCATGGACCCTCAATGGACCCATTATCCACCCTTGTGTCCTCAACATCAATGACGAACACTACTTGCAACTCTATAGGTTGTTTCTCTGTTTTGCACCCCCAGAAGGACACTTCGTCATCTTAGGCCCTAAACTTTATTTCTTTTAACTCCAAGTCCACAACAGCTCCTCCAATTGAATGAAAAGATCAGCCAAGGATAATAGGGACCTCTTGGTTGATTTCACAATAAAGAACCACAAAATCTGCCAGAAGGATGAAGCGTTCCACCTTTACTAGCATATAAAAAAATCCCAACCATTCTCTTGATAGACCGGTCCGCCATCAAAAGCCACATTATTGATAGAGTAAGAGAGCCCAATCCAAGTTTCTTATAGATTGCATAAGGCATGAGATTGATGCTTGCACCAAGGTCACGTGAGGCTTTTTAAAAATTGTGTATCCCTATGGTGCAAGGGATTGTAAAGGCCCCAAAATCCTCTTTTCTCTACCATAGTGTTTGTAATGATAGTGCTACACCCATGAGTTATTTCTATGGTTTCACCATCAACAAGCCTTTTTTACATCAACTTCTTCATAATCTTAGCATATCCTGGGATCTCTTAAATTGCCTCTAGCAACGGGATATTAATTGATAGATTGCTAAGCTTAGATAGAAATGTTTTGGATTTAGCATTGTCCTCCTTATTTTGAGCCTTTGAGGGAATAGAGCGGTAACCATCGTGGTAGGCCTCGAATCACTTTGAACTTTATTATTCTCAACTATATTCGGGTCTTCCTCTTCATCATACACTTCTTCATTTAACACTTGTTCTTTTTCACTCCCTTCTTCAGACTTAGAGCCTCCTTATTTAAATAATTCACATACTTATTATTCACATTTTTTTGTTCTCCATTGGGTTTTTTCATCATCCACCATAAGATCACTGAGTGTTTTACCACTCTTACTGATAATAGCCAACACTTGAGCATCATTTTTTGAATTCACAATGGTGCCACTAGGATGACCTTCTTTTTTTCTAGCATTAAGTTGAGTGGATATTTGCCCAATTTGAGTCTCCAATTACTTGATTGAGGCAACATGAGATACCACGATTTGATTGATTTGTGAAAAATCGCCTTTCAATTTATGGACCATTTTTTCCATTCTCTCAATCCTCACCAAAATCTTTGCTAACATATTTAGCCTTAAATTTTAGGATCAACAGAGTTGGATTATTTACCCTTTTCTCGGTCATGGGGAGGCACATATTGGTCACATTCTCTTCACATATTGGTCACATTCTCTTTCCTTGTCTCTCTAATCGTGATTTCTATCACGATCACGCCAATCCCACTCTCTTTCATAATCCATCCAACCTTGGTTCCTTACCTTGCCTTTGATAGGCCGGGTGGGAACCCACCAGATAGTTAGCCAAATATCGAATCTCCTCTTTAAGACTCTTGGACTCTTCTTAATCATATCCTTTGGATTTCACGGCATTCACCATTTTTGTAGGTGCACCCATCACATATTTTGTCAGAAACTCTAATTGTATCATTATTTTTGACATGTTCTTCTCCCTTTCCTCATCTCTTTTCCTTTGCTCTTTGTCAACATAGAAGGTGGTAGAAGACCTTTTAGAATCCTTGGTGTCTTGGGTATGCCATCCCCAATTTTGCTTTGTGAATTTCTCAAGCAAGTTTGTAGCCACATTGTAAGACAACTCCACAAGTGAACCCTCCTCCGCATTATCCACCATGATTTTGTTTATTTTATCTAAGTCCCGGCAAAAGATTTAGAGAAGCATCTTCTCTGGGACCTCGTGGTTGGGACATTGCATTGGCTTCCCATTAAATCTCTCCCACACCTCGTAGAGAGGCTCTCTATTTAGTTAATAAAACTTTATAATTTCATCACGCAATTGTAGTATCTTGGATGGTGGGAAGTATCAGTCTAGGAAAGCGATGGTTAGTTATCCCATGAAGTGATTGACCCAGCCAGAAGAGATCAAAGCAACAATACCACCTTTTCCATTAGATAAAACGGGATGAGAACCAACCTTATACACTCTTGGGAGATGTGTGCAATATCAAAAGTTGCACAAACTTCTACAAAGTTCTTCAAATGCAAATTGGGGTCCTCATGGGCTTGCCCCCCGAAGAGTCCCTTCTTTTGTAGCATATGCAACATAATGCTCATAGTGTGGAATACCCATTCCCTTAATTACGTATTATATGGATGGCACTCACACGTTTGACATCAATGAGTTGCTCCTTGTTATCAGGGAAAGTCCCGGCATTACTTGCGTGGTCGCTCAAAGTGTCTTCACCTACAAAAACACAAAAACAACAAACAAAGTAAATCAAAATCACCATAGGTATACCAAAAGCTTCAACCAACACCATACAAGTGAAAAGTAAGTCTCAATCCTAGCAACGACACCATTTGATTAACGCTCACCTATACCATAGTTTAGATATAGGATGATCATTGTCCATAAAGCTCAACTCATATTGAGTTCTACTTCTTGAAGAGTGGGTCAAGTCCTCAAGACCTATAGGTGTTGGTAGGGACTAAGTGAATGCCCGTAGTGCAAACAAAGTAAAATGCATGAATTAAAATGGGGAAAATTAGTTTGGGAAGTTCTTCGATCAAAATCAAATCAAACTTCCAACTGAGAGCGACTATTTTGGTTGAGATTTCAATATAGGATAAGTATTGGGATTATGTCTTCTTAGGGGAAAATAATGCATGGATTATGATAATTGAGTGCAAATTTTAGTCCTCAACTACATGGGAGGCTAGGTTGAGATTTCTTGAGGCTAATGTTTCAATCCACCCTCAAGATTATAATATATGGATCCTTTCAGATACCTCATGGATGTGGAAAACATAACCACCTATTACCTCAATTAGGAATCCCTAATTCTAGGAAGATGCCCAAGAATATAGCTAGTCCTTAATCCACCCTTATCTCTAAGATAGTGACAAGAGAACCAACTATATCTATTATTGTTGACTATTGCCTTGTCACCTTTATCCCTTTTTCAAGGATGATATAAGATCCCTAAATTTTAATTACATCCCTCTTTCAAGGATGATGTGAGCTTTTGAGAATTTGGGGTTTTCACCCACAAACCCATTTTGAGAATTTAGGGTTTTCACCCACAAATCCCAACTACATCAAACAAGCAATAGTGAAACCCACAATCAATTATTAAGAATCTACACTAATAAATCACAATCCACACATATTTACACCCTAGTTTATATAATCCCAAGATAAATTGCTTATCTACTCATGAAGTTAAGAAAGAGGACTATACCAAATTGGTTGTTCAATGCTTCCATTAAAACTTACAATAAAGAGTGATCCAATATCCAACTCAATTGCAACCAAAACTAATTGAAAAACTAACCACATTAAACTTCCCTAATTTGGTAGGGATTACAAAGTCTCCAATTGCAAATTCAAAGTTCTATAATCTCCAATGGGGAAAGGGGTTTGTGCCTTATAAAGGAATTGGGGTTAGCTATGTCCATTTATAGAATTGCCCTTGAGCATAATCTCGTTTTTCCACGATTGTGGCAGCTTGCATGCGAGCTGGCATCATGGTTTCCTTTATCTCAGTATGATTGCAGTCTTCAGATTGCAATTATGGTACCTGAGATCATCTCCTGCTCATGGTCTTCCAGCTGTACTTCTCATTTCTTTGTTATCCCCTTTTAGCTTAATTATATCTTTCTTTTTTATAGCATTTATACCTACAAAATATGGAAATTAGTGTATTCAACTAACAAAGTTGTCTCATCTATACCTTCAAATCATAGTAGTTTGTACAACTATTGGACGTAAATAAGTGGTGAATTCACCACTCGATAATGGCTAGTGCTCCCTATTTGAAGCTATTAGGTGATCATCGTTCTCAGCATAATAGTGGGTTTAGGGCATAGGGTGCTCTATCTCAGGCTAGTGGGGCTCAGTATGCTCCTCAATATACTCCTTATAGATTCTATGGCAGGCACATCATAGGTTTTATGAAGAGATAAGGAACAAGTGTTTTAAATGTGGTTAGATCAGTCACTTGCAGAGGGATTTTCCTTCCAAGATTGCTTCAGGAGATGATAATATCCTTGTTGCCACTTCATCAGCTACTGCACTAAAGGGTGCTGCTTATACTTCTAGTACTAGTGTTGGCCAAAATCGCTTGTATGTTTTTGCTACCCTTCAGGACTCTGAGGTATCTCCTGATGTCGTCACTATTATATTATGCCTCTTACCTCATGGTGTGTATTGCTTACTTGATTCGAGGGCTACTCTTTTTTATGTGACCCCATTTGTGGCTGTATATTTTGGTTTTGGTCCTTAGTATATCCCTGATCTCTTTTCTGTTTCTACCCCAGTGGGTGCCTCTATGGTTGCTAGAAAAGTCTATAGGGGTTGTGTGGTATCTGTTTGTGGTAGAGAAACTCTGGTAGATCTAATATAGTTAGACATGGTTGATTTTGGTGTCATATTAGGGATGGACTAGTTGCACTTGTGCTATGCCTCCTTAGATTGTCCAACCCACAATGTCATGTTTAAATTCCCTAATGAGCCAGTAATTGAGTTGGAAGGGGGTTCTCTAGTGCCTAAGGAAAGATTCATATCATATGTTAGAGCCCGGAAGTTGATGTTCAAGGGATGTCTTTATCATTTGGTCTGGGTTAAAGATTATAACTCTAAGGGTCCTTCCTTATAATCTGTTCCCATGGTTAATAAATTCAGCGAGGCTTTTATTAACGATCTTCCAGGTATTCCTACCAATAGGAAAATTTATTTTGGGATTGACCTTGTTTCGAACACTCGTCCTAATATAAGATCAGCCACAAACACACAATAATAAAAGAGAACTAGACTAAGGGAACAAGGTAAACCCAAAAGTAAGATGACAATAAGGAAAAACACACAAATATAATAAAATAAAGAATAGTAACTTGAGACAAGATTATACAAACAATAAGAACCTAAAGGTGTATCAAACCCTAAGACCCCTAATGATACAAGCACAATGAGCCTCAAGAGCACAAGATATTGTCTAAGGGTCAAGGCTTCGGAATTGGTAAGCAATTAAAGACTTTTTGGAGTATTTTGAAGCCTTGGTCAAGAGAAGGAAGGAGGGGAATTTATAAACTCCATAGGCGCCTCAAAGAAAGGATAATGAAGACTTTTTACACTCCAAAAGAGCACTCTATAGGCACCTCCTTTTAAGTCCTCATTAAGGGCATTTTTGTCCTTTGGCATGTAATAGTATAAATAGACCCTTTAGCTTATATTTTCATTAGACTTTGATGAATTGACATTGAGTATTACTCATAGTTTGTAGATTTATTCTTGTAGTTGTAGCTCTTAGAACCGAAACTTGGTCCATGAACATTTGAAAGCTAGGTTTTTCACTTGTCTTGGATGATTTGGCAAGAAAGGCGTGCTTGAGGAAGTGTGAGTCCTTTGGGTCACCTAAGAGGAAGGTTTGAACTTTCATTTGTGAGGTGTGTTTGAATATTGTTTACATCTTCTAGTGCTAATCATATAGTGGAAGTAAGGGTCTTTCTATCTATCTTTACATTTCAAGTAATCTTCTTCTTCATCTCCATTCTATCTATTGTTTTCTCTTTGTTTGGTTGCTGGAATTTGCATCTAAGTGACCAATTTCGTGTATAGCCTACCTTTGGGCTATCATTTGGTATCAAAGCCTTGTTTAGGGTTGTTCCAACATCCCTAAATCTTGGTTTTAGTGTTCTTATATATAAAATCTCATAAAAAAAGAGTCAAAAGTTAAGAAAATAAAACAAAATAGACGTTTCACGTTTTTGTGTTTTGACAGAATTTTAGATCTTAGATCTACATGTTTTTGTGTTGTTTTGTTGGTTTCAAGTTCTAGATTCTTGTTCCCTAGCACCTAGGAAGTTTAGATCTACTTTTAGAGTGAAGTTTGGTTGATTTTGAGCTAGATCCACCATGGTTATGGTGTTTTAAAGCTTCAAGAAGCTAGATCAGTGTGGTTTCTGTGTTATGGACGTTGGTTGATTGTAATTTATTGTTATTTGAGCTCACATTGGACTAAGGAACCTAGATCTACAAAAAAAAAAAAAGCAGATTTGGAGTTCATTTGGTTAGGGGTCAAACTTTGGTCAACTCTTAAATATTGATCTTGTTCTTCCATGTTCTTCAAGTTTTGCTAAGGAAGAATCTTCAAAGATTTTGTTTGATCCTAAAAAGGGAATAAAGAGTGTACTTTGTGTTTGTGAAAGAATATTCCTTGGCATATTCATTGTCATCCAAAGAAAGAAGAGACAAAGGAATAATCAAAGTACAAAATCAAGTACATTCCAAGTACAAAGGGGACCATTTGTTTTTGAATTCATTTGAAGCTCCAAAAGGCTTTCAAACCTTCATTTTTCCCTCCCAAATGAAATTCTTCTTCACCAAAGGGTTTCTAGGCCGAGACTTGAGAATTAGGGTTGAAAAATTTGAAAACTCAACGTCCAATCACAAGTTGCCACGTCATCACTAGCTAATCGGCCAAATTGAGTTCTAAAATTAGATTTCCTAGTTTCTATTTGTTGTTTCTAGTTTCTTTTGTGTTGATTCTATTACTAATTAGTAAGCTAGTAATTACCTACTAGTTTGGTAATTAGATTAGAGTCCGTTGTTTTGTATCTTCGATTTTTTGTGTGCTTTTCTCGTTTTCAAGTCATAGTATTTTTGTTGGTTCAAGTTCGTGCATCACTTATTTTAAGTCATTTCAAATGAAGATAAATTCCGATTCAAAGCTTCTCACCTCTCAAGTAACTTATGTATTGCCGGTTCTCCAACACTTGTGAAGCGGGTGTGAGGTGAGGTTGAGTGTGAGTGAAGTGTGGCTATTGAACTAACTCGTTTGCTTGTTTTGTAGGTTATTTTGTTTGCTGTTTTTTGCACTTAGTAGGTACATTTTCCATGGAAACCGAAGGTACTACTTCCCAACCTTTAGGAAATGATGTTATGGAAGCTTTGATGGCCCAAATGGAGGCCTTGAGTCGAGAAATAAAGAGTGGAAATGATGCTATAAGGAGTGATATGGATTCAATGAGGGGTGACATGATTAGAATTAGAGCGAGGGTTGATAAACTGTCTACCAAAATCTCCACAATTCCAAATACCTCAAGTTCAAAGATTACCTCACAAAATCCAATGACTCCTCTCCATGAGTTAGAAACCAAAGAGAGTGAGGCCAATCCTCAAGATGGAGAGAAAATTATTAGTGAGGTACAAGAAGAATGTGAATAAAGAAGGAAAAAGGTAGGGAAAACTATGGGTAGTGAAGTTGGAAGGGAAAAAAATGCTTGATTGTGGATCTTGTCCACAAAGGACCCTTTTTATTCACTAACCCAAATACTGGCATTTTGCCTAGTATTTTATCTTCTCATGTGCAGGTTCAAGACCCTAGAAGTCCCGAGGAGAAGCCCAAGGAAGTTTCCTTCAAGCTTTTGGCCGAAAGTCCCCATTGTGGGACAAGCGAGGAAGAAGTGAATCCAAAGGGAAACCTTGACATATTCCCTTGTAATGTGGAGCATAAGGGCTGCCATGATGTGAGACAAAGTGAAGGAAACACTTCTCATAATCTACAAGGTAACCAAGCTATTTTATACACTCCTAAAAACTTGAATTATTATGATATGGCTCATAGTAGCCAAAGTGGTGTAGTTTCGGATTGGATTAGTCAAGAAGTGTATGAATCTCCCTTTTGTGATACTCTTGGTGTTGATGTGTTGTATAAGAACCAATTTGTGTCCATCTAGTGCTAGCACTTATAACTTGAATGAGGTTCCATTATCATGTGACAAGAGTATTCACGAACTATATGACCCTCTTTTATATGATAATACCTTGGTTGATGTCTTCACACTTGATTTCTTCCTATACTACCTCTTCGCCTATGATGATAACCATGTTAATTTTGAATTGATATTATGTAGAGGTAGTAAGCTTGGTGGCTGTTTTCCTTTCTTGAATGAAGATGATTGTGAGTTTGATGTCTAATAAAAGGAATGGCTAATCTTGGCTTAGATTTTTATCTTCTGCTCCCATTTGACCCTGGAATACTTTTGAAATATAAAGGTTATAGTTGTTGGTCGTGCTTACTTACTTTAGGTATTGCTGCTATTCCTGTCTTTGGTATCCCATATGCTAAGCTTTTCATGTCAAAACCAAGTATAAGTGGATGTATGTTAAGTGTGAAACACCTTGGAGTGATGATATAATTGTGGTACTAATGCTCACCCTCCTACCTTGAGGATTGTGTGCTTGTTTTCCCTCTCTACAGTTTTGCAAGGTGTGAATTTGAGGACAAATTCCTTTCAAGATGGGGAGGATGATACAAGCCTAAAGTGCATAAGGATTGCAAGGACTTCTCAAAGGAACAAGCTTCGAAATTTACAAGTACTAGAAGACCCTTTTGGAGACATTACAAAGCCTTGTTCAAATGAAGAGATGAGGAGGGATTACTACAACACATAGGCGCCTATTCATTAAGGGCATTCTTGTCTTTTAGTGACTTATTTTTACACTCTAAAGGAGCACCCTTTATTGAGGGTATTTTGGTCATTGGTTGTAATAAGTATAAATAGACCCTTTAGCTTGTATTTTTATTAGACTTTGATGAAATTGGATATTATTCTTAGATTGTAGCTTTAGTCTTGTAGTTTTATCTCTCAAACCCAAAATTGGTTCCTTGAATACATTTGAAGTTAGGGTTTCACTTGTATTGGGAAATTTGGCAAGAAAGGTGTGCTTGAGGAAGAGTGTTTCCTTTGGGTCACCTAAGAGAGTGGTTTGATCTTACATTGGTGATGTGTGTTTGAAGGTTTGATACACCTTCTAGTGCTATTCATTGGTGGAAGTGAGGGTCTCTCTATCTATCTTTAATTTCATGCAATTCTTCTTCTTCACTCCTTTAGTGCGTTATTTCTCTTTGTGAACTTGCTGATTTTTGTTCCTTTAGTGTCCATTTCCTGTTTGATAGTCCTTTAGACTATCATAGGATTTCTCCAAAGAGAGCAAATCTAAAAATCCTTCTCCAAGAAATCCAAGAACTCATCATAGATTCTACAAATTGAGTTGAGATTTGAGTTCCCCAAGTTCAAAGGTTGCAAGAACTCTATCTCAAGAGTAAGAAAAAGAGTTTAAAGCTAGCTTGTTCATCTAATTTCATAATCCAAGGTATGTGGGATTTTGAACAAGGGTAATCCTTTCATCCTTGTGCCCAAAGACTTATTTAAACTATGATTTTCTGCAATCTATGAGATTTTACATGAATTTGAATTAGGGTTTTCACCCATTATTACTGATTGCAATATTTTGATGTTTCCCATGAATTGAGAGTCTAATGGCATGATTTTCACATATTTTCTTGAGAAATTGCAGCTGGACCTATACCCCATGATTTTAATCCTTGTGAAGTTAATAGTTGAAATGTTTGAGATATTAAAGTATATGAGTATGTCGAGATTTTGAGACAAAATGCTGAAATTTCCAGATTTCTACATGAGTTATGAATCTATATGCTATCTATTATGCTTTTGATGAGTTTTAACTTGAGAATGAATTATGGGTTATTAAGCCCTACTTGAGATTTACAATTTTATGAACTCTTATTCTATAAGCACCCATGATGTGAGTATTCTAAGATTATTGAGAAATATTTTGACCTAATGGTCATGGAGTTTTGAAATCCACTTCACTACATAAGATTATATATTTGATTATTGGGTTCTTATTGAACCATGAGATTATTCTAAAGTAGATTTTCATGAGATGAGCGAGATAATCCAAGGGGAGTAGTATTTAGCATCGAGTTGGGTAAGTTACTATGGTTTCTTATCCCAAAACTATATGCCACCGTAGGTTGGGCCTAAGGCCAAGATGATGTTTGGTCCTAAGGTCGAGATATTGGGCCCGAGGTTGAGATAATTGATCACTGAATTGAGGTTATACTCTCTGGCAAGAGTATAACGGTCCTCCCCAATGTGGAGTCTCTTTCTTAGCCACAAAATGTTGGACTCCATGTAGCTCGCATGGTTTATCTCGGTTAAGAGAACCTCCCTTGATACAAGTTATTTTCCTAATAGTAAAGTAGTGGATTTTCTCCCTAAGACCAAAGTATTTTCCCTTGATATAAGTATTTTCTCTAAAACTATGAGATAATTTATTTCCCTAAACTAGAGTATCTTTCTATTGAGATAGAATGATTTCCCTAAAGCTTGAAACAAGATATTTTCCTAAAGTAAATGAAATGCCTTCAAGTATGTTTCAAAGTTATATGATTCTGAATACCAAGTACTTGAGTTCAAAAGAGTTATGAGTTCTTGAGCATTAAAGAAGTTTTACTCTCTATGAGACATATGAATGAGTTGAAAGTATTGTTTAAAGTTTCCTTTAGCATATTGGTAATGAGAATAAGTGAATATTACCGATTTCAAAGTTAAACTATGATGACTCACAAGATTTGTGTTACATGCTCCATTCTACATGATTCATGAGCTTTACATTTTATACTTATTCAAGCCATGTTACTTAGTGCATGCATTATTTGATTAAAGAGTATTGATTTTATTTTATATAAATGCATGCACCTCCACATACTCAGTACATTCCCAAGTGCTGATCCACATATACGTCTATGTGCTACATTGTCTTATAATGTAGGTTCAGTTGCTCAGTCCCAGCCTCGTCAGTGACTTTCGAGTACCTCTGTCTACATCCCTATATTGGTGAGTCCTCATGGTTTGAGGACCTATCATCAGACATCTCAGCATTTGAGAGTCTATGTTATTACATTCAATTTATTTAGAGTCAGTTGGGGACTTGTCCCAATGGCTCTCTAGTTCATGGATTAGTAGAGGCTTTGTCAGACTAGTTATCAGATTGTGGTTGTGTTGAGATTTTTGGTATTGCTTAGTCATTTGGACCAAGCATTTTCTCCGTATTTCCTTTCATATGATATGACTATGCTAGTGTTTGAATTATCTTATCTTGAAATGAATGTTATTAGTAAAAATAGGCTTAAAGGGTTAGCTTGGGCTACTTTTAGCCTTAAGCATTGTGTGATGTTTCGAGAGGCGATTTTGGGTCACTGCAGAATCAAAAATGATAAAAGCACACAAAGAACATTAACACGAAGAAAAACAGATTCAAAAACTAATCCACAACCTAGTAGATGATTACTAGTTGCTAATTCGTACCAGAATTCAAGAAATGAAACTAAAGAAACAAGGAAAAGAAACTAAGAATCCAAAATTTGAGCCTAAGGATGAGTTGTACGGAATGATGATGTGGTACCCTTTGGTTGGTTGAATTTCTTTTGAAAAATTTCTTATTTTCAATTTGGAATTGATCAATCTTCAAATTGGAGGAGTGAAATTCAACTGTAGAAGGGAAACAACAAGACTTAGAGGCTTTTTCAAATTTAAAAGACCTTGACTTTTCCTTGCATCTTTTTGGCAAGACACCTTTTTGAAAGTCTTTGTCTCCTTTCCTTTTTTGTAAGCCTTGGAATGTGCCCTTTCTCCCTTTTGGTAATAGGTATTTTTGAAAGCCCTTTGGTCCCCCTTTCTTCTTTAGGATGACCTTGGAATATGTTCTAAGACAAACAAAAAGATACTCTTTTTCTTCACTTTCTAGATCAAACTAAAACCTTTTGAATATTCTTCTTGAACAAAATATAAAGATGGTGAAGAACACCATGAACACTCAAAAGTGCACCTTATGCAAATGACCTCCAAATTGAATGGTTGTTGAAATTTTCAAGCGCACGTGAACTCCCAAACAACAATACCACGGTTTCAAGACCAAATCTCAACCACAACAACACACGTCTAAGAACAAATCCTCAACAAAAACAACAAACATTCAAGAACAACTGGAATTAGCTTAAAATTTGGATCTAGACTCTTTTATTGTTAGTGAAGAAGGATCTAACACTAGAAACAAAAAAAATACAAAAAAATCTCCTAGATCTAGGTTCCAAGTTGCGGCTAAGATACACAAATAAGAACAACTACTTTTGGCCAAGGTACAAAATAAGAACAACTATTTTTGTGAGATTTTCTAAGTAACAATCCCAAGAGTGATTTTGTTGGAACAAAATCAAGCCTTTCTATGATACCAAATGATACAAGATCGACCACAAACACACAATAATAAGAGAGAACTTGACTAAGGGAACAAAGAAAATTGGAGAGTAGGATGACAAAAAGCAAAAACACAAATGCAATAAAATAAAGGATAGTAACTTGACACAAGATTATACAAACAATAAGAACCTAAGGGTGTATCAAACCCTAAGACCACTAAGATTCTTATAAATAACACCAATCTCTTACGTGGACCTTAAAGGAACCGGAATCCCTAAGCAACCCATGTTTCTAAACGGGTAACCAACACAACGATTCCATATTGCCACAAGTGAATCCACACTTGAAAATACACTCTGAAAGAGTTTATCTCTCAAATATCATCTAAGTTGCTAAAAATAAACCTAATAAGAGTTATTTATAGTCTTAGGATACACGATTACATAACAAAATAACCAAAAGGCCCTTAATAAAGCCCTACACTCTATAGGTGCCTCTTTGGTCCTAAGAAATGACAAAAAAGCCCTTAATGAGGTGCGTCCATAGAGTGTAATGAGGCTCTTCTTCCACTTTAACACTTGTTTTCTCAGATAGGCAGCCCCCAAGAGTCTTTACGTATTGGTCTCCAATAATGTCATCAAAAGCTAAAATACCCATTAGACTCGTATCACATCCTATTTCTATTCCTCCTTATAGAATGGCTCCGGTTGAGTTGAAGGAGATTAAGAAACAGTTGAAAGACCTCCTTAACAAGGGTTTTATCTATTCTAGTGTGTCTTTGTGGGGTGCTTTTATTTTGTTTATGAATAAGAAGGATGGTTCCATTTGGATATACATTAATTACCGCCAGTTAAATAAGGTTATGGTAAAGAATAAGTATTTTTTTCCTTGAATTAATGATTTTTTTTACTAGCTTCAGGGTACTAGATATTTTTTAAGATTAATGATAGGCCTGGTTATCATCAGCTAAAAATTAAGGAGGTGGATATTCGAAAGACTACCTTCTAAACCCGATATGGTAACTATGAGTTCTTAGTCATGTCTTTTGGTTTGACTAATGCCCTGAAGATATTCATGGACTTTATGAATAGGGTTTTTCATCAATTTATGAATTTATTTGTCATCATGTTTATATATGATATTCTGTGTGTACTGTAAGAGTGAGGCAGATCATGACGACCATCTTCGAATCGTGATGCAATCCCTAAAAGATCAATATTTGTATGCTAGGTTTTTGAAGTGAGAGTTCTAGTTGAAATTTGTTACTTATCTGGGTTAGGTCATTTCTAGTGAATGGATCATGGTGGATCTGCAGAAAGTTGTAGTTGTTAAGAAGTGCCTTAGGCCTACGACTCCAATCGACATTCGAAGCTTCTTGGATTTAGCTAGTTACTATAGGAAATTTATAGAGAGTTTATAGACTATAGCTGCCCCACTGACTAAGTTGACCTATAAGAACGTGAAGTTCTTATGGTTTGATACTTGTGAGGGTAGTTTTGAAAAGCTGAAAGATAAGTTGACTTTAGCTTCAGTTTTGACCTTGCCCAAACGTAATGGTGGTTTAGTATAATATGTCCCGTGTAGGGCTTGTTATATGTTAATACAACATGGTAGGGTGGTGGCCTATGCTTCTAGGGTGTTAAAAGTTCATGAGAGGAATTATCTGACTCATGACTTAGAGTTGTTAGTTGTGGTATTCGTATTGAAGATTTGGTGTCACTATTTGTATGGGGTCCATATAGATATCTTTTCTGATCATAAAAGCCTGCAATATGTGTTAACCCAGAAGGAGCTGAATCTCAGGAAAAAGAGATGGCTTTAGTTGATGAAAGATAATAACATGAGTCTCCATTATCACCCAGATAAAGATAATGTGGTTGATAATGCTCTTAGCAGGTTATCCATAGGGAGTCTAGCTTATGTGGATGAGGATAAGTGGGAATTGGTGAAAGATATTCACCATTTGGCTAACCTTAGAGTTCGTCACTTGGACTTTGAGAATGGGGGTGTATTTGTACAAAAGGTGGCACAATCCTCTCTTGGTATTGAAATAAAGGAGAAGCAGGTATTGGATTTTGTCCTAATGAAAATTGAGAGGGATGTGGGATAGCAAAATTTTGTTGTTTTTGAAATTGGTGGCGATGGTATCTTGGTACTAAGAGAGATTATGGGCTCCCGGTGTACATGGGTTAAAGAGGGGATCTTGGCTGAGGCTTATGAATCGCATTATGCCATTCATCCTGGTTCAAAGAAGATATATCATGATCTTAAGGAGATTTATTGGTGGAACAATATGAAGTGATATATGGCCAGTTTTGTGGCAAAATACATGGTATGTCAATAAGGGAAGGTTGAGCACTTGCGACTCAAAGAGTTATATCAAGAAATTGAGTTGCCTGCTGGGAAGTGGGAAATGATTAACATGAATTTGTTATTGGTATTCCTCGATCTTGGAATTAGTTTGATTTTATTTGGGTCATCATGGATAGGATAACTAAGTCTACTCACTTCTTGCCAGTGAGGACTAATTATTTGGCAGATCACGGCACTCAATTCTCATCCCAGTTTGATACAAGAATAATGGTCACCTTAGCTTTTGACGACATCATTCAAAGTTACTATGTGAAGAATCAAGCTTTGGTCGCATGGAGGGCATAGGATCATACTTGGAGGGACATTTTTAGCCTACCATTGATCAAACCCAAGTGTAGAAGATTGCTTGGAGCCTTGAAGACTTAAGGACTCTCGGGTTTGGACCACCTTTGTTGGTTCACGGTTTTGGTTCCCTTTACTAAGGACATTTTGGTCACTTAGCTTTAAGGGCATTTTGGACAATTCGTATTGTCTTCCAACACACCAAGGCCATCCTTGGTCATTAAGGGTAATGTGGTCTTTTTGTCTACTTTTGTAATATACTATAAGTAGTGTATTTTAGGTCTTTTCTCAAAGTTTATGAAAGATGAAATATTGAAACATTTAAAATCCTCTCTCTTGAGAGTATACCAACTTAGTGTAGTTCTAGTATAGGGCTTGGAAAAGCTAACATTGTTCTTTGCTTGGAAACGGTGGATCTTGAGGTGAGTTGATTCCCTTGGCGGTCACCATAAGAGTGTGGTTTTGATTATTACATTCATTAGGGGTTTTGGAGTTTAATACACTCTTTAGTTCTTAATCTTGTAATAATCTTGGTCTCACTATCTATCCTTTACTTTTGTTGTTGTTATCTTGTGTAGTGGACTGTTTTGGGTCATTTATTGAATCCTAAATTTGTGTCATTGTTGTTGATATTGTTCATCACATTTTACAGCTGTTTTGGTGTTGAAATACACCCTTGTATCTTGTATTATTGTTGTTGGTAGCGAATCAGAGTGTGGTCTCCATCTTGGTCCTCGAATTTTAAGATAAATGAATTGATTTGAAGTGTATCGTGTTTCCGTTGCCATTTCCGTATCATTTGGTATCAGAGCATGGCTTGATTTTGCTCCCACAAGATCAATCTTGGGCTTGTTAGTTGAAAAATAAAAAAAATTATTAAAAAAAAAGTTGAAATTTGAAAATTCTAGAAAAATAGCAATCTGTCCATTTTGTGTTCTTGGCCGAAAATTAGGTTCTTGTTGTGTATTTGATACACTACTAACTTGGAGTGTATCAAATCTGCCACAAAATCAGTCCAAACACACTACAATTCCAAGAGCTTGAAGATAACAACTCCAATATGTGAGACAATAACAATCACGAAATTTTGAAGGAACAAGATGATAACAATAACATTAAACAATGGTACAACAAAACAAGATGATAGATTACAAAGAGTACAATGTTAACAACAAGAACAACAAATGGCAGTAACTATAGTGAACCGAAAATCAGCCCCACACGGCTTCACTAAGTTACTGCAAAGTTTCAATAGTACAAAATGAAAGATAGTAACTTGACACAAAGATATCTTAGAATCTATGAACCCTAACTTGAAGAAAAGACCCTCAGACCAAAAGATTTCAGTACCAAGTTCTTACTTAGACCAAGAGGAACTCATGAACCTCAAGATCTCAAGTTTCTAGCCAAGAAACAACACAAGTGTAACTACACTTGTTGGACAAATTTCAGGTTCTACTCTCAAGAACAAGAGAGAGAGAAATATTCAATGTTACAAGACTTGTTGTTGTGAAATATGAAGAATGAACTAAGTGCTGAAAATAACCCTAATAGCATAAATGAAGGACAAATGACCTTCCCACTCTTAAGTCATGGGGTGCCCTTAGAGTGTAATTTATTACACTTCAAGGCTCATTTTCACACTTAAAAATGTTGAAGCTCTTTGGTGGATCAAGTACCAACTCACACGCAGCCATTTGCATGAACATGGCTTGTAGTTTTTGTAACTCCCGAGCTTGACTTCGTGTGAATGGTCGAGAACGTATTGACATCTTTGTACACCCGTATCATCCTCTCCATCTTGAGAGGAATTTAACCTCAAATTCAGCATTTGGTCATCCTCAACCACATCCACTGGAGAAAGATCACACACGTTGAAAGTGTTGTGCACTTGGTATTCCGGGGGAAGGTCAATCTTGTAGGAATTATCATTGATCTGTTCAAGTACTTGGAATGGAACATCACCTCTTGTCATAAATTTGAACTTTCTTTGAGATGGAAACCTATCCTTTCTAAGGTGAACCCACACCCAATCTCCCGGTTCAAGAATGAGTTTTTTTCTCCCCTTGTTGACTTTCCTTGCAATGTCTTGATTTTTTTTCTTAAGTCGAAGCCGCACCTTCTCATGTAACTTCTTCATCGAATCAACCCACTTGCTTCTATCTAAGCTAATCATAACATCACTGGGCAAAGGCGTTAAATCCAAAGGGGTAAGGGGGTTCAGGCCATATATGCACTCAAAGGGAGTTATTCCCGTACTTGAGTGCACGACACGGTTATATGCAAACTCAATCAATGGTAAGTGTTCCTCCCAAGAAGTCAATTTTCCTTTTACCATGGAACGTAGCATAGCACCCAAAGTCCTATTTACCATTTTCGCTTGACCATCAGTTTGTGGGTGGCAAGATGTACAGAATAACAACTTGGTTCCAAGCCTACCCCATATGGATTTCCAAAAGTGACTTAGGAACTTAGAGTCCCTATCACTCACAATGGTCCTCAAAACACCATGCAACCTGACAACATTATCAATAAACAAAGAGGCCACCCTAAGTGCATCATCACATTTAAAGCATGGAATAAAATGTGCCATCTTAGAAAATCGATCGACCACAACAACGATACTGTCCCGACGTCGTCTAGACCTAGGAACCCTAACACGAAATCCATAGATATGTCAAGCCAAGGGCGTAAAGGAGTGGGCAGCGGGGTGTACAACCCATGAGGTAGGAGCCGCGATTTGGATCCTTTGAAATCTATGCATTGGCCACAAACCTTGACCACATCCTTGTGCATTTTTGGCCAATAGAATTGCTCCTCCAATATTCAAAGGGTCTTTTCGATCCCAAAGTGACCCATTAGACCGCCATTGTGTGCTTTCCTCACAAATAACTCTCTCCAAGAACTGGAGGGCACACACAATCGTCTACCTTTAAACAAGTATCCATCAAACTTGGCATAGGGATTTGAACCCCTAGCCAAATCCCAGTTGTCCCTACCTATTTCTTCGCATTCCCTAAAGATAGGAGCAAAGTGAGGGTCCTCGAGATACAATTCTTTCAAACTCTCAAAATCCATTAATTTTGAAGATAATGTTGACACAAGAACATGTTTTCTAGACAAAGCATCGGCTACTATGTTGTCCTTACCCTTTTTGTATTGAATAACATAAGGGAAGGTTTCAAGAAACTCAATCCATTTTGCGTGCCGCTTGTTAAGCTTGCCTTGTGCCCGAAGATGCTTCAAGGATTCATGGTCCATTCGGATCATGAACTCCTTGGGCCACAAATAGTGCTTCCAAGTGGCCAAAGCTCGAATCAAGGCATACAACTCTAGATCGTACGTAGAGTAGTTTAGAGTTGCTCCTTTGAGCTTTTCACTAAAATAAGCAATGGGTTTTAAATCTTGCATCAAAACAGACCCTATGCCCATTTACTAGCATCACACTCAACTTCAAATGTCTTATCAAAGTTGGGCAATTATAATAAAGGCGCGGAAACGAGCATAGCTTTCAAGGTTTCAAAAGCCTTAGCTTGCTCTTCACCCCACTTGAAGGGTTGGTCTTTTCGAATGACCACGGTTAAAGGAGCGGCTATGGTGCTGAATCCTTTGACAAACCTTCTATAAAAACTAGCTAACCCGCGGAAGCTTCTTACTTCGCTAATGGTTTGCGGGGTTGACCAATTTTTGATAGCATCTATCTTGGATTCATCCACTTCGCCCCTCTTGAACTAATAACAAAACCCAAGAAAACAACTTCATTAACACCAAAAGAGAACTTCTCCAGATTTGCTTACAACCTTTCCTTTCTAAGGACATCAAACACACATTATAAATGCATCACATACTCATCAATTGACTTACTATAGACCAAGACATCATCAAAGTAAACAACAATAAACTTTCCAATAAATGGCTTCATCACATGATTCATTAGCCTCATGAAAAGTACTTGGAGCATTTGTTAGGCCGAATGGCATAACCATCCCTTCATAGAGACCAAATTTAGTCTTGAAGGCGGTTTTCCATTCATCACCGGGTTGCATTCTTATTTGGTTATAGCCACTCCTTAAATCAATCTTGGAAAATAAACATGAACCATTCAATTTATCAAGCATATCATCTAACCTAGGGATAGGGTGATGATATTTTACCGTAATCTTATTGATGGCTCGGCAGTCCACACACATACGCCATGTTCCATCTTTCTTAGGCACCAGTATCACCGGAACCGCGCACGCACTCATGCTCTTCTTGATATACCCTTTTTTGAGGAGTTTCTCAACTTAACGCTGCAATTATTTGGTGTCCGTAGGGTTGCTTTTGTAAGCCAACTTATTTGGTAATTGTGAGCCCGACACAAAGTCAATTTGATGCTCAATTCCCCAAAGCGGAGGCAATCTTTGTGGAAGTTCTTTGGGAAATACATCTTAATAATCCTGCAACACACAAGAAATCAAAGAAGAAATAGAAAAACTAGTGGGGTTAATATTAAAACTATGAGCCAAAAGAAGCATAGGCTTGTCCACATCATAATCCAAGAAGAGTTCCTTCTTTCTAGCCAACATCACCATGTTTTCTTACCCATTTGACATTGAGGCAATCTCGGAAATCCCTACTGCCCCACCCACAGTTTTCCCCTCCTTTTCACTATTTTCGGGTTTCTTTCCCTTCTCCTTCAACTCTCTCATCTTTTGATGTAATTCATTCACTTGTGATGGAACAAGAGGATAAAGAGTGACCTTTCGACCATTCTTCTTAAGTGAATATCATTTGGTCCTCCCATTATGTTTGGTAGACCTATCATATTGCCAAGGTCTACCTAACAACAAATGACATGCTTGCATTGGTATCACATCACAAAGCATTTCGTCTTGGTAGTTCCCTACCTTAAACCGTATCACACATGACCTTCAATTCACCGCATTCGTTCAACCATTGCAACTTGTAAGGGCTAGTATGAAGTGTAGTTGGTAATTTCAGAAAGTTCACCATAGCAACACTAACAACATTTGCACAACTACCACTATCAATCACCAAAGTGCATGCATTCCCCTTTACAAGGCATTTATGGAATAGATTTTCCCTTTGGCTAGGGCGACTATTGCCATACTAATCATAGCGCGTCTAACTACAAAGTTTGGAACAACACACTCCTCTTCTTGTGGGTAAATAACTTCACCATCATCATCATCATCATTAAGTGGCCTATTTCTAATTTTCCTCTCCATCTTGAGGCTCGGCCTCAGCCTCCTCTTTTTCAAAACCCACCTCCTTACCAAGGTAATATAATATCCCTTCCTACAGTATCATATTGCATCGATTTGGACATTTATTGGATTTATGTCCCCAACCTTGGCACTTGAAACATTGGAATCCTTTTGGGTTTGGATACTTGTGAACTTCTTATTTTAGAGGAATTTTTTGGACTGTTTTGGGCTCGAGCAGCCTTGTAGTGGAGGTTTGGTCCTTGTTTTTGGGCCAACCCGAAGAGGATTGAACCACTTCCTTGCTTCTAGGCTAACCCGAGATGGATTGTCCCCTTGCCTTGAGCGACAACCTCTCTTTAAGCTCCCTTTCAATCTCAAGAGCCGCTTGGAAAATACCTTCAATGGTATCAAATTTTTGAAGTGTCAAATGAGTGGAGATCTCTTTTTTCAACCTACACTTGAAACCGATGATGTCATGACTGATTTGTTCCCCACGATGATCAAGCTTCAACATGAGTTGTTGAAACTAATCATAATATGTCATCACACTTTTATTGCCTTGATGCAAGTTGTACAGTCTAGCAAGCAATACATGGCGATAAATCTCGGGAAGGTATCGTTGCCTCATCAAGTACCTTAACCGAAACCAAGGTGGTGGCTGCCCATCAACTAATTCATCACCAAAACGCTTGACGTACTCCCACCAAGTGTTGGCATAACCCTCAAAATGAGCTATGGCATAACAACTTTTCTTTTCTTCTGAGATATCATTAACTTGAAAAACTTTGTCACAAGTTGATTCCCAAGCTAAGTAGGCCTCGGGGTCACTTTCACCCTTAAAGATAGGTAAACTCAATTTGATGGTATTGATGCCTACATCTCTTTCTTGGTGTCGATTTCCCCTTTCTCCATACCCTCGGTACCTCCTTGGATCAACACGGCCCCTTCTTAGCTCCTCCTCTCTCATGTAAGCATCATCAAAGGCTCCATATCCATCATACTCTTCTCTACCATGTTCTTCAAAGTGAGCTGGTCGGTTTTGGTAATTTGGAATCTAATTTGGAGGCATTGGGATTTATGGAGGTGGTGGTCTTTGATTTGGTGGAGTTTGGTAAGGTACGTTCAGAATTTTTGGAGGTAATGGATGGATACATACTTCTTGTGGAATTGGAGGAGTTTGGGAATGGCGTGGTCTATTCGCTTCTTGGTTTGGAGGGAAAGTAGTGGTATGATTTATGGCATTTAGTGGGGCTAGAGGTGGATTCATTATTTGGTGCTATGTTTCTGGTGAGATAGTTGTGGATGAAGTTCTTTTATGCCCACTTGAAGAAATATGATGAGGAGTGGATGGACGAGAGTTCCTTTGACTCTCTACTTGCTCCAATCTCCCACTTATCGTAGTCAAATCTCCCCTCATTGCCCTAACTTCCGTGTTCAACCTCTCTAAACTTCTGGTAATGGCCTCAAGTGTGGCCTTCATAGTGTCTTGTTCAGTAGTACCCCGACTTTGGGATGTGTTTTCTTCCATGTCAAGGTGTTACCTTCACAATCAGCAAACAAGTTAGCGTTAAACCTCTCCTCACTCACACTCTCTCGGTTCACTCACACCTGAGCTCCACAAATGTTGTAGATTGACTAGTAATCGTGAATCCTTAAGATATGAGTAAAGATCTTGTCCAGAGTGGATTCTTGTTTGAAACTCAAAGAATTCTTGACGGACTGGAGTTAATAAGTTACAACATATTCAAACGAATAAAAGCACCCAACTAAATGTGGACACGAACAAGGGAATTCAAAAGGACTAATTGACAACCTAGTAGGAGTGTACTAGCATGTTAATTAGTTCTATAATCAAGTAATGAAACTAAGAATCAACAATTAGAAACTAGAAAACCTAAATTTGAGCTTATTAATGATGTGAACAGTAGACAATGGGTGATGTGAACAGTAGATAATAGGTGACGTGGCAGCATGCAATTGGTCTTGGTCCCACACAATTTAAGCACCAATTCTGAAATTTAAATCTTTACACAATTTGGAAAGGATGGCAATTGGTCTTGGAGGGAAAACATAAATCTTGAAATAAGAAAAGTACCTTATCACACAACCCTAGGTTCTTGAAATAAGAAAAAGTACTCGTCCCACAACACAAGGTTCTTGAAATAAGAAAAGGTATCTTGTCACACAACACTAGGTTCTTGAAATAAGAAAAAGGTATCTTGTCGCACAACACTAGGTTCTTGAAATAAGAAAAATTTGCTGAAAAGTAGAAGCTTAGTCTAAGAAATGATGGGTTCAAGGCTTCTCACAACATGCTTTACAATTTTCAGCTTCAACTCTTGAATTTATATCACACTTTTTGGTTGTCTAAAGTTGTAAGAAAAGATGAAGAACTTGATGAACACCATAATAACCTTCAAGAACTCAACAAAAACTTCTTCAAAAACACAACATAACACTACCAATTGTCAACAACAAGTAACAACAAACAGCCAACCACAAGGCACCACAACTATGGTCAATACTATAAGCTCAATCTTTAGATCTTAACACCTTTAGTGTTGGTGAGAAAGAAACCAACACTAGAAACACTCTATACAAGAAAAATACTAAAAGATCTAGCCAAAAAAGAAGAAGAAAATCTCAGCCCATACAACAACACATCACAATTTTTGGCCAAGAACTCAAAGGTAGCAGATTTGACTATTTCTGGAATTTTCAGATTCCAGTTTTTTTTTTTTTTGTAGTTTTCAAGTCTCAAGCCCAAGATTGATTTTGTTAGAACAAAATAAAAGATGGCTTTGATACCAAATGATACACTACTAACTTGGAGCGTATCAAATCTGCCACAAAATCAGTCCAAACACACTACAATTCCGAGTGCTTGAAGATAACAACTCCAATATGTGAGACAACAACAATCAGGAAATTTTGAAGGAATACCAACACCAAAATAGTAGCTACACAAGGAGAAAAAGATGATAACAATAACATTAAATAATGGTCCACCAACACAACATGATAGATTACAAAGAGTACAATGTTAACAACAAGAACATCAAATGGCAGTAACTATAGTGAATCGAAAATCAGCCCCACACAGCTTCACTAAGTTACTGCAAAGTTTCAATAGTACAAAATGAAAGATAGTAACTTGACACAAAGATATCTTAGAATCTATGAACCCTAACTTGAAGAAAGGACCCTCAGACCGAAAGATTTCAGTACCAAGTTCTTACTTAGACCAAAGGGAACTCATGAACCTCAAGATCTCAAGTTTCTAGCCAAGAAACAACACAAGTGTAACTACACTTGTTGGACAGATTTCAGGTTCTACTCTCAAGAACAAGAGAGAGAGAAATATTCAATGTTACAAGACTTGTTGTTGTGAAATATGAAGAATGAACTAAGTGCTGAAAATAACCCTAATAGCATAAATGAAGGACAAATGACCTTCCCACCCTTAAGTCATGGGGTGCCCTTAGAGTGTAATTTATTACACTTCAAGGCTTATTTTCATACTTAAAAATGTTGAAGCTCTTTGGCGGATCAACTACCAACTCACACGCAGCCATTTGCATGAACATGGCTTGTAGTTTTTGTAACTCCCGAGCTTGACTTCGTGTGAATGGTCGAGAACGTATTGACAGCTTTGTACACCCGTATCATCCTCTCCATCTTGAGAGGAATTTAACCTCAAATTCAGCATTTGGTCATCCTCAACCACATCCACTGGAGAAAGATCACACACGTTGAAAGTGTTGTGCACTTGGTATTCCGGGGGAAGGTCAATCTTGTAGGAATTATCATTGATCCGTTCAAGTACTTGGAATGGAACATCACCTCTTGGCATCAATTTGAACTTTCTTTGAGATGGAAACCTATCCTTTATAAGGTGAACCCACACCCAATCTCCCGGTTCAAGAATGAGTTTCTTTCTCCCCTTGTTGACTTTCCTTATAATGTCTTGATTTTTTTTCTTAAGTCGAAGCCGCACCTTCTCATGTAACTTCTTCATCGAATCAATCCGCTTGCTTCCATCTAAGCTAATCATAACATCACTGGGCAAAGGAGTTAAATCCCAAGGGGTAAGGGAGTTGAGGCCATATATGCACTCAAAGGGAGTTATTCTCGTACTTAAGTGCAGGACACGGTTATATGCAAACTCAATCAATGGTAGGTGTTCCTCCCAAGAAGTCAATTTTCATTTTACCATGGACCGTAGCATAGCACCCAAAGTCCTATTTACCACTTTCATTTGACCATCAGTTTGTGGGAGGCAAGATGTAGAGAATAACAACTTGGTTCCAAGCCTACCCCACATGGATTTCCAAAAGTGACTTAGGAACTTAGAGTCCCTATCACTCACAATGGTCCTCAAAACACCATGCAACCTGACAACATTATCAACAAACAAAGAGGCCACCCTAGGTGCATCATCACATTTAAAGCATGGAATAAAATGTGCCATCTTAGAAAATCGATCGACCACAACAAAGATATTGTCCCGACCTCGTCTAGTCCTAGGAACCCTAACATGAAATCCATAGATATGTCAAGCCAAAGGCGTAAAGGAGTGGGCAACGGGGTGTACAACCCATGAGGTAGGAGCCGCGATTTGGACCCTTTGAAATCTATGCATTGGCCACAAACCTTGACCACATCCTTGTGCATTTTTGGCCAATAGAATTGCTCCTCCAATATTCAAAGGGTCTTTTCGATCCCAAAGTGACCCATTAGACCACTATTGTGTGCTTTCCTCACAAATAACTCTCTCCAAGAACTGGAGGGTACACACAATCGTCTACCTTTAAACAAGTATCCGTCAAACTTGGCATAGGGATTTGAACCCCTAGTCGAATCCCACTTATCCCTACCCATTTATTTGCATTCCCTAAAGATAGGAGCAAAGTGAGGGTCCTCGAGATACAATTCTTTCAAACTCTCAAAACCCATTAATTTTGAAGATAATGTTGACACAAGAACATGTTTTCTAGACAAAGCATCGGCTATTATATTGTCCTTACCCTTTTTGTATTGAATAACATAAGAGAAGGTTTCAATAAACTCAATCCATTTTGCATGCCGCTTGTTAAGCTTGTCTTATGCCCGAAGATGCTTCAAGGATTCATGGTCCATTCGGATCATAAACTCCTTGGGCCATGTGCTTATGATGATGTAGTGCTTATGGTGACTTTGGAGATGATGTAGGACCTCGTGATGGATCTTATGATGACGTTGGGGCATATGAGGAGTCCTACACTTCTTACTCCAAACCTAGATTTGGTGTTAGGTATAATCCTTTCGTTCGCAAAGCTTATAAGAGCTATGATGAAAGTACAAGTAAGGAGTGTGAAGATTCATATTCTCCACCTTGTAGTACTTCTTATTAAGATCGATATAGTGTGAATGGTTATACTAGCTTTAGTGGAGGTTTTTCAATGAGAGAAGAGGGTATGCATCTCCAAAACGGAAGGGTACTTCTGTCCTTTATAATGTTGATTCAAGAAGGAGTGTACACTCCGGAAAGGTGACCATTTATGGGATACCGGGCTACCTCGTTGTGTTAAATGATAGGTACTATAGAAACTACATTGTTCCATCCATGGTTGACCACTTGGGGTTGTTTTACGAGCCTTTACTTGTTCCATACTTCTTGGATGGGTTTAAGGTTATCGAGAGGGTCAAAGTTGTTTTCTCCCAATTTGAGTACCATGGGGAGGTATGGTGTGATATTTTTCCACTGATATATGGTCATTTATGCTTAGGTGTCGATTGGTTTGCACAACATAGAGTTACAAATATGCAAAATTAACCTAATATTGTAAAAGACCGGTGGGGAAATCACCTCATGATGTACATGCTGCCTGAGCTGCAAAGACAAGTGAATACTTACTCCAATCCGAATGCTTATGAGAGAAAAAAGATTGAGAGGAGTAAGGGTGTGAAAAGTGGTAATCTAAGAGTGGAAAAAGGAGAGGTTATGTGCAGCGAAGCATGGGGATTGCTACCAAACTGAGCTAATATTATTTGTCCTCCTATTTCTAAGGATATTTGTGTAGGTACCGACATGGTAAGTAATGGAGATCAATGCCAAAGTGAAGTTGCTTCCCAAGCTTATGGAGGACCTTCACAACACGGCAAAGGAGAGTTGACTCAAGAACTTCATGTTAAAATAGCTAACTCTTACACTTTTGTGCATGTGAATGATAATTGTGTGGCAAGTAGCCCATTGAGTGTGAGTAGTAGATTACTTACTTGTGAGTCTAATGATTCTTTGACTTTTGTTAATAATGTATATGTTGTGAGTGTGGATACTCTAGTTGATCCTATTGATGACCAAATTAACTCTTCTTGTACGATTGATTTATGTCCACCTAGTGTTGAAGCCTATATGTTGAACGAAAGTACATTGTCTTGTGTAATTGGTGTTGATCAACCTATTTGTGAAAATTTTCCACCACTTGAGTATGTGTGTGATGTGATTAAGCGAAATCTAGTGAGTGAAGTATTTGAAAAAGTTGGTCAACAAAAGGGGAGTGAACCCGAGAGCTATTCTTGGGATAATTGTGTACTTGAAATCTCTTTAAAATGAGATATTAAGATTTTAGAGAGTGCTGAATATGTTTGTTCTGAATCTGCCTGTGAAATACATCATGCTCTCTTTAGGTATAATGTCTTATTTGAAGATGATATAAATACTCCTAATGAGCCTAGTGGTGAAAATGAAGGTGTAGCTTGCCTTGAACGCTATAGCCGATATGCTAACCCACTATAGTGTGACAACATTCCTCCTAAAGATGGAAATCTCTTTTTAAAAGATGAGAGTACTCTTATGGATAAGGAATGTTTAGTCCTTCTTGAAAACCCAAGGACAAATGTGTCATTGACTCCTTGGGGTAATGTTTCTAAATGTGCATCCTTGTTTGACACACTTGTGCCCAAATTGCATGAATTCCAACTTGTGGATGCTAAGTTTTCTAGTTGTTTGAAGGAAAGAATGTGTATGTGTTTAAATACTTATTCTTCACCTGTGAATTCCTTTGCATGTTATTCTTTCCTATACTACCTCTTTGCCTATGATAATGTCCATGCTAGTTTTGGATTTGTTTTATGTCGAGGTAGGAAGTTTGTTGGTCTGTCCATGTGTGTGTGTGATAATGCTATATGGATTTTATGGACTTTAGAACCAATCGAAATACCCCTCTTGGTGTGGTCTTTTGACGAGATAAAGAAGCAATGGTGTCTTATGGCTCATAAGATAAAGGAAGTTCTACCTTATGGATTATTTGATGCCATTAGGACCTACGTAGTTTCTTTATCTCTTGGTGATTCCCGTAACCAAATCCTTTGTGTACCTTTCATTGAGATTTTTATATTTAATTCAAAGGATCCTTGGTTATATTGCAAATATGTGCAACCTTGGCATGTTGAGATGATTTATTGTGCTAACCCTAACCCTCATGCCATGAGGGGTTTTTTTTTTTTTGCCCTCTCTTTGGTTTTGCAAGGTTTGGATTCGAGGTCAAATCCTTTTCAAGAAGAAGATGATGATACAAGAATAATGGCCGCCTTAGCTTTTGACGATATCATTCAAAGTTACTATGTGAAGAATCAAGCTTTGGTCGCATGGAAGGCATGGGATCATACTTGGATGGACATTTTTAGCCTACCATTGATCAAAGCCAAGTGTGGAAGATTGCTTGGAGCCTTGAAGACTTAAGGACTCTCGGGTTTGGACCACCTTTGTTGGTTCACGATTTTGGTTCCCTTTACTAAGGACATTTTGGTCACTTAGCTTTAAGGGAATTTTGGACAATTCATATTGTCTTCCAACACACCAAGGCCACCCTTGGTCATTAAGGGTAATGTGGTCTTTTTGTCTACTTTTGTAATATACTATAAGTAGTCATTTTAGGTCTTTTCTCTTGAGTTTATGAAAGATAAAATATTGAAACACTTAAAATCCTCTCTCTTGACAGTATACCAACTTAGTGTAGTTCTAGTATAGGGCTTGGAAAAGCTAACATTGTTCTTTGCTTGGAAATGGTGGATCTTGAGGTGAGTTAATTCCCTTGGCGGTCACCGTAAGAGTGTGGTTTTGATTATTACATTCATTAGGGGTTTCTGAGTTTAATACACTCTTTAGTTCTTAATCTTTTAATAATCTTGGTCTCACTATCTATCCTTTACTTTTGTTGTTGTTTCTTGTGTAGTGGACTGTTTTGGGTCATTTATTGAATCTGAAACTTGTGTCATTGTTGTTGATATTGTTCATCACATTTTATAGCTATTTTGGTGTTGAAATACACCCTTGTATCTTGTATTCTTGTTGTTGGTAGCGAATCCGAGTATGGTCTCCATCTTGGTCCTCAAATCCTTAAGATTAGTGGACTGATTTGGAGTGTAATTTTGTGTTTCCGTTGTCATTTCTGTATCACAGTTTTGGCATTTGTTTTATAGAGGTTTGGGAACTAAGGTAAGCCTTAGTAATGCTTTCCATCTGCAATCGGATAGGCAAGCAAAAAGGACTTTAAATACTAGAATTATGTGATTGACTATGGTGGTAGTTGGGTTGGTCATTTGCATCTTATTGAGTTTGTGTATAATAGTAGCTACTACTTTGGTATTGGTATGGTTTCTTTTGAGGCCTTGTAAGGTAGAAGGTATAGGTCTCCCATCGGGTGGTTTGAAGTTGGTGAGGTAGAGATGCTTGGCCCGTATTTTGTTCACCAAAGGATGGAGAAGTTGAAGGTGATTTGGGATAGGCTTAAAGCCATCTAAAGTCTCCAAAAGTCCTATGTAGATGTGTGGTGAAGAGAGTTGGAGCTTAGTGTCGGTGATTGGGTATTCTTAAAGGTATCCCCCATAAAAGGAGTGATGCAATTTGGTAAGAAGGGATAGCTCATCCCCTGATATGTTGTTCCATACTTGGTGTTAAAAGGTTGGTAATGTTACGTATGAATTGGAGTTGCCCTCTAGTTTGAGCTTCATTCATTCTATGTTTCATGTTTTGATGTTAAGAAAGTGCGTGGGTAATCCTTCAATGGTTGTTCCTTTGAAGGAAATAGGATTTTCAGATTTCTTATCTTATGAGGAAGTCCCAATTGAAATTTTAGATCGGCAAGTTCATCGGTTGAGGACGAAGGATGTAACTTTGGTAAAGGTTCTGTGGAGGAACCACAAGGTTGAAGAGGCTACTTAGGAAGCTGAAAAGGACATGAAGTTCAAGTGTCCATTCTTGTTTTCCTCTCTAGGTAATTATGCTTAAGGTATGTGTATTCCTTGAAATCTTTGTTTTCTGACCTTGTTAAAGAAAAGAGTGATTTCCTTAGCATCTTTGTCTTCTATCTTTGTTAAAGGTAAGAGTAGAGGTATGTGGAGTAAATTCGTGCTAATAAATATCTTGTCCTACCATTTGAGGATGAATGATCCAATTGGGGGTGAAACACCCTGGATTTTGGCCATTGAAAATTTCCTGAGTTTTGAACTAACTGTCCTTGTAACAACTCACCATATGAGTCGTATGGTGTGGGAAGGGTCTAGGGACCCTAGGCGTATGTTGGTCAGTATATTGATGACCAAGTTTTGTCCTTGGTTGGTAGATTCCATACGAGTCGTATGGTCTTGTGACAAGAGGTTTTAGGGTCCAATCGTATGTTTTCTAGTATCTAGCCCTTGATGTTTTACTTAGGGTACAACTAGATAGTACTAGTCATATGGTATGGTAATGGGTTGGCAAAGGGAGTCATACGCTGGATAGAATGTGGTGTCCAACTTTCTGACCTAGTAATGAGCTGAGGGTACCACTCATATGTTGTGGTGATGAGTTGAAGGGTCCACTCGTACCCACCTATGAGTTTTCTACGGTTTTAAGTTGGAGACATTTTGGATATTTCCCCTTTGTAACTCCCTTTGATACTAGGACATAAAATATTTTTGAAGGCTTCATTGACCTGTTATTCTAAATCAAACACTCTTACAAATCTCTTAAAATCTCTCTCAAGCTCTTGGTTCAAGAAAAGGTTAAGGTTTCTACAAGGCAATTAATTAGGGGGTCTCAAGAGTGAATCTATCCTTCTTTCCTTGGTGTCTAAGGTATGTTACTCCTCCCTCATTGTTAGTTTAACTAAAACATATTTTAATGTATGTTTTTCATGGTATTAAAGTAGATTTGTTTTGGTTTTGAAATAGATGTTGAGGGTTTTAGTTGTTCATAGTTGGATAATATTTTCCCATGCATTACGACTTTTCATGTTATTATTATGATTTGAACATGTGGTTGCATAGGAAGGGTCAATTGATACTTGGTTTTTCTTTTGGAAACTATATGCCCTCAACATGTATGTTAAAATGCCAATAAGAATGATTTTGTCACATAGTTTGACTATTCTTGATATCCGTGTATTGTATAAATGGTAATGGAACCTAAATTGGTATAGTTGATTTTAAATGGCTTTGAAAGGCCTTGATGGCCATGATTTTGGTTTAATTGGAAATTTTGTGGGGCACATGGGAATTCCCTAAGTGTTGGCTAATGACATTGCTTGCAAGCTATAGTCAGTATGACGATACCACTTCATAATGCCTTGATAATGGACTCCTTGAATTGGTGGCTTAGTTATGTGCTAAATATTTTAATTGGGCAATAATGGTAGGTTGTGATAGTTAACCGTGAAGGTGTGAGTCTGATGGACGGACACTGGGAACTCATGTTTACCGACATGAGGGTTTGTCTTGGTGACCATATGTTTGTGGGGTACATGGGAATCCCTTAAGTTTATACTTGTATATATATGTATCATGGAGGGCGAAGGGTACATGGGAATCCTCGGCCCCTATGATATCTTTGGTTTGTGTGGCTACACGCACTGGGGCCTATTCAGGGGTAATACTGGATCCATATAGCCCGTGTGTGAATTATGACGGCAAAGCTACACAACCCAGGTTAAGGTTTTAAATACATGTTAAACCTGGTTCCCTACTCGGTATGATATATATATATATATGTGTGTGTGTGTGTGTGTGTGTGTGTGATTGCATATTGTTATTTACTTTGGTTTTGAACTACTGACACTATTTTATCTTATCCCTGGGTACATGCTAGCGTTTACTCTACTAACCATCTTCTAGCATTGTATTCCCATGCGATGCAGAAACCAATCATACTACCATTCCTCCTGCTTAGTGACTTGGATTTGGGGCTAATATTAAGTCAAATTGAAGTGGTGAGCTTCCATACTCTGGAAGGCTCCATTTAATGCTATGGACTTCTATTTTTGTTTATTCTTTAGTTTGGTTTTAGCTATGATCGAGGGCATGTACCGATAGGATGTTATTGATTCTGGATAGAGGCTTTGTCAGACAATTATAGGCATGGGTGGTTTTGTTATTGGTGTCAGCTTTGGTATTGGGTTGGCATTGGGGTTGACACCAGTTGGATATTTAGTTGGATATTCGGTCGGTTATGGTTATGGGATTTATTAAATGTCTTTCAGTTACTATTGTTTTATCTTATTATATGTTTGAAATTCATCCAACATAAGGTGCAGGGCAGTTATGGTTGGGTATTAGGAGTGGTCTTTGGTCCTGGTTAGACTTGAGATGCCTGACATGACTAGGACTTGGTGATACGGGTACGACCACGAGGATGCATGTTTGTGAGATGTATTGAACCCGAGACTTGGAGTGTGAAAGTGAAGTGCAAATGAGGACTTAAAAAGGGTCCAAAACCGTCCATATAATGCTCTCCAAGGGCACCCACTTGAAGACTTGAGACTAAGGGGTCATTTTAGACATTTCACACCTTGTTTGTAAACTACTATATAAGGAACCTTTTAGGTCATTTTTTTGGAGACTTGGCTGAATATGGATGTTGTATAACACTTAGAAACATTTCCTCTCTAAGGAGAGAAGACCACAAATCTAAAACGTGTAACTAGGGAAATCAACTTGAGTGTGGAATTACTCGTGTTAGATTCAAGCTTGGAAACATTGGATGCTTGGGAGATCGAGGTCACTCTTGCACCAACGTAAGAGATAGGTTTGTATTGTGTGTAGTATTAAAGGTCCAAGAGTGTAACAAGTCTTGGGTTGTTAATATTATTCCCCCATTTGGTCTATCTACCTATCTTTATCTTATTGCGCCTTGTAGATTCATAGTGGACTGTTTTTGTGACTTGTTGAATCCGAATTTTGTAACCATTGTGTTCATTTTATATTTTGGCTATTTTGGTGTTGAAAAACACACCTCTTTATCTTGTTATTGTATTGTTGATAGCGAATCCGAGAGTGATCTTCAAAAGGGTCCTCAAATCCTTAAGATTAGTGGATTGTTTTGGAGTTGTTTTGTGCTCCCATTGTTTGTCCCGTATTATTTGGTATCAAAGCATTTCTTGATCTTGTTCCTACAAGATCAATCTTTGTCTTTCTTGTAAGAAAATTCAAAAAAAATAAGTGTTAAAAACTAAAAATTCTAGAAAAATAGCAATCTGTCCGTGTTTGTGTTCTAGGCCAAAATTATGTTCTTGCTGTCTTGGCTGAGATCTGTTTGTTGTGTGACTAGATCTAGTAGTTTTCTTGTTTGTTTTGTTGTTTCTAGTGTTAGTTTTCTTGTCCACTAACACTTTTAGTCTAGATCTAAACTTGATCTTGAACTTGTTGAAAGTTGTTGTTGTGAACATAACTTGGCTCATTATTATTGACCATTATTGTGGTGAACTGTTTTGGCCGTGTGTTTTCTCCTTGATGTTCTAAACTTCACCACGTGATATTGTTGTTACTTGGTGGCTTGATAACCATTTTGTTGAAGTTGTAGTTATCTTGGCCAAGTGTTGGAGATATTGTTATTGTGGATTGGAGTTGGCCGTTGGAATTGTTGTTGTTCTTGAAGATTGTTGTTATTGTTCTTGGTGTGGTCGTTGTTGTTCTTGAAGTTCTTCACATTCCTTCATATATTGTTAGAACATAAAGTGAATGTTAGATCCTAAAAGGTGAAGGAAAAAGGTGTATGTACTTGTTAGTCTTGAAAGACCCTCAACCACCAAAAGACTTTATATCACTTCTCAACCACTTTTCCATGATTTAAGGACCCATGTTTTAAGGAAAAGTACAATAAAAGTCAAGTCTTGAAAACTTGAATTTGAAAAGGCTCCAAGACTTGTTTGAATTTCCCTCCATAAAACAAATTCCACCGATTCCTAAATTGTAAATTGATCAAGACTTGAAATTGGACAACAAAAATTGTTAGAAACTGCAACCAATACGTGACTGCCACATCATCATTTTTACTATTTATGTAATAATTTTGGATCAAATTTTAGATTTCTTAGTTTCATTTTATTGTCTCTTAGTTCGTTTGTTGGATCCAACACTAATTGACAACCTAGTAATCTCCTACTAGCTTGTAAGTTAGTTTTGTCTCCGTTTGTCTGTGTTTATGTTTGTTGTGTACTTTTATCTTTTTGAATTTGTTGTTAGTTCTTGACTCAAGTCCTAAAAGATTTTGTTTGAGTTTCAAACAAAAATCTATTTTGGGACAAGAGTAGACTGGACACTCAATCACTCACGAAGTACAAGCCGGCTTTCAACACTTGTGAAACCAAGTGTGAGGTAAAACCGAGAGTGAGAGTGTGGTGAGGCATTTTTGATCTAACAAGTTTGTTTATTTTCTTTGTTTGTTGTGTCTTTTTGGTAGGTACAATGGCTGCCCATAATTTCAATGCCACATGTGATCGTATCAATGACAATATTGAAGATATGAAACAGCACATTGAAATTATATGCCAATTGCTACCCAAACTCTACCCACAAAATCCAATTGTCCAAGCACCTTGCGTTGAGAGCTTCTCGGAGGAAGTTGCTTCCCAATTTGTGAGTTAAACTTGCCCACCACTTGAGGATATGTGTGATGTAATTAATGAAGCTCAAGTGAGTGAAGGATTTAAGATATTGGTTAAGGAAAAAGAAGTGAACCTATGAGCCTATGTTGTTGTAAGAATTCTAATGTTTTCTTGGCTCATAGGGTTAATCATGTGCTTGACATATCTTTGGAACTTGATAATGATTCCTTAGAGAGTGAAAGTTCCAAATCTATCCGCGGGTTAGATCATTCACTCTTTAGGTGCAATGCCTTGTTTGAAGATAGTTTAAACACTCCTAATAGACCTAGTGGTGAAAATGATGGTTTAGCTTGCCTTGGAAATTATAGAATATATGCTAACCCACTATAGTGTGACAACATTCCTCCTAAAGATGGAAATCTCTTCTTGGAAGATGAGAGTACTCTTAAGGGTAAGGAATGTGTAGTCTTGGAAATGAGTACCCTTGGTAGTAATCTTGGTGTTCATGATGATCAATTTACTCTTAAAAGTAGTTCACTACTTGGGCACATGAATAGTATGCTTAAAAATTCTCAAGTTAGTGATGGTGTCTATAAAATTGATCTTGATAATGCACATGACTCTTTGAACATCTTGTACGGTAAAAACATTGCAATTAGTTTCGTTCATAGAGATCATGTGTATAAAATATTTTTGCGTGTGAATGTGGGAGTGACATTGTAGGGGAAGGAAGGGCTATCCTCGGCTTAGGTCCTTGGCTAATTTTTCCATTTGATCCCGGCACCCTATTGGAATGTGGAAATCTCGACACTCTCCACTTAATACTTGGTCAAGACGACAAGCAATGTTTGATTGTGGGTGCTAAGGAAGGAAGACAAAGTTTTTCCTTATCTCTTTTTGTTGGTGGTGACCACTTCCTTTGTGCCATTTATACTAATTTTTTTATGTTAAACACAAAGGATACATGGATGTACTTCAAGTTTGTTCCACCTCGGCATGGCATATTGATATGTGTATTTTGCTAACCCTAACCCTCATGTCATGAGGATGTGTGCTTGTTTGTCTTCTCTTGATTTTTTAAGGTATGGATTTAAGGTTGAATCCTTTTCAAAAAGGGGAGGATGATACGGGTACGACCACGAAGATGCATGTTTGTGAGATGTATTAAACCTGAGACGTGGAGTGTGAAAGGGAAGTACAAATGAGGACTTAAAAAGGGTCCAAAACCGTCCATATAATGCTCTCCAAGGGCACCCACTTGAAGACTTGAGACTAAGGGGCCATTTTGGACATTTCACACCTTGTTTGTAAACTACTATATAAGGAACCTTTTAGGTCATTTGTTAAGGGACTTTTTGATGAATATGAATATTGTATAACATAGAAAGACAAAGTCCTCTTTCCTTGAGGCAAATCTGAAACTTGGAACTAGGTAACAACAAAAGGGTAGAATCACTTTTGTTGTTTGTTTTCTTGGAAACTAGGTCTTGAGGTTCATGATTCCCTCTTGGTCCAAATAAGAACTTTATGTTTCTATTCATTTGTCTTAGGGTCCTTTCTCATTGTTAGGGTTCTTAGATTTGTGAATATTGTATTTCAAGTTACTATCCTTTTTGTATCTTGTTATTGCGGAATCCAAATCTGGTTGTTTTTGTTGTCATATTGTTCATCACATTTTTGTTGTGTTTTGTGGCTGTTTTGGGTGTCAAATACACCTTTGTTTCTTATATTCTTGTTATATTTGTCGAATCCAAGTGAGGTCTCCATTTGGTCCACGATTTGTTGTGATTTGTGGACTATTTTGGACGGTGTATTGGACTGTTTTATGGCTGTTTCGTGTTCCCGTTGTGATACGAGAGAGACAAGGAACTCACGAAATGACACCAAAACATTCCACTCAACAAGGCACAAACTGAGGACCCTTTGAGAGCTAGTTTCAGCCAAGAACAAGAATACGAGTTTCACAAGTTAACAAGGTGTTGGTGATACCAAAATCAGCCAACCAATCTAAGTTACAACACAATATAATGAACAACGAAGAACAACGACAATGCTATAACAAGACAACACCACACGGCTTACAACACAAGATACAATCTACTACAAGATGAAAACAAACAAAACGATAGATATTTAGACGAAGGTGGTGTAAATCCTAGTAACCAAAGAGTACATAAAACTATAAGACCCCTAACACCTCCACACACAATCACCTAACTCTTACGATGAAACAAGAGAGGATTCCACCACTCAAGCGCCAAGGTTCTCAAAAACAAACAATTACAAGAGATTCCACCCTTGAATTGCTATCCTAGTTACAAGTTTCGGTTTGCCATAAGTAGAGAGAGGACTTTGGTGTTTCAAATGTCAAGACTTACAACAATAATCAACTAAGCCTCAAAATACCTATCTTTTTCTATTTATATTACATAACAATTTAGACTTAAAATGACAAAAGTGCCCCTTTAATGAAAAGCCTTCAAAGGCTACCCCTCTAGTGTAGCAAATAAGAAAATGGGCGGCTTTGGGTGTGTCTTTGGTCCATCTCACGTCTCAACATTGAACTTCCTAGGATGATAATTTTCTACACTTGTAAACATATAGATCTTCATAGTCGCACTTGTATCATCCTCTCTATCTTGAGAGGAATTTGCCCTCAAATTCAAGCAATCATCACCAGCAAGCTCTCCTCTTTTCATCATCTCTTCATTGCTCTTCCTAAGTTTAGGATGCTCAAACAAGGGTCCCATGATATCATCAAGCATTCTCCTTGGATTTATATGTTCTACAACCTGCACATAAGAAGATTTGATACTAGGCAAAGTGCTAGTATCTCGGTTAGTAATCAACAAAGAGTCCTTATGGGAAAATCCCACAATCCCAACTCTCGGCTTCTCTCCTTCTTCATCCTCCTCACTCTCGGATTCTTCTTCCATACCCTCACTAAGCATGACTTTCCTTTCCATAGACATAGACACTACAATCTCACCTTCACACGGCCAAATATCTTCCTTATCCCCGTCCTTTGGCTCCTCGGGTTCTACCTTATCTCCATCTTGAGATCTCCTTCGGTTCAAGTCCCACCTCCTCCCTAAGAAAGTACAATTTTCCCTCCCTTAGTATCACATTTCTCCTATTTGGACACTCATTAGCCTTGTGTCCCCAACCTTGGCATTTAAAACATTGAAAGCCCTTAGAACTCGGAGGGTACCTTTGGTGAGCCTTGTTTTCAGCTTGTGCAGCCTTGTCCTCGGTTTTATCCATATTATATGGGTCATTTTTTTCCTTGTGCCAACTCAAGGGAGATTTCCCTTTGAGCTTGACACTCGGTTTCTCCCGTAATTCCTTCTCAACTTCCAAGGCGGCTTGGAAGATGGCATCAATGGTGTCAAACTTGTGAAGTGTCAACCGTGAGGCAATGTCCCTATTCAACCCCACCTTGAATAAAACGATGTCATGGCTTACTTTTTCCCCTCGGTGATCAAGTTTGAAAATGAGTTGTAGGAATTCATCATAGTAGGCCACGACGTTTTTGTTCCCTTGCCTCAAGTTATACAACTTAGCAAGGAGATCTTAATGGTAACTCTCGGGTAAGTACCTTTGTCTCATGAGGTACCTTAACCTAAACCAAGGAGTGGGCTTCCCTTCAATCAAAACATTTCCAAATCGCTTCACATACTCCCACCATGTAGTAGCATAACCCTCAAAATGTGCAATCGCATAACAACTCTTTTTCTCCTCGGTAAGGTCATTAACTTGGAATATTCTCTCACCAGTGGACTCCCAAGCTAGAAATTCTTTCGGATCACTCTCACCCTTGAATTTTGGAAGCCCCACCTTGATGGTATTTAGACCTACATCTCAGTTTTAGTTCCCTTGTTGGTTCCAAAGACCAACTCTTCTTTCTCGACTGTGAACTTTCCTCGGATCACCTTGCCTACCCCTTATCTCCTCCCTTCTCATGCAAACATCATCATATGGTCCATAACCAGCATGTTGTTCTCTTCTACCATACCCTCAACATGGACGGGTCTATTTGGGTTAAGTGGAGCTTGTAGCGGCAGGATTGGATTTAGATAGTGAGGTCTTTGGTCAAGTGGATTTTGGATGGGAGGGCTTAGGTTTGGTGGTGGAATTTGAGTTCCAAGTACTTTTTGTTGGACTTGGTGAAGTGGAGAGTGGCTTGTTCTATCATGATCTCATATTTGGGAGTAAGGGTTGGTTTGATGTGTCGTAATAGGTGGATATAGCATTTGGTGCATGTCCTTGAGAGTATTAGTTGGTGAAATATATCAAGGGGTAGAAGGTCGGCTTCTTTGGCTTTCCACTCTCTTCAATCTCCCACCTATTATTGACACTTCACCATTCATTGATACCACATCCGAGTCTAGTTTTTCAATACCCGTGGTCATCCTAGCCATGTCTCGGGACATAGCTTCAAGGCAAGCCAAAATGATACTAGTGGCATTGTGTTCCCCCATGGGTTGAGAGTGTGAGGTCTCGGGTTCCATAGCACCAAAAAAATAGTCCACAATGTCACACACAACACACAAAAAAGGTTCAAGTCTTTGAACCGCAAGCAATAACACCACACAAATGGTAACAAGACAAAACACACGTTGTTGTTGAAGAAAATTTGTTCCAAGACTTTGATGTTCAATACTACACCTTTGAGGAAGATATTTTGGCTATGGTGTAGGTGGACAAGATTTTAGAATCTTTTTTCAAGAGTCAAAAAGTCTTCTACCAACTTTTCACCAACTTGCACTCTTTTGGCAAAACATCCTTTTGGAGTAGCCTTGTCTCTTTCCTCTTTTGTCTATTCTTGAAAAGTGTTGTTACTCCTTTTTGTCAAGTATGCTTTTTGAATGTCTCTTCTTCTTTTACTACTTTGGTGTTGTCTTGTAATTGTTTTCAAGACAAACACAAAGTCTTATACTTCTTTTCTCCCCTCAAGATCAAACAACAACTTCTTTAACACAACATAAGAACACAAGATAAACACCAACAAGAACAACAAGAATTCGTCCACTTAACACCACAACACAACCGGAATCTTGCTCAAGAACTTGGGTGGTAGAGTCAATAAGTGTTGATGAGAAAGAGAACCAGAACTAGAAACAAACTAAGACAACAAAATACACTCAAATCTAGACATAAATCTCGGCCAAACACAACAACAACAACAAGAACACTCGGCCAAAAACACCAAACTCAAGAACACAACTCTTTTTGTAAGATTTTCGACCTTAGACACCTCTTATAGTGTTAGGAAACAAAGATCTAAAACTAGAACACACAAAACACACAAAAATAACAAGAAAACTAGGCACAAATCTCGTCCAAAACAACAACAATACACAATTTCGGCAAAGACAACAAGAATGGACAGATTTGCTTCTTTTTGGAATTTTCAGCTTTTCAACACCTCTTTTTTTTCGACTTAGAGAGCCCAAGATTGGTAGTGTAGAAACACAACCAGCCTTACCTTTGATACCAAAGGATATGAGAGAGACTAGGAACTCATGAAATGACACCAAAACAGTCCACTCAACAAGTCACAAACCAAAGACCCTTTGAGAGCTAGTTTCGGCCAAGAACAAGAATACGAGTTTCACAAGTTAACAAGGTGTTGGTGACACCAAAATCAGCCAACCAATCTAAGTTACAATACAATATAATGAACAACGAAGAACAATGACAATGTTATAACAAAACAACACCACACGACTTACAACACAAGATACAAACTACTACAAGATGAAAACAAACAAAAGGATAGATATTTAGACGAAGGTGGTGTAAATCCTAGAAACCAAAGAGTACATAAAACTCTAATACCCCTAACACCTCCACACACGATCACGTAACTCTTATGATGAAACAAGAGAGGATTCCACAACTCAAGCGCCAAGGTTTCTCAAAAACAAACAATTACAAGAGATTCCACTCTTGAATTGCTATCCTAGTTACAAGTTTCGGTTTGCTACAAGTAGAGAGAGGACTTTGGTGTTTCAAATGTCAAGACTTACAACAATAATCAACTAAGCCTCAAAATACCTATCTTGTTCTATTTATATTACATAACAATTTAGACTTAAGACAAAAGTGCCCCTTTAATGAAAAGCCTTCAAAGGCCACCCCTCTAGTGTAGCAAATAAGAAAATGGGCGGCTTTGGGTATGTCTTTGGTCCATCTCACGTCTCAACATTGAACTTCCTAGGATGATAATTTGCTGCACTTGTACACACGTTGATCTTCATAGTTGCACTTGTATCACGTTATTTGTCCCATATCATTTGGTATATTTGAGTCATGCCAGGGTGAAAATTGAAACACCCTAGATTTTGGCCCTTGAAAATTCCTTGAGATTTGAGCTTACTTCCTTGGTTATGACTCGTCCTATGAGTAGTAAGGTGTCCTGACGAATCGTTGGGATAAGTCATAACCAAACCAGTAAGTTTGTGGCTAGATTCTGCTCTAAGTACGAGTGGCTCACTAAGAGCCATAAGTATATGTTATGAGTCGTTAGGTGTAATTGTAGGATGTCCAGTGAAAGTCCTAATTTGGATCTGTATTGACTATGACTGAACCCTACGAGTCTTAGGGTCTCATTTGAGTGGTTTCATTGAGTCGTAAGAACAACAATGTAGGGTTTCTTGGTGGTACTACCTTGGTTATGACTCAGGGTGATGGGTCATAAGGAGTGGCTACGAGTAATGGGTTGACTCATAGTCAAAGATGACCCTTTTTCAACTTTTAAGTTAAGGCTTTCTAGACATTCCCCTCTTACTCAACTTGAAACCCACATCTTATACCTAACATAGACCAACTAAGCATAGATGAAAGTATTTAAACTCGAGATAGGTATTTTAGCTTAAAGTTAAAGGTAAGTATTAAGTTAAGTAGACGGGTCAATATTTTGGAAAAATTAAGAGAAAATGGGTGAGGTATTTGCTTGACTTAATTAAGCTAATAGGTGACTAGTAGGTGCGTCACCTACTTATACTATTGGACTAAATTGAGGCCTATATTATTGGACATATTAAAGGCCCAAATTAAGTAAAAGAAAAAGGGAAAGATGAGTAGCCCAATACCTATTCTATTTAAGGCCCAATATGGTGTGATCCAAATAGAAATAAACCAAGTAGGTGCATCACCTACTTGGACTTTTTGAGCAGCTTAAATATCCAAGTAGGTGCATCACCTACTTGGACTAATTTTGACCAATATGTGGATGGAAATGAGCAAAAAAGAGGCGGTCAAATTGAAGGATTTATAAGGTCCATTTAGTTCATTTTCTCTTCATTCTTGCAAAAAAAATCAGATTATAATTAGCTCCCTCTCTCTTTTCTCTCAAGCCTAAAACAGCCACCTTTTTTCTCTCCTAGGGTTCTTGAAGAAACCCTCCTTATTTCCAGCCAGGGTAAGTGAAAATAACTATAGTTTATATTTAATCATGTCATGGGAAGTTATGGAAATCAAGTTATTATTTTGTTTGAAGTATAGGGCAGACCTTTTTTCCCAAACTTGGCAGTCCACTTCTCTTTAATCTCCAAAATATTTCCCAATAGTTTTTGGTTCAACTTGAAGGGAAACTTAGCATCTTGATGGATTGCACTTTAAGAAAGCATATTTCAGAAATAAAGGTAAGGTTACTGCCCCAATTTACCCGTCCTTTTGTATAGGCCTTGATGGAGAATTTTATATATGCTGTTGTTAAGAACTCACGGGACGGTGATCGGAAGCCATGAGTTCAATATCTTATATTGTGTTGAAGGATTTTGGGACTGTTTAGGTGATGTCTATAGGTGTTGTCGTTGGAGGCAGTGGGTAACCTTATGGAATAGTGAAGTGGAGTTGTATTAAAGTATAGAAGGAGGGTGTGGTGATACACCAAGTGTTTGAGGGGATGAATAGTCTTACTGCCCGTCAAGTGTTTAGCTACTGTTTTACAAGGGTTATATTAGTTGCTAATATTAGCTCCTTTATGTGCTTATATTGTAGATTAACACCTTAAAGGAAAGAAGTCTAATTCATTGTAATAATCAGGTTGCACAATGAGGTATGTAAGGTTATTCTAGTTCATATTCTTTGGCATGGTGTCATATACTTGTGTACATATAAAGTGAGCTTCGTAGATGATCTTTCATGTTAAAAGATACATTATAATGGTGTAAACCAACCCCACTATAGTTAATCGACCTTTTATTTACCGCCCATGGTCTAAAATTGTGTCAAAGTGTCACATGTTTCTCTTATATGAGTCAATAAGATCCAAGATTATACAAGTTAAAGAGTGTCACATGTTGTATTACAATCTGTCCAAAATTGCTTTAATTAATTGTATATTTCTTTTGGATACGCATGTTCTTTTTTTGAATATCATTCCCATCGTGTTTGGGCATAAGGTGACCTTATAGAGTCTTTACCTATTTAGGGTATAGTTTATATGTCCTTATGTGGGATATACATTTGTTCCTAATTAGAATCTGCCCACGTGCTTCAATAGTACCCATTCTCACATACCCTTCTATTTGTTATTACCTAATAAGTATTTATTGTACACTCCAAACCTCTTTAGTCGAGGATTTACGTATCTCAACTTTCTATGCACGTATTCCCCCATTTGGAACGTCTAAATTTTGACACTTGAATCTGCCCCAATTGCTATATGCTAGGTAAGATCACTAGAATCTGCCACAACCCATATATGCTATGTAATGTCACTTGCTTACTAGTTATACACCTTACTAGCTTATTTGTTATGGTTCATCATCTCCTCGCTTGTCACATACCTTCTTGGCTTATTTATTAGTGGATATGTTTTATGCCCAGTGAGGTTCATGACAATATAAGTTCCAAAGTATTACCCTTATTTCCTATATCATTGTTCTTGTCTCGATCGCATGCTTTCTTCTATTGGTTCATAGCTCTAAAGCTTAATAATGTTATGACCACCAAAATAACAATCTAAAAAATTAAAGAAGTGATGTAAAGTAAATATACTTATATGTGAGTGGTAGCTCACATGGCTTACAAATATTATAAAGCAAAGAAGAGTAAAGTAAAGAAAAGCATGTAATGTACAGTCTTCCACAAGTGTAAGTAAAGGTGGTTCGTTCATCCTTATCTATATGTTTAAATATGTTGACCCCAAGTTTCATTAATTTCTTATGTCACTTATGGTTATCTCATGCCTTACATATTCAGTACATTTGACTTTGTACTGACGTCCCTCACGGGGACTGCTCTTATGTTGCAGGCACAGGTCTTTAGCGAGTAGATTTCCCCAATAAAACACAGGATACTCAGCGGCCGTTGGTGAGCTCCAAGTTGATTCGGGGCCTTGACAAGTCTTTATCATATATTTTGATGGTTTTATAGTCATGGATTCCATTAGAGGCTTTGTAGACATTGTAAAGCAGTCATATGTATTCATAGGTTCACATGTCATCTGTATCAATTTGGCTAATTGGTAGATATTATATCTATAGCTTTTTATCAGTGATTCCATTTATTTAGTGATTCATTTTCTCATCTAGTTTGTTTTTATAGTATGTGTTCCTATAGTTGTTGTCCACTGAGCAGTTTATCCTAGGGAGTTTACAAAGCCGTGTCTAGCAGAGCCTTACTTATAAATGTGTTGCGCGCCATATTTATAATTAGGGGACTACTTGGACATTCAGGAAATGTCACTTTCTTTCATAATCCAGATTGTGCGATAGAGCAATGTTAAGAAGTCCATTCCCGCTCGTATTATAATTTCTTATATTCATACTATACCTACTATAGCTAAGGTCAATGGTGGCAAAAAACTCCAGCACCACTAATGTCCAAGAGGCAACGTACAATGAAAGGTCTTAAGATATCAAAATTCAGATTAAGGTGAACCAATTTAGTTCGACCCTCACGGCCCATAATAGAGAACATCATAAAGGTTTTTATGTTACTTGCACATAAGGCTGTATTTGTACTATTTGTATTGCCTTGGTTTATTTGAGCAAGATATAATAAGTTTATTAATATTTTTGTATAATAAATGGTTAACTAGTCATAAAGATGGGTTGAAAATATTTCTTAGTGCACTTCTTAAGAGGACGTGAATAGTTCTTAGGTTTGGGATTTCCTTCATATGACTCCTTCAATATATGGGAATTAATACCGTGGAGGACATTTAGTACTTCATTAGTAAGTATATAGGATTTTAGAGTTACACATATTTTTAAAATAGAATCTGCTAAACTAGTTTTGTATTAGTTGAAAGAGGCTAGTAGCATGGTCTGAAGGGTGAACCTTTCAATGTGATAGCGCATATACCCTAGTTAGAAGATAAGGACCAAACACCTACTAGATATCATTCTCTATTTTATTAATTATCTTTTTATAAGGTATGTGTGTATGACCACCCAAAATAGGTAACAATAACATGCAATCCCTTTTCAGGTTAGAAAACTCTAGGATGAGTATTTCCAATTATTCTATATAAGAGTATATGTAAACTTGATTCCTATGGTGAACTATGTTTTGGCTATAGAAGGTTAGTATATGACTACAACTTATGGTTGAAAAAGGAATATTGACTGGTTAGACCTATGTGGTGATTATCTAGACTATTTTTGCATATTAGAATACATGAAGTGAGCCATTTTGGTTAAAAAGGGTATTTGTTAGACATGAAGCAGGTAAGAGTGACACCCAACTGACAATATGAATGCATGTTTGGATGCCTAGTCTTATTAAATGCAGGAATAGAGAGACGATCAGAAGATATACACTTGGACTAACCTAATGCATTTGTATTATCCTTATTAAAATAAGAGGTAGTTTGTTATGCATATGTATAGAGTTTTAATGGCTTATCAAAATTGTCGTGAAGTATAAGGTACCTTTTTTTTCACTTGAGTCCCTGCTATGGAAATTCCCTTGATGCATAGCTTATCTAAATTTCTTGACTAAAGGTATTGGATTGCCATCACTTGTTGTGTGCATATATATTATAGTTCCTATATTATATACACATATCCTATGATAATTCTCATCCTTTTATCACATGAATTAGTTATTCTTGGTTGTTGTACATACATATTTAAGCATGTTGAAGAAAGGTTTGGGGGGGGGGGGGAAATATTCTTGACTATATGTCTAATCGCTGATAGAAAATCTATTATCTACATCAAGTTGTTTGAGCTCATGTTCTAAGTATGTCAAGGCTACCTTGTTACAAAAAATTAGTTAGCATGGATAGACCTATCTAGTTAAGCCCGGAGTGACTAACCTTCAGATGTTTTAGAATCATAATATAATTTTGCATGTACTTGACATTTGTGTGTGAGTTGCTGTAAATAAGAGTTTATGTGTTGTGCCTTTAAGTTTTATTTTTAATTTGTTTATTTGAACTTTTATATGGTACCAAACATTAATTGTAATGATATAATAGGTCAGTAGAAAAGATAAGGTTGATCTTGACCTCCTACTCCTACAAATGAACTGGTAAGGATTTCTTTTCTATTATGGCCCCGAAACACTGATAAGGAGAATTCATAGGAGCTTAAAAGATAATATAGGGAAACTAATTTCATGTGTTTTTAGTTAAGTAACAAACACAAGCAGAACTATTCCTCCAGTGATTTAGCACTAGCGGTGGTATGCTCGAAATTAATAGGGTAGAGTGAACCCATAAGATGTCTCCTAGCTTCCAAAGAATCTGGTCTGTTACATAATTATACATGCTACAAGTTCTATAGCTTGTTTGTTTATAGGTCGTATGTCTTTTGTGGATTATTCTCTCACTTATAACATATATCATGAATACTTGCATGTAGATGTTATCTACTTCATTGAACCCTCATTTATTGCTATATATGTTCATGGGAATTTACCGTATATATAATTATGCTAATTATTTACCACAGATCACTTGTCCATATTTTTGTTGCATCATGGATTAACTTGACTGTGTTATAGGCATTGGAATTAGTTCTCATGAGTTAAAGTATTATCACCTATAACTTGCTTGCATGTTATACCTTTCATATACCATTTGCCTATATGCTACATTCCTTATAACCTACATGCTTTGTATAATTATTCATGTGTTAGTCTAGTTATTCATGCTCTAGTCCACTTGCTCAATGTGATTTGTGTTTCATAGTTCACTTTCTTATCATGTTCATTCTTGTAGCCCACTTCTTTATATATTGGATAAATTGTCATAACCTAGTCCTCTGGATTATGTGCTCATCTAGCCTAATATTTTATTTCACTTGCTCATATACTATAAGTCTTTCAATTCACCTGCCTATATGTTACAAGTCTCATAGTTCATTTTATCATATTTTTAACGGTTCATATGCTCATTTTCTACATGCTTTAATATTTTGCTTTTACATAAATCCCATATTTCTATAACTTAATTGTCTATATGTCACAAGCTTATTAGGTTCATATATTTGTATGTTAAGTGCTCTTTTGTGCTGATCTGCGCGTGTGTCATAGATTCAATGCAACTTATCTACATATTATATTCCCCTCTATGCTTATTGATGTGAGTATTAATGTAGTTGGATAAAGCTTTCTCATATTAGGATATGATGAGAATGGTGGGTAAAACTGGATAGGCATATGAATGAATTCCAGTATGAAACTTACTCATAGGTAGGTAGCTTAGTCTAATAGCCTATTCTAAGGTGCGACTCAAAATGTTAGTTTTATGTTGACAACTATTTCTCTTAAGAGATTCTCCTATGAGATAAAATGTGGAATGAAAGGAAAGTTGAGCCTAATATGTTAGACTAAAAAGCCTATGATTCCATGTATCCATTTTGCAGAAATTTATGGGAGATCCATTCTTCATTGTGCTCCCTTAACTATAGTAAATGACCCCCACCTATCATGAAAACAAGTCCCCACAACCATTCGTAATTGCTAAGGCAGAAAGTTAGGGACAAAAGGTTTACCTCCATTGAAGTATTGTGGAAAAACTAGGATATAGAATAATTCTAAATCCCCTCCTCATTCCAAGCATCAATGAGAGGATCTTAGATCATGTGCTCCCCTATATAATCCTAAGTTCTACTAGCATTTGTTCATTTGATATATCATTTAGAAGTCGTGTGTTCATAATTCTATGTGTTCTACTTGTTTATACAGATAATGAGGGAAATCACGCTATACTAAAATAGTTTTCATTAAGTTACATGGTCATTAGCTATACCTCCCATTCGAGGATGAATGATCCAAAGGGGGAGATGATGTAACGCTCCGTACATCCCAAACATAGACCAACTTAGCATAGATGAAAATATTTAAACTCGAGATAGGTATTTGAGCTTAAAGTTAAAGGTAAGTGTTAAGTTAAGTAGAGGGATCAATATTTTGGAAAAATTAAGAGAAAATGAGTGAGGTGCTTGACTTAATTAAGCTAATAGGTGACTAGTAGGTGCGTCATCTACTTATAATATTGGACTAAATTGAGGCCTATATTATTGGACATATTAAAGGCCCAAATTAAGTAAAAGAAAAAGGGAAAGATGAGCAGCCCAATACCTATTTTATTTAAGGCCCAAATGTCCAGCCCAATACCTATTCTATTTAAGGCCCAATATGGTGTGATCCAATTAGAAATAAACCAAGTAGGTGCATCACCTACTTGGACTTTTTGAGCAGCTTAAATATCCAAGTAGGTGCATCACCTACTTGGACTAATTTTGACCAATACCAAAAGCAAGCATTTGTTCCGAACCGACATGAACCTAAATAAAGCTTTCCATATTGTCTACATGGCTGTCGAGGAGGCCTTAATTGGGTCATAATCCCTTGCTCTTGATACCCTGTTGTTTGCAAACTCTGGCTCTCATTTCTTTGATCAAACTTGTTACCTTTAAACCCTTGAAACTGCGGTGGAGCACTAGCTGAAAAATAAGAAGATAATGGCATAGGAGGCCTATAAGAAAATTGAGGGCTAAACTCTCCTTGGGATGCCATAAACTGCCCCATAGATCTAGACCTCTTGGAATACCCCCTTTCTAACTTTTGTGTTTTTCTTCTTTGCCTCTAATCCTCCTTTTTTTGTGCGAATGCCTGTATCCTTGCTATGTCCATGTCTTTGTTCAAAGAGCAAGAGTACAATCTCTAACCAGATATGGATCCAATCTATCCATATATTGATGAACTCTATCATCCATTGTAGCTACAACATTAGGAGCAAACCTAGACAAGGAGTTAAATCGGAGGCTGTACTCCCTCACGCTCATATTCCTTTGGCGAAGATTTAAGAACTGATCCGCATGGGCTTCTTGAATCTCAAATGGAAGGTAATGATCAAGAAATACCTCTTTGAACTCTTTCCAAGTAGCTGAAGGTGCATCGATTACCCTAGATCATTTCCAATCTTCATACCAAAATATAGCCTCCCCCTTGAATCTATATGCTGCTAGCTCAACTGTCTCTTTACCTGACACATGCATAACATCTAGAGCCCTTTGGATTTGATCAATAAAGTCCTGTGGGTCTTTATTAAGATATGATCCAGTGAACGTGGGTGGATCCAATTTGAGTAAATCCTACGTTCGTAGGCTAGCTGCCCTATCTACACCACTAGAACCTGTAGTTGGAATGGCTTGTCCTTAAGCTTGTCCCGCAACTATACGAGCCAATAATTACACTGTATTCCTTAGATCTTGGTTTGTAGCATTGGTAGATATTTCTGAGGATGAGGTTCTTTTCCTTCTTAGCTCTTCTGGAGATGGAGGAGTAGAAAAAGTTTGGGACACAAACTCATCTTGAGCCTCACTTTGATTAGCTTGTCTAGGTGGTGATTTGCTGGTCCCCTCCCCGACAGCCTTGTCTATCCGCCTACCTATATTCTTAATCCTTCTTGTAACTGGCATCTTTACTATAATAAGAGGAAAAAAATTAGGTTCAATGTTTAAATATAACTTCACCTACAACATAGGCTCTATTACACAATCTAAGATATGAAGAAAAAGAGACAACCCCTTAATGTCACATAGCCTCCTATTTATAGATGTGGAGCACAACACGCCCATAAACAGGACTATATATAGACATGGCTTTGTAGACACCCTAGGACGACCTTTCTGATACCACTTTTGTCACGCCTCAAATTCTGTTGGGGCGGACAGGCACCCATAGCCATAAAGGCCCGAGAGAACCAATTCATAACCTTGTACTTCCCATGTATGTAACTGTGACAACCAAATGTTCTGAAAACATGATATTATGTATCTATGAAAATAACTACACATGCATGCACAAACTGATATGTACAACACTTGGCTGATGGGGCCACCATGTCTAAAATCAGGACACTACCATAACTTTACATTAGTCTACAATGCCTTTAAAAGATACATAGACTTAGTTAGGATCGGGACAAACCCCCCCGTCCTACTCTTAACCTACTACATAATACCAAAAAACATATGGAACAGACTCGAAAAGCCCCGAATCAACCTAGAGCTCACCAATATACACGGAATAGCCTGCGCTCCTACGAGTGAGGTGTATAAGCTGAAGTACCTGTGCCTGAAGTACGAAAATATATACTGAATATGTAAGGCTAAAAGTAACAACACATGGTACACGACCTCAATATAAATCAGATACAAGGGTATAAGTAGTACTAGTAGACCACCTTTATATAAACTTGTGGGACTACATATATTACGTCCCTTTCTTCATTTTTACCCTTCTTAATTCATAATCTTTGTAAGCCATATATAATGCAAATGACCAGCTGATCAGTGGTAAATAGATAAATTAGGATCGGCCCATGCGAGGCTTATGCCCCTGAGCTGCCACCTACATATAAAGATTGGGATCGGCCCATGCTAGGCTTATGCCCCTGAGCTGCCACCCACAAATAAAGGTATCGAGATCGGCCCATGCTAGGAAAGTGCCCCTGAGCTTCCACTCGTCATTTTACCGATTTCCATTACTTAGTTTATTTAGCCTTTGAGGTTGTTACTTTGGTGGTCATCACATTATGGTACCTTGAATCAGTAATACGCTAATAAGAGACATGTAAATAGACACTTAATGCAACAACAATGAAGTAGGGAGCCGTTGGCACACAAATAAAGTGTTTAGGAGCTGAAATAACACATGGGTCTTATTTAAACAAACGGAGAACTCCAGAAATTATCTAGTGAAGATAGACGCGCAGATTTAATAATAAGCACGTATTGAGGTGTTCTAATGAGTTAGAGAGTGGGAACAAGGTCATTGGATACATGGAGTGTAACGTTCTGCCATTATGTAGCACTTTGTTATAGGATAACCTCGGAAACTTGCTTGATGGAACAATTGTACGACTTCATGCCAAAGAGCGTGAAATAGAGTATGCCTTACATACCTGGTTATTTGACTCCGAAACTAACCCGAATTGACTTCCCGCCTTTTAGATTACTTATCTACAATAGAATATATGGTAAACTAGTATTAGTAACCAATCAACACATTTGAGATTCTTAATTTCACCCAAAACAGTAACCGGGCAGCAACTACTAATCTATCAAACAAGGGTGTTATTTTAACCCTTTTTTTCCTCCAATTACACCCACATAGCATTTTAGTTCTTATAAGGTTCACCAAAACCACCTCGACTTCATTACACATTCCAAACAATATGCAAAATAGATTGGGCAACAAACATTAGTTCGGTGGTGTATCACCACATCTTTCTTCTATAATTCATTACAAACTCATCACACCTTTATCCAACTTCAACCTGGCAGCCCATGACATATACATACAAAATAGTCCACAAAATAGTCCCAAATCCCTTTTATTGTAGCAATCAATTATTGAACTCATCATCTCTTGAGTTCTCAATAACAAGACATCCATAATCCCCTCTCAAATTCATATATAAGAAAAACAACATGGAGCAGTCACCTTACCTCAATTCAGCAACTTATTCTTTTAATTGAACTCTTCAAGAGCTTGAACTTTCCTTCACACTTAAACCAAAGAAGAAGAAAAAAAGTTCCTCAATAATAAGGAAATGTGAACAAACAGCTTGTTCTATAATCAGCCATATACTTATAGTCAAACACTTATAACTTGTTTTCCTAATCTTCCATAAGATAATTAAACAAAACCTTAAGTGTTTTTCACCTACCTTGGGCTGCAAAGGTGAGGGTTTCTTCAAGGACCCTAGAAGGAAAAATAGGGCAGCTGTTCTTGTTGTTTTAGAGAGAGAAGAGAGATTTGCTGAAATATACTCCTTTTTTTATGACTTAAAAGTGAAGTAAAATGACCAGCAACTTGGCCTTTTAAAGGCCCTATCTTGTCCACCTCCTTAGCTGCATTTTGGACCATAAAATTGGTCAAATTGGTCCAAGTAGGTGATGCACCTACTTAAGGGTCCAAGCTGCTGAAACTTCAAAGTAGGTGATGCACCTACTTGCTTAATTTCTTATTGGGATCAATTATATTTGGGCCTTGACAGATTGGTGTGTTGGGCCATTTATCCATTTGCTTTCTCTTTTATTCAATTTGGCCCAAATGAATATATTAGCATAGACCCAAATCTGATCCATAGCCATGGGTCCATTAATTTGGTCCAAACAACTTGAGTAGGTGACTCACCTACTAGCTTAAATAAGTCAAGCAAGCACCTCAATATTTTGCTCCATTTTCAGCTCCTAATCCCTTTAATCTAACCTTCAACTTATACACACTTGGTCACTTTAAACTTTAGATTCAAATACTAGCTTACGATTCCAAGTTTAAATAGTTATCTTAACGTCAACTTGTTCGCTTCACATTAAACTGTACGGGCAGCATCTATAATTCCATTTATACCATTAATACTTGCATAACAATTCTCATACGTTATATATATCAAAAGGCTATACCAAGTTCCATATAATTAGAACAAGTACAAGCAAAATACGGGATGTTACATTAAGATTTTAAAGTGCATGTTAAACCTTGTTCCCTATCTCGGCCTGATATGTTTGCATATGCATAATGCATTAGTTGACTTGATTTGAATTGACAGCATTATTTTATCTTTATCCCTAAGTTACATACTAGAATTCACCCCACTAACCATATTCGGACGTCGTATTCCAAAGAAATAAAGGAATTAGCCATACTTCTACTTCTCCTATTCAGTAATCGTGGATTGATCAAGAGTCGACTTAAAGTGGTGAGCGTCCATGCTTCTAAAGTCTCCATTTTAGGCTTAAGTTTTTTCTAGTTATAGACTATCGGATACTATTTTGGCTACAGTCGGGGGCATGTTCTGACACTTTATTTTTAATACCCCAAACTTTTCTAGCTTAAATTCATTCCTAGAATGTTAAGGGATGTCTTCCAAAATGATTAATATTTATTTCGCATAGAATTTTCTAGATTTCAACTTTTTATTGTGTGGGAAATTAAATAAGCTTTCCATACCAAATTTTCTCAAATCAAACACTCGGTGAAGAAGTTAGAGCATTTTTAAGTTGTCAGTGTGCTGACTGGGCAGTCACCGCATCGCGGTGAAGGATAATTTCATAATTTTCACCTTCCAGTGAATCACCGCAATGTTGGCACGTCGCGGCGAGGTCCAAATTCCTATTTGTCAATTCCCATTGAACCTCCGCAATATTGGCGCATCGTAGAGAGGTCCATTTTCCTAATTCTCAAATTCCAGTAGCCCAACGCAATAGTGGCGCATTGTGCCAAAGGCCAAAATAGCATTTCTATAGGGCACCGCAATGGTGGCGCATCATGTTAAAGTTCCAGGTCCCAAGTGTCAAAATCCAGTGCGACAATGCGATAGCTCCGCATTGCGGAGGACCCCAATTTTCCATTCGTCGGTTTCAAGTGAGCCACCACGATAGTGGCACGTCGCGGTGGCCCATTAAATCGGGACCCCATTTTATTTTTTTTAGTTTCATTTAAAAGTTAAAAGGGGTATTATAGACTTTTCCCAGCCCCCCAATTCCGTCCAAACACAAGATTTAAGGCTATTACAAGCATCTTATGAGATTTTTCTCAAGATTTCTCTCAACCAAAAACCCTAAGCTTAAACAATCAACCTAAAAAATCCCAAGATTCCACCATCCTTTTTCCAATTTAATTCAAGATTCAAGATTCCCAATATAAGAATTCCAAGAACCATCATTGAGGGGCAAAAATAGAGTCTTAAAAATAAGGTTGTTCATATAGTTCATCATCTAAGGTATGTGGGGTTTTGAACAAAGATAAGCCTTTCATCCTTGTGCCCAAAATTTAATTATGGTTTTGATTTTTACTGAATATTCAATGATTTCCCATGAAATTTAAGTTAGATTTGATATCAAAATCCTCATTATTTTAGTTTATGAAATTATTATGATATTTAAGGCCCCAATTGCAAGAAATTTATATATATTCATGTTTGAAATCATAAGATTTGTATTATGAGTTATATACCATTATCTTGACTGAGATTGTTGAAAGCTTTTAAGTTGATTATTGAGCATGAAGTTTAAATCTGATTATTGATGTAATCATTGATGCATTAAAGCTTTATACTTTGAGTTATAAGTACTATTGATGATTTTATAAGGAGATTATGATCTCAAGTCCTATTGACAAGTTTTGATTAATGCTTTCAAAAGCAAAGATTGATATTTTGATCCTAAGCTAAGATAGGAATCCACATTACTCATACGGTTTATGATTTAAAACAAAGAGAAGCATAATTGGTTTTAATTACGAACCCTTGTGCTATTTTAAGGTGGATTTCTTAAAAGTTCTGAGCAATAAGTATGGGAGTAGTATTTAGCATCGAGTTGGGTATGATTCCAAGGTCTCATGCCCTAGAACTACGTGCCACCATAGGTTTCTGATTTGCCCATAATGGGCTAAGATAATGATCACTTTAAGTTAAGATTTTATTCCGATGGCAAGGGTAGAACAGCTCTCCCTAATGTGGGCAAGACATTGGACTCCATGTCAGCTCACATAGTTTATGTCAGTTAGAAGAAACTCCTGAGTCCTAAAGTCCCTAAATCCCAAAGTTCCAAGATTTCCAAAGCTCCCAGAGGTTCTAAGATTCAAAAGAAAAGAATGATAGAAAAGCTTTTATAAGACAAAGTAATATGACTCACTATATTTACAATTATGATTTGTTATACATGATTTTATATTTTGATATTATAGATAATCAAGCTTATGTGAGTCATATACATCCAACATACATTTACTTTCTAATTATGATGAGGTCTTACTTATGCATTACACCCCTATATACTCAGTACTTCCTCAAATTGCTAATCCATATATATGTCTGTGCTACATTGTCTTATAATGTAGGTTTAGGTGCTCAGGATCAGATTTCGGGGTGTTACATTATTGATATTCAGTTTGGTTCACTATTTACTCTAAGTAAGGGCAACTAGATAATTTCACCTAAGGTTGAGCATTCTATGGTATTATCATGCTAAACATGTGTAATGAAGTCTATTCCACCTAAGATAGAGGGAAACAAGTCAAGCTTCCAACTCTAAGATTCACATAACCTAATTGGTCCAACTAACCCAAGTCTTGCATCTCATCAATCCAACACTTTAAACCCCTCTAATCTAACAAGATATCACAATTATACTATAACATATCTCAATCTAACAAGGAGTAAGCCTAGCCAACCTCAAATCCAAAGATTGCTCCTCAATCCGCTAAACCTTCTCTTTTCCCTTCTGAGAAGCTTCTTCAAGGTGCCAAGCTATCAAAAACACAATCTACACATCATTACGAGAACATCGATACCCATATTGCACCAATGTGCTTCAGGTCCAAAAATGACACCAAAAGCCTCAAGTGGGTCCTACGTACGAAAAACATGTCTGCAAAATCAACCCAATGTTCATACATAATCAAGGATTCATAACCCTTAAGAAATAGGTGAAATCTAAGATTATTTGGTCTAAAATCAATTACTTAAGCTATTTGGGGTTTTCGACAAGAATTCAAGAAATTTAAACATGAAATGGAAGGTTTCATACCTCAAGAAAATATATGTTAATCAACCTTCTGGGTTGCACGTAAGAATCAATTTAAGGTTGGCACCCCATTTTAAGGCTCCTTGGTCTCAAATATGAATGGAAATGCCCAAAATTTTGGACTAAAGGGCCTTTTTATAGCCATACCAGGCCCTCAGTAATGGCTATCGCGCAGAGGCAATCGTTCAAGGGCGATTGTGATGCCCTTTGCGCGATCGCGCATACCTCAACATCAGAAATTTGAGAATTTTCCAAGTTTTTAAACAACACCTTGGGATTTTTTCGGGATCCAATATTCGCATATGAAATATGGAACCACGCTAAATTCGATGTTCTGGATGTGTCGGCAAAATCAGATTTTCAATCTGAGGTTGTTTTGACCAAATATAGGTCCCACGCCTAAACTTTCAACTTTCTGACCAATAGGTTGAAATGAGTTCGAGCGCATTGGGACCCAAACTAAAGTTCTACATAGACTAAAATTGATAGTTCGGAGCTGTTGGCACAGTCAAAATTTTCATTTGGGATCATTTTACTGAAGTTATCACTCGGTGGCTATTTGAAACCCGCGAAGACTTCTAAACAGGAACTTGGCCCTAAAAACTAAATGAACCACCCAAAAATCGAACTATCAGTTCTAGCAAATCATCAATGACTTAGGGCAACTACGGAGCGACTCTAATGGAAAAAATAGCCGGGAATATAAAAAATGACTTGGAGGGTCAATACAATATCCACTACTAAGGAACTTTCGTCCCCGAAAGTTAAGAACTAAAATAAACCCAAAGTCACGAATAGGTGAGGATACTGGGCCTGCATCCGATCTCAATCTCCCAAGTGGTCTCATCCACCGGGCGGTGCCTCCATCGAACCTTAAAACTAAAATTTCTCTGGGGTACAATCATCTCACATCACTAGACAAAATGAGCATAGCCTCCTTAACAAAGGTCAAACGCTCATCCAATTGGACTGAGTCCCATCTAAGCACATGAGGAGGATTAGGACTAAATCGCCACAACATAGAGACATAGAAAACAAGATGAACAATAACAAAATTCAAAGGCAAAGCTAACCCATAATCTACCTTACCAACTACGCTGAGATCTCAAAGGGTCCAACTTATCTTGAACTGAGCTTACCCTTCCTCTCGAACCTTATCACACCTTTCATGGTGATGCACAGAGACATACATGATCACCAACTCCAAATCTCAAGGCATGAAGCTGATGATCTGCATAGGCCCTCTGCCTACTCTAAGCGGCTCTCAATCTATCTTGAATCACCCTGACTCTTTGCAATAACTCCTGAAGCATATTAGCACCATAGGGGTCTAACCTTAGAAGTCTCATCCCATCCAACCGAAGAATGACATCTCCTACCATACAAAGCCTCAAATCATTCTCAGAAAACATTGTTGCACCCTGAAGCTGGGAATTCAGCTCCTTAAGCTCGGCAGGAGCCATATGGTAAGGTGCCACAGACATAGTTCGGGTGCCAGGCTTGAGGTCAATAGCCAACTCAATCTCATAGATAGAGGAAATACCAGGCAGGTCGATAGGGAACACATCAGGAAACTCACAAACAACAGGAACAGAGTCAATCGACGGACTCTCAGCACTAGCATCACAAACATAAGTGAGGTAAGACTCGCAACCCTTAGAGATAAGCCTCCTAGCATAAATCTAAGATATAATCCCCGTTGACTCGCGACTAATCACTCTCTGTCACAGGACTGGGGGTACGCCAGGCATGGCTAAGGTAACGATCTTAGCAAAAGAATCCATGACCGCATGATAGTGGGATAACCAGTCCATGCCCAAAATCACATCAAAGTCCAGCATATCCAGAATAATAAGATCAACACAAGTATCAACATCACTAATTGTCATAACACATGATCTGAATACTCGTTCCACTACTAAAAATCACCCACGGTAGTAGATACGTGCAAAAACACAAATAATAAATCACTAGTCAACTCTAAGTGTGGTGCATAATAAGCAGATATATAAGAATAAGTGGATCCCAAATCAAATAAGGCAAGAGCCGACTTGCGGCACTCCAGGATCGTACGTGTAACTATAATATCCAAAGTCTCAGCCTCGAGTCTATCAGTGCTACATATAACTGACCACGTTCACCACCTAGTTGGGCACCTTACTGACCTCCTGCCCTACGTGTCTGGGAATCTTCTTAAGTCCCCCCTGCAACCATGAGAACCATCTCTAACTGAGGGGTAAACTACTTTAATAGGGGTAGCTCCTAGAGCTGAAACAACCATCGCCCCATGACTAGAGCAATCCCACGAAAAATAAACAGGAAGTCAACAAGTAAAATAGGAAATTTGAGCAAAACCAAAAGATCTGATTGACTTAGAAGAACCACCACGTCTAGACTAACCCATAAATAAACCTCTCGAAGACTGGTCGCCGCCCTTACCAGGGTGACCACTACACCAGACTGACCTTCATCATAATCTGAAGAGCCGCTTGAACTGGTCATCTAGGCTGACTTTGAGGCTAAAAAGATGGATGCAAAGATTATCCAACATGAGAACTACCACCTTTGAATCGGGAACCACTACGACTCCCACTATATCTGCCCTAAAATCTAAGCCTTTTATTATGGCCCTCACGAGTCTTATAGATTATCTCTTCCATCACCCTAGCATGATTCGAGACCTCTGTAAAATTCCTACCCGTAACAACTAAAATCTGAGTATCCATTCGAATGGGGAGTCTCAACCCTCTAACAATGCAGCGAGCTCTCTCATACTCAATCTCTAAAATAGAAGTCGCATGCCTGGCCAACTCATGGAAACAGCCCTCATACTCAACAACTATCACGCAGCCCTACTCTAATCTGGAGAACTGATCCATTAATCGATCTCTAAGGCGACGTGACATATACTTCTCTAAGAGAATCTTAGAGAATTGAGTCCAAGACAAGGGAGAAGATCCAACTGGTCTAGAATCCATAAAACCTCTCCTCCAATGATGAGCAGACAAATCCAACTAAAATATGGTGTAATCTATATTACGAGCCACAATAAGGCCTAAATCACAAAGCCTATCCTCACAAGCAATAAGAAACCTATACGCATCCTTGCCTGGAGCACCAAAAAACCTAGGCAAAGCGAACCTCAAGAATCTACCCAACGTCTTCTGCTCCTCAGAAGACATAGTAGGCTAGGTCACAACTGATTGAGAAGCTACTGGCTGAATGATTGCCGGCGCAGGGGGAACCTCAACTCTGGGAGCCACAGTTACAGTTGCACCTCCACTTAAGTGGTACTCTGATAAGTAAACTGTACAACATCAGACAACACACCACCAATAATACCCAATAACTGAACCAATGCATCTTTGAACACTACTGAAGAAATAAACCCTAGTATAGCCTGGGGCTAGTTCCCGGCCCACCGCTAGTTGAGGTAGAAGAATCAAGGGCTGACCCATAGGAATAGGGTCTAAGGTAGGCGGCCTATCCTAGCCTCTAGATGGGGAAACATCTTTAGGTTGTCCACACCTCTAGGACGTCCACTTTTAATAACAGGAGTAGGATTCCTCGGCTCGGTCGCAAAACCCTTATCTCATGTAGTATTAGCACATGCCCTGGCCTTCTACATATGAATAAAGTCGAGAGGATATTCTATAAACCAACTCAGACTCTTAGCACGAAATGAGTGAAAAAAGTGAAGAACTCCTATTAATGTCTCATAGCCTCTAGAAGATAGTAAACAAACGTCAATGTTTTGATCCGCAGAGACATAGACACTTGCTCTTGTGTCAACAACTCCAGTGAAACCTAGGGTATGATACTAATTTGTCACGACCTAATTGCGGGCCATGATGGCATCTACCACAATCACTAGTAGGTAAGTCAATGCCCTAACCCAGAGCTAATGCAATTCGTTAATTCGGTAAGAAAGGCCCAACATAGGGAAATTCAAGGACATCCATTATGCAGGGGTTCTAAATAAAATAATCAGTCAACAAGATACCAATCCCAAAACTTAGTAGAGTTAGTACAAGAGAAACTAATAGTATCAATACAACTCCAATTCTAGAATAGTTAATACATATGTCTCGAATACTAAAGACTAAATATAAGAGATAACAGGAAATTGGGTGACTCAAACTCCAAGAGCTCACCCTATCTCCGAAAATCAATCACCGCATAAACCACTATCAACGATGATAACTAATACTAAGATTTGTGCCAAAAGGTACAGTGTAGTATGAGTACCAAAACAACGGGTACTCAGTAGGCATCATCGATCGACTAAGCTAAATCATGATATAAAAATAAATAAGTGCAAGATAATTATAATGAAGTCAAGGTACAAAATCAAACCTGAATTATCTCTATCATCAATGTATACTATTAGTAAACAAACCGGAATAATAATGTAACATAAGGCATCAACACATGCCAAGATTGATGTACATAATAAGAGTTAAATATTGAAATTACTATATAACATAAGGCATCAATGCATGCCAATATCATCGTACCTAACAAGTATTAAATATTAGAATGATAATATAACATAAGGCATCAACGCATGCCAATACCGTCGTGCATAAGAAATAAACGATTTAGAATCATAAAGTAATACTAGCACAATTACAAGCAAACACAAGTAAAGAGTTGGCGCTCATACACCAACTAGTACATAAAATAAAGAACTCATGAGGGCATCCCATACCACCGAAGAGTACACCCAAGAGAAACATAAAGGGGTTAAATCAACAATATCTCTAAACTTTCTCATTATTCATGGTTTTCCTCAATTTTCATCAAACGGCCATTTGCCAATATTCACAATCCTCATCAATAATCATAATGGAATAACATATACTCATAACCGCAACTATACCATCATATAGGCATCTACCTCATCAATACACCCTATTTACACATTATTAGCTAGCTAATACTTAATGTCATCATATAAACCCTAATTATCATCTATTCATAATTCATTGCATAATCACTATTCATGGTTCAACGTCTAACCATTATTCATTAACTATCCAATATCTAGCATCTAGTCAAGATTCACCACTAGGCCATATTTGTCAATTAACTAATATTTATCTCTAGCCATCATAATTCCACTAGCCTCCATCTAACAAAAGTTCACCTATCACCATATTTCACTATCCATTTATCAGCAAGCATCCTTTATTATCTAGCATCATTAATCTACCAATCCTCTCTTAACAACTAGTCAACATCATAAACTTAGTCATCAAGAGAAACTAATCACCACCCTCGCTTAACCCATTATCACTAACCTCCATAATAAGTTAATCATCACTATCAACAGCCATCAATGTCGCTACTCCTTTTTATCACTAAGGTTCACTAATCTATTAGTCACTATTGACCACTTAAGCAATATCCATCACTAAGCTTCTCTTATCCTTAAATCAACAACTATACCACTTTATACCTTAACTCATTAGAAGATTATAATCGACATCTCTTGTAATATTATACCTAACTACACAAGAGCATAAATAAACATATAATTGACATACATCAGTCTAGCCAAAATCAAATCAGCAGATGCACGCATAAGCACATCAATAATCATCTTTCGGCCTTGCCGGGTATATTATCATATCATCATCATATCCTCTGCCCGTACCAGGTATCATTATGTTATCACAATATCGTTTGACCGCACTGGGTATCATCACAATATCATTCAATCGCATCGGGTATCATCATATCATCATAATATCCTATGGCCTTGCCGGCTATCATCATATCTTTGCAATATCCTCCGGCCTTACCGGTTATCAACATATCATCACAATATCCTTCAACCTTGTAGGGTATCAATATATCATCACAATATCCTCCGACCTTGCCGGGTATCATCATATCATCATAATATCCTCCGGCCTTGCCGGGTACCAACATATTATCACAATATCCTCCGGCCTTATCGGGTATCAATATAACATCATAATACATAAATTTATATTATTAATAAAGAACAAGTCCCATAAGGACTAAAGTAAATGTCAAGCTCCACAAGAGCTAAAGTAAATGATAAGCCCTACAAGGGCTAAAGTAAATGACAAACTCCATAAGGGCTAAAGTAAATAATATAAAGGAGAAACGAAGAAGAGCATACCTCCATAATCCAACGTTCATCATCAATGTTATTTTATCAATAGATATATGTATATGTAACATGAATAATATAACTATCATCGGGTTTATCCTTAAAACTTATATCTTTAATACCGACATCTTTCCTCCATCCCATATCGAAGAAATTGGTACATAGATATGTATAAGATATGGCAAAAGTATTAGCATACGTAATCTTATAAAAGAGTATCATGAGTCTAAGCATAATCTATAGAATATCTTTACATATGGTCGATAAGCGTGCCTTCTAGAACCATTAACATCATCATTTCTAATATCGATAATAAGAAAGATTTCCAATATGGTTATTAGCGTAATTATTAAGTATGATCATAACTTGAGCAAAAGTATAGTTAACGACCCAAACACTAGCCTAGTCGATGGCTTAATTTATGATGTAGAGATGGCTTAATCAAGAGTATAATCAAGGACTCATAATTACATAATCAATAATCTAGTCATTTAGTTCATGGGCATAACCATAAGCGATATTATGAACAGTAACCCATTAGTAGCAAATTCACTTGCCTACTATTGGCCTAAAGATAATTTATCATTAGTATAAGCAATAGTTAAAGCATGACCTAATTTATAGCTTATTCATAGCATGGTTATTAATATCATTTATGGCTTAGGCCATATTATAGTCAATGGCTCATTCAAAAACAAGATCATTAGCCTAAACAATGATTAATCACAATAACTTAATTAATAACTTGACATAAGCTTTAGCCAATAAGGCATATAAAGGCATAATCATTTGGGGCATCATTCACAATGCCATTCCACATAACCAACAAACACCAAGAATGATACAGAAAACAAAGCTAGAAACCGAAATTATAACTAAAGAGAGGAGATGAACATGATAACAATGACACAAGATGAAACAAGACACTGATTCAACACAAACACTAGGGAAATTTCATAGAAAATAAAGATAGATAGTGAGACCAAGATTATTACAAGATTAAGAATCAAGTGTATTTCAACACTAACACCAAATGAATGTAATAATTAAAATCACACTCTTACGGTGACCGCCAAGGTAATCCGACTCACCTCAAGATCCACCGTTTCCAAGCAAAGAATAATATTGGCTTTTCCAAGCCCTATACTAAGGATGAATTTTCCAAGTCCTAACTAAGACTATACTAAGGTGGTCTATGATCAAGAGAGAGGATTTTCAAGTGTTTTAATCTTTCATCATTCAAAACTAATGAGAGAAGACCCAAAAAAAATCCTACTTATAGTATATTACAAAAGAAGGCAAAAAAGACTACACTACCCTTAATGACCAAAGGATGGCCTTGGTGTGTTGGAAAATAAATTGAATTGTCCAAAATGCCCTTAAGGCTAAGTGACCAAAATGCCCTTCATAAAGGGCACCAAAACTGTGAATCCCCAACAAAGATGGTCCAAACCCGAGAGTCCTTAAGTCTTTAAGGCTCCAACCAATCTTCCACACTCGGGTTTGATCAATGGTAGGCTCAAAACATCCCCTCCAAGTATGATCCCATGCCCTCCATGCAACCAAAGCTTGATTCTTCACATAGTGACTTTGAATGATGTCGTCAAAAGCTAAGGCGGCCATTATTTTTGTATCATCCTCCCCTTCTTGAAAAAGATTCGACCTCGAATCCAAACCTTGTAAAACCGAAGAGAGGGAAAACAAATATAAACTCCTCATGGCATGAGGGTTAGGGTTAGCACAACAAATTATCTCAATATGCCAAGGTTGCACATATTTGCAATATAACCAAGGATCCTTTGAATTAAATATTAAAAGCTCAATAAAAGGTGTACAAAGGTTTGGTTACGGGTTTGGTGTACAATATAGGGTTTGGACGGATTTTGGGTGAGGGGGAATAACCAAAACGCCCCTAAAAATCAAATAATTCTCAAATCTATCCTTTGGTGGACTGTTTTGATAGTCTGAAGTAGATCAACCATAACGTTTTACTCCGATATCCAAATTGTATGAAACTAATTTCATTAGAAAGAGGACTCTCATATCTTTCTGTTGATATATATTATCTCACCAGATCATTATGTACAAGGAGTTATGATCGTTTGAAATTGACCTAAAAATTCACTTTTGATAGGCTGAAGTAGATCGACCATAACTTTTTGCTTCGATAGAAAAATTGGATGAAACCAATTTCATTAGAAAGAGGACTCGTAAAGATTTTTGTTGATATATAGTAGATCACCCAGATCATTATGTTCAAGGAGTTATGATTGTTTAAAGTTGGAGTAAAAATACGCCAGGCCTCAGTACTTTTTCCTGCATGTTTTACTGTTCACTACTATTCACGGTTTGATCGGAATGTTCATAACTCGTCGCTCGGGTGTCCGTTTTAGATGATCCACATATTTTTGGAAAGATTATTTGATAATCTACGCAATGGTGGGTCATAATCTAAGACATTCCACACGAAAAATTTATAATTCATTCTAGAAGATAGAATCCAACACGTTTACGCACAAAATTTCAACAAAAAATTTCCTGGGGTATTACATTATCCCCCCTTGGAAACATTCGTCCTCGAATGACGCTAGACATGCCAAGATTAGATAAGGAATAGAGAATACATCTGAAACCATTCATTAGACTCATCACCACATCGTTTCTCACTCCGAATGCAACATAGAATGCATAAATTCAAGAAACTACAGCTGAACACATAATAAATGACAGCTGAACTGCTGCAACTTTTATCAAAAGTGCATGATTTAGGAAAGAACGACACCTTCAGCTTGATCGGAGTTTGCAAAAAATAGGTGCGGGTACTTGGATTGCATATCCGCCTCAGCTTCCCAAGTTGCACCCTCAACAGATTGGTTTCGCCACAATACCTTGACCAAGGGAACTTCTTTGTTCCTTAGTCTTTGGACACTGAAATCAAGAATCACAACAGGAATCTCATCAAAAAAAAGATTTTCTTGAATGTCAGCACTCACAGAGGAATCCACTACCACAGCATCGCTAATATGCTTTCTAAGCATGGAGACATGGAATATTGGATGAACAGAGGATAAATCGGAAGGCAACTCGACCTCATAAGCTACCTAACCAACACAGCTAAGAATTTTGTAAGGACCAACATAACGGGGACTAAGCTTCCCCTTCTTTCCGAATCTCTTCACCCCCCTCATGGGTGAAATTTTCAGATACACTAGGTCACCAAATTCAAACTCAAGGTCTCTCCTTCTAACATCCGCATATGACTTTTGACGACTCTGGGCAGTTTTTAACCTTTCCCTAATCAACTTAAATTTTTCCATAGCCTCAAATACCAAATCAGGACCACTCACAGCCGCTTCACCCACCTCGAACCAACCTATGGGTGATCTACACTTTCTCCCATATAAGGCTTCAAACGGAGCCACACCAATACTAGAGTGGAAACTGTTATTGTAAGCAAACTCTATCAACGGTAAGTGATCATCCCAACTTCCCTTAAAGTCAAGTGCATAAGCTGTCAACATATCCTCTAAGGTCTAGATGGTCCGCTCAGCCTGACCATCAATCTGTGGATAAAAAGCAGAACTCAAAAGCACTTAGGTACCAAGACCCTTCTGAAAATCTTTAAAAAATTGCGAAGTGAACTGAGTACCCCTATTCGAAATGATAGACAAGGAAACTCCATACAGTCTGACTAGCTCTCGGATATACAATCTAGCATAATCCTCAGCAGTATATGAAGTATGAACATACAAGAAATGAGCAGACTTAGTCAACCTATCAACCACAACCCAAATGGAATCATGATGGCGTCGGGAAGGAGGTAAACCAATCACGAAGTCCATATTTATCTTTTCCCACTTCTAGGTGGGAATACTAAACTCTTCCATCATACCACCAGGTCTTTGGTGTTCAACCTTAACCTGTTGGCATGTTGTACACTTAGCTACAAACGCTGCTATATCTTTCTTCATGCTACTCTACCAATAGATTTCCCACAAGTCTCGGTACATCTTGGTGGAACCAGGATGAATAGAATATCGCACCCTGTGCACTTCAGCCATAATCCGCTATCTTAGATCATCAACATTTGGGACACACAATCTACCCTGTAATCTCAACACACCATCTCTTCCTTTGGAGAAAACCTCTACTTTTTAGTCCTTGACTGACTCCTTCAGTCTGACCAAACTAGCATCTAAGTATTGTTTTTCCTTCACTTCCGAAACCAAAGAGGATTTGGAACTACTCTGAACCCCTATACTACCTTCAGCAGAGTCAAACAACCTAACCCCCAATCTAGCCAAATGATGTACATCATGAGCCAACTCTTTCTTACCTTCTACCACTTGCGAAACACTACCCATAGACACTCTAGTTAGGGCATCCACCACAACATTGGCCTTGCCCAGATGGTACAGCACACTCATATCATAGTTCTTTAACAATTCTAACCATCGTCTCTGCCTAAGATTCAATTCTCTCTGGGTAAACACATACTGTAGACTCTTATGATCAGTAAAAACATCAACATGGACACTATACAAATAGTGTCTCCAGATTTTCAAAGCAAACACAACAGCAGCCAACTCAAGGTCATGGGTGGGGTCATTTTTCTCATGGGGTTTCAACTGTCTAGAAGCATAAGCTATCACCTTACCCTTCTGCATTAATACGCAACCCAACCCAACTTCTGAAGCATCACAGTACACCACAAAACCATCAACACCATCAGGCAAAGTCAAAACAGGGGCTGAAGTGAGTCGAGTCTTCAACTCCTAAAAACTCTTCTCACAAGATTCGGACCACAAGAACTTCACTTTCTTTTGGGTCAACCGAGTCATAGAAGACGCTATAGAGGAGAAACCCTCAACAATACGATGGTAACAGCCAGCTAAATCGAAGAAACTTCAGATATCAGTCAGAGAAATAGGTCTAGGCCAATTTCTAACAGCTTTGGTCTTTTGGAAATCAACTCTAATACCCTCGGAAGAAAGGATATGACCTAGAAAAGCAACAGACCTTAGCTAAAACTCACACTTACTGAACTTGGCAAAATACTTGTGATCTCTAAGGGTTTGCAAGACAGTTCGAAGATGATCAGAATGTTCATCCTCACTACGGGAGTACACCAGTATATAATCGATGAACACTATGACAAACATATCCAGATATGGTATGAACACTCGATTCATGAGGTCCATGAAAGCTGTTGGGGCATTAGTTAACCCGAAAGACATAACAAGAAACTCAAAATAGCCATAACGAGTTCGAAAAATAGTTTTCAAGATGTCACACTCCCTAACTTTGAGTTGATGATTGCCGGAACAAAGGTCTATCTTTGAGAAATAACTTGTACCTTGCAATTGGTAAAACAAATCATCTATTCTCGGAAAGGGGTACTTATTTTTTATGGTGACTTTATTCAGTTGGCGGTAATCAATGCACATACGTAAAGAGCCATCTTTCTTTCTCACAAACAACACAGGAGCACCCCAAGGAGAAATACTGGGCCTTATGAAACCCTTATCTAGTAGATCTTTGAGTTGCTCTTTCAACTTCTTAAGTTCTGCAGGGGCCATACGGTAAGGAGAAATAGAAATGGCCTGAGTATCGGGAAGAAGATCAATCCCAAACTCTATCTCTCTATTAGGAGGTATCCCTGAGAGATCATCCAGAAAGACATCAGAAAACTCATTGACGACGTTAACAGACTAGAGAGTTGGAGTCTCAGACTTAGTGTCTTTGACTCTAACCAAATGGTAAATACACCCCTTGGAAATAAGCTTTCTAGCTTTGAGGTAAAAGATAAAATGACTCTTGGGTAACACAGAATTCCCAGACCACTCAAACACGGATGCACCTGGAAACTGAAACTTAACCATTCGGGTTTGACAATCAATAGAGGCATAAGAAGAATACAGCTAGTCCATACCCAGAATTATATCAAAATCTACCATGTCTAACTCAATCAGATCAGCCAATAAGTCTCTATGAAGAACGGTAATTGGACACATTTTATACACTTTCTGGGCAACAATCGAATCACCTACTGGGGTAGAAACTAGGATAGGCTCAGGAATAATCTCAGGACTCATTTCAAAATTTACAGCAATCAAAGGTGTAACAAATGAGAAACTGGATCCAGGATCCAGGCTAAATTGGGGGTTAGGTTGTTTGACTCTGCTGAATGTAGTATAGGGGTTCAGAGTAGTTTCAAATCCTCCTTGGTTTCAAAAGTGAAGGAAAAGCAATACTTAGATGCTAGTTTGGTCAGACCGAAGGAGTTAGTCAAGGACCAAAAAGTAGAAGTTTTCTCCCAAGGGGGAGATGGTATGTTGAGATTGCAGGGTAGATTGTGTATCCCGAATGTTGATGATCTGAGATAGAGGATTATGGCTGAAGCGCAAGGGGTGAGTTATTCTATTCATCCTGGTGCCACCAAGATATACCGAGACTTGCCAGAAATCTATTGGTGAAGTGGCATGAAGAAAGATATAGCAGCGTTTGTAGTTAAGTGTGCAACATGCCAACAGGTCAAGGTTGAACACCAAAGACCTGGTGGTATAATGCAAGAGTTTAGTATTCCCACCTGGAAGTGGGAAGAGATAAATATGGACTTCGTGATTGGTTTACCTCCTTCCGACGCCATCATGATTCCATTTGGGTTGTGGTTGATAGGTTGACTAAGTCTGCTCATTTTTTGCATGTTCATACTTCATATACTGCTAAGGATTACGCTAGATTGTATATCCGAGAGCTAGTCATACTGCATGGAGTTCCCTTGTCTATCATTTCAGATAGGGGTACTCAATTCACTTTGCAATTTTGGAAAGCTTTTCAGAAGGGTCTTGGTACCCAAGTGATTTTGAGTCCTGCTTTTCATCCGCAGATCGATGGTCAGGCTGAGTGGACCATCCAACCTTAGAGGATATGTTGAGAGCTTGTGCACTTGACTTTAAGGAAAGTTGGGATAATCACTTACCATTGATAAAGTTTGCTTATAATAACAGTTTCCACTCTAGTATTGGCATGGCTCCGTTTGAAGCCTTATATGGAAAGAAGTGTAGATCACCCATAGGTTTGTTCGAGGTGGGTGAAGCGGCTGTGAGTGGTCCTGATTCGGCATTTAAGGCTATGGAAAAATTTAAGTTGATTAGGGAAAGGTTGAAAACTGTGCAGAGTCGTCAAAAGTCATATGCGAATGTTAGAAGGAGAGACCTTAAGTTTGAAGTTAGTGATCTAGTGAATCTGAAAATTCCACCCATGAGGGGGGTGAAGAGATTCGGAAAGAAGGGGAAGCTTAGTCCCCGTTATGTTGGTCCTTACAAAATTCTTAGCCGTGTTGGTTAGGTAGTTTATGAGGTTGAGTAGCCTTTCGATTTTTCCTCTGTTCATCCAATATTCCATGTCTCCATGATTAGAAAGCATATTGGCAATGCTGCGGTAGTGGATTCCTCTGTGAGTGCTGACATTCAAGAAAATCTTTTTTTTATGAGATTTCTGTTGAGATTCTTGATTTTAGTGTCCGAAGACTAAGGAACAAAGAAGTTCCCTCAGTCAAGGTGTTGTGGCAAAACCAATCTGTTGAGGGTGCAACTTGGGAAGCTGAGGCGGATATGCGATCCAAGAACCCGCACCTATTTTCTGCGAACTCCGATCAAGCTGAAGGTACTGTTCTTTCCTAAATCATGCACTTTTGATAAAATTTACAGCAGTTCAGCTGTCATTTATTATGTGTTCAGCTTTAGTTTCTTGAATTAATGCACTCTATGTTGCATTTGGAGTGAGAAACGATGTGGTGATGAGTCTAATGAATGGTTTCAGATGTATGCTCTATTCCCTATCTAATCTTGTCATGTCTAGCGTCATTTGAGCATGAATGTTTCCAAGGGGGGATGATGTAATACCCCAGGAAATTTTTCATTGAAATTTTGTGCGTAAACGTGTTGGGTTCTATCTTCTAGAGTGAATTATAAATTTTCCGTGTGGAATGGCTTAAATTATGACCCACCATTGCATAGAGTATCAAATAATCTTTCCAACAATATGTGGATCATCCAAAATGGACACCCGAGCGACTAGTTATGAACATTACGATTGAACCGTGAATAGTAGTGAACAGTAAAACGTGCAGGAAAAAGTACTGAGGTCTGGCGTCTTTTTGCTCCAACTTTAAATGATCATAACTCCTTGTACATAATGATTTGGGTGATCTACTATATATCAACGAAAAGCTCTGGGAGTCCTCTTTCCAATGAAATTAGTTTTATCCAATTTGTCTATCGGATTAAAAAGTTATGGTCGATCTACTTCAGCCTATCAAAAGCAAATTTTTGGATCAACTTCAAACAATCATAATTCCTCTTACACAATGATCTGGGTGAGATATTATATATCAATGGAAAGATATGAGAGTCCTCTTTCTAATGAAATTAGTTTCATCTAATTTGAATAACGGAGTAAAACATTATGGTTGATCTACTTCAGACTATTAAAACAGTCCACCAAAGGACAGATTCGAGAATTATTTGATTTTTAGGGGCATTTTGGTCATTCCCCCTCACCCAAAATCCGTCCAAACCCTATATTAAAGCCTATTAGAAGCATTATATGTTATATTTCATCAAATTCCCTCAAAAAGAAAACCCTAAGCTCCTACATCCAACTTCAAGAACCTCCAAAGTTCACCATTAAATTCTGCAAATTTATTCAAAATTCCAAGTTCCTAGTTCAAAAACTCCAAGAACTAAACTTCAAGACAGTGATTCTTCGGGCATGTTGTTCTATATCCTCTGTTGTGATGAGTCCTCATGTTCCAAGGGCGTATGTCTGATATTGATTTCACGAAATTGTTTACATTTGATAACTGAGTATGAGTCAGTTGGGGCATGTCTCAATGGCTCGCTAGTTTTATTGATTTTCTTAGAGGCTTGTTAGACTAGTATAGATGTTGGGAGTTGACTAATAAGTCATATTTTGTTATCTTTCTGAAATTCTTTTATTCTTGGATGATGATTACTCTGTTGATATTTGAGGGTTATTTATGGAAACCCCGTTGATTTGTGTTGAACTAAATGAAAATGGCTCAAAGGGTTAGCTTGGGGCTACTCATAGCCTCAAGCACCGTGTGACGCTCCGGGACCCGTTTTTTGGGGCGTTACAATGTGATTGACTTGTTGATGAGTGATGGTAAGTCTTTCAAGACTAACAAAGTTCTCACACTTTTTCCTTTACCTTTTTAGATCTAACTTTCACTTTATTTTAACAAGGTTTGAAGGTTTGGAAGAACATCAAGAACACTTCAACAATCACCAAGAAAATCAACAACAATCTCCCAAGAACAACAATAATTCCGCAACAAAAAGGTCAACTACAAACTTCCAACAAACGGCCAAGTCCTTTAGTGTGGTGTTTTAACAAAGGATGAAGATAGGGATGAACAACAAGAACACAACAACTTTTCAAGAACTATAACAACACCAAAAATGTCCAGCCCAAGTCCACAATAAAGGTCACCATACGGACAAGAACAACAACATCAATACATGAACATTAACTTGTTCACAACAACCATCTCAACAATTCAAGCTCAACTTTAGATCTAGACTCAAGAGTGTTAGAGAAGAAGAAAGCTAACACTAGAAACAAAAAATCAAACAAAAGAATACCTATTTATAGACTCAACTTTTCAGCCAAGACAAAAACAAGAATCCAAGTTCTCGGCCAAGGACACAACTTTTTTTTGTATTTTTCAACTACCAAGCCCAAGATTGATTATGTAGGAACAAGATCAAGCCATGCTTTGATACCAAATGATACAGAAAACAAAGCTAGAAACCAAAATTATAACTAAAGAGAGGAGATGAAGATGATAATAATGACACAAGATAAAACAAGACATGAATTCAATACAAACACTAGGGAAATTGCATAGAAAATAAAGATAGATAGTGAGACCAAGATTATTACAAGATTAAGAACCAAGTGTATTTCAACACTAACACCAAATGGATGTAATAATAAAAACCACACTCTTACGGTGACCGCCAAGGTAATCGACTCACCTCAAGATCCACTGTTTCCAAGCAAAGAACAATATTGGCTTTTCCAAGCCCTATACTAAGAATGACTTTTCCAAGTCCTAAATAAGACTATATTAAGGTGGTCTACTCTCAAGAGAGAGGATTTTCAAGTGTTTCAATCTTTCATCATTCAAAACTAATGAGAGAAGACCCAAAAAAATTCCTACTTATAGTATATTACAAAAGAAGGCAAAAAAGACTACATTACCCTTAATGACCAAGGGTGGCCTTGGTGTGTTGGAAAATAATAGGAATTGTCCAAAATACCCTTAAGGCTAATTGACCAAAATGCCCTTCATAAAGGGCACCAAAATCGTAAACCAACAAAGGTAGTCCAAACCCAAGAGTCCTTAAGTCTTCAAGGCTCCAAGAAATCTTCCACACTCGGGTTTGATCAATGGTAGGCTCAAAACATCCCCTCCAAGTATGATCTCATGCCCTCCATGCGACCAAAGCTTGATTCTTCACATAGTGACTTTGAATGATGTCGTCGAAAGCTAAGGCGGCCATTATTCTTGTATCAAAGAATCATCAATATTGCCTAAAAAGGCACTTTCTAGACAATTAGTATGTGTAAGGGTTCAAGAGAACTAACCATAAGTCTTGATTTAAGGTAGGTCAACAAACCCACATCTAAATCCTCGAATGCATTCTAAGTCAATTTCTACTCAGACTAGGCTATTGTATCTAAATCAACACTTAGATGTATAGCAAGCCACCATAAGCACTAAGGTAGATATTCTTACATAAGCACATAGAACTAAGGCAACCTCTTCTAGTATTAGCTACATAGGCCAAATTACTCTAAGTAACAACAACTAGAGCATTTCACCTAAGGTTGAGTATTCTAAGTCATTCTTATGCTAAACATGAGTAATGAAATCTATTCCACCTAAGATGGAGGGAAAAAGGTCAAGCGATTCAACTCTAAGATTCGCATAGCCTAATTGGACTAACTAACCAGGGTCCTACATCTCATCAATCCAATACTTAACCCCCCAATCTAACAAGATAGCATAATTATATTATAACATACCTCAAACAAAGAGTAAGCCTAGCCTATGTTAAATCTGAAGATTCCTCAACAATCCGCTAAACCTTCGCTTTTCCCTTTCAAGATGCTTATGCAAGGTGCCAAGCTATCAAAAACACAATTTACACATCATTACGAGAACATTAATAATTGCACCATTGTGCTTCGGGTCCAAAATCAACACCAAAAACCCCAAGTGGGTCCCACATATGGAAAACACATTTTTTAGATCAACCCAATGTTCACACACCATCAAGGATTCATAACCCTCAAGAAATAGGTAAAATCTAAGATTATTTGGGCTAAAATCATGCACTTAAGCTATTTGGGGTTTTGGTCAAGAATTCAAGAAATTTAAACATGAAATCGAAGGATTCAGACCTCAAATCCAATGTTAATCATGAAAATATATGTTAATCAAGATTCTATGTTTAAAATATATGTTAATCAAGATTCTATTTTTGCACCTAAGAATCAATTTAAGGTTGGCACACCATTTTAGGCCTTCTTGGTCCAAAGATGAGTGGAAATGCCCAAAATTTTGGCCTAAAGGGTATTTTTATAGCCATACCAGGCCCTCAGCTATAGCTATCACCATCCAAGAATAGCTATCACATAAAGGTGATCGAGACCACTCACATGGAGATCACACAAGGAGGATCGCTATGCCCTTTATGCAATCGTGCACACCTCAACACCAACAAGTTGAGAAATTTTTAAGTTTTCCAATGACTCCTCGACATTCATTAGGAATCCAATATTCGCAAATGAACTATGCAACCATACTAAATTCAACGTTCTGGATGCGTTGGCAAAGTAAGATTTTTAATCCGAGGTCATTTCGACCAAATATGGAACTCACACCAAAACTTTTAACTTTTCAACTTTCTGACCTATAGGTCAAAATAAGTTCGGGTGCATTGGGACCCAAACCAAAGGTCTACCTAGCCTAAAATCAATATTCCAAAGCTACTGGCGTAGTCAGAATTTACATTCCCAAGATTGTTTTACTGAAGTTTTGCCCAGTGGCCATTTGAAACCCGCAAAGACTTCTAAATAGGGAATTAGCTTTAAGAACTGAACATACCCCCAAGTAACCGAACTATCAATTCAAGAAAGTCATAAATGACTTGGGCCAGTTATGGAATAGATCTAACAATGAAAATAGGCGAGAACACAAAAAAATTATTAGGAGGGTCATTATATAAAGGGCATAGATATGACCACAAACACAGAAGTTGCGTCACTAGCCATCTATAAAGCATTGGAGTATTCTCAGGATAAAAGATTGAGGGAGGTCATAGTGGAGACTAATTCACTCAAACCCAAGAACATTGTTCAAAAGAAATAGAAAGTACCCATGGAACCAATGGAGAGAATAAAATAGATCAGGAAAAGACTACAACTATTAATCTCACTGATCACTCATACTATCTTTCTAAGATGGGATCAGTATGGAAGATGATAAGGAGATAACTAAGAACTCACAAAAATGGACTCAAAAGGCAAAAATCAGCAACCACACAAGGAGAAAACAACACACAAGAAAGGAGATAAATAAGAAGATTGCATAAAATATAAAGATAGTAGAAAGACCTTTACTCGTACCAAGTGATTAACAAAAGGTGGTGTATCATACCACCAATCACACCTCACTAATAGAAGCTCAAACCTTCCTCTTAGGTGGACCAAAGGACTCACACTTCCTCAAGTTCACCTTTCTTGCCAAATAACCCAATACAAGTGAAAACCAATTCAATTGTATTCAAGGTTCCAAATTTTGGTTTAAGAGCTACAACTAGAAGACTAATGCTACAAACTATGAGTAATATTCAATGTCATCCAAAAACTAATGAAAAGAGTGAATAAATTGTCTATTTATACTATTACATGCCAATTAACAAAACTACCCTTAATGAACTAAAGAGAAGGGGCGCCCCTTGAGTGTTGAAATATAAAGTGGAAAGTCCATCTTGCCCTTTAAGTGAGGTGCCTCTTGAGTGATGTGGTTCCCTTCCCCTCCTTCAAATTGACAAGACTTTAAAAGGCTCCAAACACTTGCCAATTTTGAAGCTTGAACCTTTGACCATGCCTTGTACTCTTTTGTACTCTTCATGCTTAGATTCACTAGCTATGGTACAAGGCATAGTCAAAGGTTAGAAAGGCATGGTAAAAGCTTCAAGTTGAACCTTTGACCATGAGAATTTGTAAAACCAAAGAGAGGGAACAAAACACATAATCCTCGTGATAGAAGGGTTAGCATTACCACAAATTAGGTAAACATTCCAAGGAGGTACATTCTTAGAGTACAACCAACCATCCTTTATTATGAGTAAGAAACACCAACCACTAGCATCACAAAGGACATAACTAATACAAGCATCAATGAGTGAAGGATATAATCTAAAACTAGTAACATAAATGCCACTTGTTTTCAAGGAAAGACAAATATTCAAACTCATCTATGGCTTAAGAAGATTCCCTTAACAATACATATCCTATCACTCTCTACATCTCTATGAACATGATCACTATGAAGCATTCTACTATCAAGGTCTTTATCAAACAAGCTCAAAGGACCATATTCATCATCAAGATCTACATTGTAAGCATCTACACTAACTTAAAGGTTTTTAATCACACTTTTCTCATGTGTAAGTAGTGAGCTAACCTTAGGAGCACATGGTTTAGTAAACACATCAAAAGAACTAACAAGGGAAGAAACATGCACATATATATCAAGAGAACCCGAGACCACTTCATAAGGAACCACATGGCAATAATTTAAGCTCAAGGGAATGTAAAGTGTAGCAACATCACCTCGATTTGGACTAGGATAGTCCACTATTTTGAAGCTCTCGGCCAAGAGTGTCTTGAGGTCATTTTCATGTTAAACCCCTTGTTCATACTTCTTTGACAACTTATGAGCTTGAACCTGCAAATAAGAAAGATCAAATTTGCTTTTTTCTTCCAATTTCGCAGTTCGAGATCTCCCCTTCCCTTTTTTTCTTTCTTTTCTCACCCAACTTCTTAGTTTTCTCTTGGATTTCATTCACACTAGATGGTGGAAGAGGGAGAAGAGTGAAATTTTGTAATGCCTCAAATCTGATACCAGGAATGCTACACGATGCTCATGACCCCAAAGGACCACAAGTAAACTCATGACTGATATCTGTAACAAAGCACTGCATAATATGATATGAAAATACAAAATTAAAGGTTGAAAGTCCATAAGGTTCAAATATACGATAAAATATAACATTCGGAAAAGCGGTACATCATTACCAAAACAACTAAAATAATTATGAACATGCTATAGTCTGAAAGCCTCTAGATTGTCTGAATAAGAAGTTGATGGGACATGTCCCCAACTAACTCTAACTACTGAAATAACTAAGTACTAAAGATATGAAATAATCAAATCATAATATCCTCAAATGATGAGGACTCACTGCTGACTCTGATTGCTGAAACTGGAATGCTACAGATGGTCTGGAGCTCGTGCTTCTGAACCTATGGTATAAAAACACCATAGTGCAAATGCGTCAGTACGATTAAATGTACTGGTATGCAAGTGAGGCAGGCTGAATGCAAACGGTCCATATACATGAACAATGCTAACTGACTGTATAATATGATCGTGAGAATACATACATGAGTGTGTAACTGTGACTGGATTCATGAGTAATACTGATAACATAAGTTACTGATAACTGATATGATTGATACTGGGTGACTGTGTCTGACAGTCTAGGTTCTGATGGATCTAGCTGAGTTCCGTACTGAGCTGAATGGTTGTATCTAAAAGTCATGGGTCCTATAGAACTATCTGAGTTTTATTACTGAGACTGGGTGACTATATCTGACAGTCCTGATTCTGTAACTGAAACTGTGAGAGAATTAATCTAACCGACATACCCCTTTTTCTAAATAGACTAAGGGTCCAACCTATAACCCTAGTTGGAAGGGTATAATACCACGCCACTCGTAAGGACAAGCTCTAAGAAATCCCTCGTCTAATAGGTACTCTAAGGAGAATGGTGGGACCCTCAAATAATAGGTAAAGCCACCCCATCTACCCTCAACTAGCAGGTTTGATTCGCAACCTACGCTGGCTAGTAGTTTTGGAGCACAAGGATTGCTTCTAAGAATTATATCCTTTACTAACGGGTGAGTTCCCATCCTTGGGCTCACTCAGTGCTAAATCTTACTCCCATCTAAATAGACACTGCATATGATTAACTTAACTGAACTGGAATGAGTTCATTGAGTTTCGTTAATTGACGAAATACTATTAAGATCTGATAACTGACTGAGATTACTGAGATTACTGAGTTTTCCTAAGCTAATCTCATAAGCATTACATCAATCTATTACAAGGCATAACAATAACAATAGGTTCAATTGAGTCATAATGCACAAGTATTATTTTCTTAGGTTTTTTATCAAACACCTAATATGCATAACTTAGGGCTTAGGCATTATATCAAATTAATACCACATGATTCCCTAATTCAACTCAATTTCAAAAATTTCAACCCACATACTAGCGTAGTTTCATGAACAACACATAAAGATTCCAACTTGGGAATCCTACAATAATAACTACATGAACATAATCAATCCACAACATAAACATCACAATTCATAATTTAAAATTGGATTCTTGGGCTTCATGGATGAAAGGAATCCATGAATTAACACATGACATACCTTGGATGGATTGAAAACTAACGGTACAATCTCTTAAATTTGAAGCTCTTATGAAACCAGAGACTTGTTCTTAAGAGAATTTAAGAGTAACAACAATATTTTGGTTAAATAAGGGTTGAATCTCGTGTTATAGGCTTATGTAGAGGTGGGAAATGGACCCTTTTACCCTTACAAATACAGACATTTAATGACTAAAAACTGGGCATCGACGCATTGGCGACGCAGTGTGTCAAATGCATCGACGCGATACCCGACGCATCGCGCCATGGTCGTGCCAAGCCTTAGTAGTTTTACTGGCAGTCCCTGCAACAATGTTAACCAACGCGATAGGCGATGCGGCATACCAAGATCGCATTGGTCCAGTATTTTGGGACACCAAACATGGTCTAAATGGCATTCAAAAAATCCAAAACTTGTTCGGGAACACCTATTGACCTCTTTGGTCATGAATTAACAAAAATACGAACCATTAAAGGACATTAAGGTGGCAAAATAAGATTGCCAACTTTCGAAGGCCAAAAATAAACTAAGTCTAAGAACTTGGCTAGAATTTTTCAAAGTTTGGGACCCCCTTAACAAGCTTAAAGGACCGATTTAAGCTTAGAAATTTTGCAGGGTCTTACAATATCTCTCCCTTGAGAACATTCATCCTCGAATGAGACTGACTAAGATGGAAAAAATACAAACATAAATATATATAGGACATGAATAACTGAAACATTATTTCATGACTGATATGACTGATAAACTGAATATATCATACTGAACATGCATATCTGATGCATGCATAACTGATTCATGAATACGTGACTGAGATTTCTGATAAGATGAGTTTCTCATAATGAGGATGCATATCTGATGCATGAATATATGACTATCATGATGCATAAACATATGACTGAATATGCAATGGTATTTGATACCAAGTTTATAATAGAATTCTGAGCATAAAACTGAATACCAAGTTGGTAATAAACTGAACATGATAATTGAGCAAGCTTAAGGAAAACTATTACTTTGGGCTGAATCAGAATTAGCAAAAAAGAGGTGAGGATACTTGGTCCGCATATCTGCTTCTGCTTCCCAAGTAGCTCCCTCAACGGACTAATTCCGCCAAAGAACTTTAACTAGAGCGACTTCTTTGTTCTTCAGTCTACCAGTCTGGTAGTCAAAAATTTTGACGGGAATCTCTTTATAAGAGAGGCTATTCTGAACATCAATGCCCTCTATAAGGACTACAACTGATGGATCACCTATGCACTTCTTGAGAAAAGAGACATGAAACACTAGATAAACTGAGGCTAGATCCGAAGTCAATTCGAGCTCATAAGCTACCTTGCCGAAACGACTGAGAATTTTGAAGGGACCGACATATCAAGGATAAAACTTTCTTTTTTTGCCGAATCTTTTCAATCCCTTCATAGGAGAGATCTTTAGATAAATATAGTCACCAATCTCGAACTCGAGATCCTTTCAGCGCATATCTGCATAAGACTTTTGTTAGCTCTGAGCAGCCCAGACTCTTTCTCTGATCAACTGGACTTTTTTAATGTATCGAATACTAAGTTAGGCCTATAACTGAGGCCTCACTAACTTTGAACCAACCGATTGGAGATCTACTTCAATGATAGTTGTTATTGTATGCAAACTCAATCAAAGGCAAGTGATCATCCCAATTACCCTTGAAATCAATTGCATACGCTCACAGCATATCCTCTAAAGTTTGAATGGTCCTTTCTGCTTGACCATTTATCTAGAGATGAAAGGTTGTACTGAGATGAACTTGGGTACCAAGACCCTTTTGGAATACTTTCCTAAAGTGAAAGGTGAACTGGTTACCTCTGTCTGAAATAATAGACAATGGGACACCGTGTAATTTGACCAACTCCCTAATATAGAGTTTGGCATAATCCTGGAGTGAATAAGAGGTATGGACTGGAAGAAAACAAGCTGATTTGGTCATTCTATCTGCAATGACCCGTACTGAATCATACTGGCGACAAGTACGAGGCAAACCCGTCACGAAGTCCATGTTCACTTCTTCCGACTTCCAAGATCAAAATTAGCAAAAAAGGGTAGGATACTTGGTCCGCATATCTGCTTCTGCTTTCCAAGTAGCTCCCTCAATGGACTAATTCCGCCAAAGAACTTTAACTAGAGGGACTTCTTTATTCCTCAGTCTACTAGTCTGGTAGTCAAGAATTTTGACGGGAATCTCTTCATAAGAGAGGCTATTCTAAACATTAATGCCCTTTATAAGGACTACAACTGATGGATCACCTATGCACTTCTTGAGCAAAGAGATATGAAATACTAGATAAACTGAGGCTAGATCCGAAGGCAATTCAAGCTCATAAGCTACCTTGCCAAAACGACTGAGAATTTTGAAGGGACCGACATATCAAGGACTGAGCTTTTCCTTTTTGCTGAATCTTTTAAATCCCTTCATGGGAGAGATCTTTAGGTAAACATAGTCACCAATCTCGAACTCGAGATCCTTTCAGCGCACATTTGCATAAGACTTCTGGCGGCTCTGAGCATCCCGGACTCTTTCTCTGATCAACTGGACTTTTCTAATGCATCAAATACTAAGTCAGGCCTTATAACTAAGGCCTCACTAACTTTGAACCAACCAATTGGAGATCTGCTTCTCCTACCGTAGAGAGCTTCGAATGGAGCCATCCAAATACTGGAATGATAGTTGTTGTTGTATGCAAACTCAATCAAAGACAGATGATCATCCCAACTACCCTTGCAATCAATTGTACATGCTCAAAGCATATCCTATAAAGTTTGAATAGTCCTTTCTGCTTGACCATTTATCTGGGGATGATAGGTTGTATTGAGATGAACTTGGGTACCAAGACCCCTTTGGAATGCTATCCAGAAGTGAGAGGTGAAATGGGTACCTCTGACTAAAATAATGGACAACAGGACACTGTGTAATCTGACCAACTCCCTAATATAGAGTTTGGCGTAATCCTCGATTGAATAAGAGGTATGGACTGGAAGAAAATGAGCTGATTTGGTCATTCTATCTACAATGACCCATACTAATCATGCAGGCGACGAGTACGAGGCAAACCCATCACGAAGTCCATGTTTACTTCTTCCCACTTTGAAATGAGAAAGATAACGGAAGGCACAAAACACACACCAAATTAGTCCCCAATCTTAAGGATCTGGGGACCAAATGGGGACCTCTATCGGATTCACTATCTAGAACAAGAAAGAAGAGGATACAAGGTGTTAATACAACAAAACAGCCAGCCAACAACAAGTTTAGCAACACAAGTAAAGCTCCACAATATTACAATAGCAACAAGAACAAATGGGTTACATTAATAACACAAGAAGCCAAAACTAAAACAAGAAACAAGATAGATAGTTAGACAAGTATTGATATAGTTTTAACAACCCAAGAGCATATTCCACTCTTGGATCTTTAACACGTTACACAACAAACACCTAATTCTTACAATTGACACAAGAAAGGCATTCACTACCAAAGCACCAACGTATCAAGCAAAATGCAACACACAAGAGAATCCACCCTTATGTTATGCCCTAGTTTTGGTTGTGGACTCTCTCTTTCTCTAAGAGGAGTATTCTTTCTTCAACACTCATAAAAACCTACCAACTAAAACCCTACAATGTTTAATTTATATTACATTACAAAATAAAAAATAAAAGACTAAAAGACCCTTTAATGAAAAGGGCTCCAAAGTAAGATCGTGATCGTACTCGTATCATCCTCTCCATCTTGAGAGAAATTTGACCACAAATTCACGGCTTCACCTAATGCAATTGGCCCATCAAAAGAAACCACCCAAAACAGTCCCCAAAACATAGAGAACCTGGAAGCTCAATAACAATAAATCTCGGCTGACATCTTTATTTTGAATCTTGGCTTCCTCTCCATCTTAAGCTTTACCTTCAATCTCATCTAATTTAAGTCTCCTACCATAATACAAGCATTGTCGTAGACCCCATATCTTTCACGTTCCTTTCTACCATTCTCCTCTACATGGACATATCGATTTTGGTAAAGTGGAGCTTCGGTCAAAAAGGTTGGTTTAGTGAAGCGAAGCTTCGATTGTGGAGCTTGGACGGAAGAAATTTGAATTGGTGAAAGTTGACGCCTTTGGTTAAGTGGATCTTGGATGGGAGGGTTCGATTTTAGTGTAGGTATTTGGTGTCCAAGTCCTTGTTGGACTTGATCGAATTGTAGGGAAATGGGCCTAGTTATGTCTCAGTTTTCAGGGCTATTTGGAGCTTGGCTTGCGGAATTAGGTGATGGTCTTGGAGGATTGGTCATTGGAAGTAAAGTGTCAGGAGTCAAAGCACGAGAGTTCCTTCGACTCTCCATTCGATCCAACCTCTCACTCATAGTTACCACATACGAGCCAATTTTTTCAAGACCCGCATTCGCCCTAGCAAGGTTTCGGGACATAGCATCAAGGCGAGCCAAAATGAGATTGATGGCATTATTGTCCATTGTTTGTGCATTTGAAGGCTCGGGTTCCATGGGGGTTGTACCAAAAATAACCTTTCAAGTTTTTTCAACCTCAAGCTCAACAATGGTGGATGGCTCAAATAACCTTCAATTTAGCTCAAATTCGAACCCGATACTCCTATAGTGTTAGAGAACACAAATATAACACTAAAAGCACAAGAAAAACACAAAATCAAAAACTCAAATTTGACCTAGGGTCAAAAATGGGTTTAGTATTTTTGGGGATTTTCGATTTTGACACTTTTTTGTTGGGATTTTCAATTTGTAGACTTTGATAGTGTTAGAGAACAAAGATCTAACACTAAAAACACATAAAACACACAAAAATTAAGTTTTTTGAAAAACCCAAAAAATGTGAACAGTAACTTTTTTCTTTTTTCTTCTTTTTCATTTTTTTTTTATTTTCAAGATAACAATCCCAAGATTGATTTTGTTGGAACAAAATCAAACCTTGCTTTAATACCAAGTGATACGAGAAAGACAACGAAAGGCACAAAACATACACCAAATCAGTCCCCAATCTTAAGGATCCGAGGACCAAAGGGGACCTCTCTCGGATTCACTACCTAGAATAAGAAAGAAGAGGATACAAGGTGTTAATACATTAAAACAGCTAGCCAACAACAAGTTTAGAAACACAAGATGAAGTTCCACAATATTACAATAGCAACAAGAACAAACAGGTTATATTAACAACACAAGAAGCCGAAACTAAAACAAGAAACAAGATAGATAGTTAGACAAGTGTTGATGAAGTCTGAACAACCCAAGAGTATATTCCACTCTTAGATCTTTAACACTTTACACAACAAACACCTAACTCTTACAATTGACGCAAGAGAGGTGTCCACTATCCAAGCACCAACGTATCAAGCAAAATGCAACATACAAGAGAATCTGCCCTTATGTTATGTCCTAGTTTCGGTTGTGGACTCTCTCTCTCTCTAAGAGGAGTGTTATTTCATCAACATTCATAAAAAAACTACCAACTAAAACCCTACAATGTTCAATTTATATTACATTACAAAATAAAATACAAAAGACTAAAAGACCCTTTAATGAAAAGGGCTCCAAAAAATAGCTCATGGAGTGTGCTTGGGACGGTTTGGGGCCTCCTTCATACTTAGACTTGTGCACTCTTTAGGTGGTCTTCAAAATACTCAAAAAGTGTCCATGATCATGATCGTACTTGTATCACACTTCCAAGTAGAAATACTAAACTCCTACATGGACCCACTAGGCTTCTGATGCTCTATCTTAACCTGCTGACATGTAGAGCACTTAGCAACAAACTCTTCAATATCTCTCTTCATCCCACTCCACTAATAGATCTTCCGCAAGTTATGGTACATCTTAGTGGCCCCTGGATGAATAGAGTAGCGCGCACCATGTACTTCTGCGAGAATTCACTGCCTCAAGTCATCCACACCTGGCACACAAAGACAACCCTGACAATGTAAAACACCATCTCCTCCTTGGGAGAAAATATCTACTTTATGATCTTTGACTGATTCTTTCAACTTGATTAGACTGGGATCGCTATCCTATTTTTTCTTTCACCCCAAAAACTAAATATGATTCTAAACTATTTTGAACCCATATACTACCTTCTGTTGAATCGATTAGGAGGACACCTAGTCTGGTAAGATAATGGACTTCCTGAGCTAACTTCTTCTTACGATCCTCAACATGAGCAACACTACCCATAGACAGTCTAGTAAGGGCGTCGTCCACTATATTGGCCTTACTCGGATGATAAAGGACACTCATGTCGTAATATTTTAAGAGCTCTAACCACCTTCTCTGACGGAGGTTAAGATCTTTCTGAGAAAAGACATACCGAAGGCTCTTATGATCTATGAACATATCTACATGAATACTGTTTAAGTAATGCCTCCAAATCTTTAAGGCAAAAACTACGGCTGCTAACTTAAGATCGTGAGTAGGATAATTCTTCTCACGGGGTTTAAGCTGTCTGGAGGCGTAGGCTATGACCTTACCATGCTACATGAGGACACAAACCAAACCTACTCTGGATGCATCACAATACACTACAAACCTATCTGTACCATCTGGAAGAGCCAAAATTAGAGTTGAGGTGTGTAGAGTCTTCAACTCCTGAAAACTCTTCTCGTAAGGATCTAACCACTAAAACTTAACTTTTTTCTGAGTCAATCAGGACATAGGGGATGAAATAGAAGAAAATCCCTCAACAAACTGTCTGTAATAGCCATTCAAATCGAAGAAGCTCCTGATATCTGATGGAGATACAGGGCGAGGCCAGTTTCTTACTGCTTCAGTCTTTTGAGGATCAACTCTAATACCATCACCGAAAATGATATAACAAAGAAATGCTACAGACCTTAGCCAAAACTCGTACTTACTGAATTTGGTGAACAACTGATGATTTCTAAGAGTCTACAATACTATTCTCAAATGGTCTACATGATAACGCTCACTGCGGAACTAAACAAGGATATCATCTATGAAGACTATGACGAACATATCCAAGTACTGGTTGAACACACGATTTATTAAGTCCATGAAAGCTTCTTGGGCATTAGTAAGACCAAAGGACATAACTAAAAATTCGAAGTGACCATACCGACTACGAAAGGCTATTTTTGGAATATCACATTCTATGACTCTGAGCTGATGATAGCTTGATCTGAGATCTATCTTGGAGAAATAGTTGGCCCTCTAAAGTTGGTCAAACAAGTCATCAATTATGGGAAGTGGATACTTGTTCTTGACCGTGACTTTATTGAGTTAACGGTAATCAATGCACATTCTGAGAGAACCGTCTTTCTTTCGCACGATTAAGATTATCTGCTGGTGCTATTCTGTATGGCGGAATAGATATAGGCTGAGTATCTGGAAGAAAATCAATACCGAAGTCTATTTCCCTTTCGAGAGAAATTCCTAGAAGATCTTTGAGAAAGACATCTGAATATTCATTCACTACTGGGACTGATTTGAAACTGGAGTTTTGGAACTAGAGTCCTTAACTCAAACAAGATAATGGAGACATCCCTTAGATATTATTTTCCATGCTTGAATGTAGGAAATAAGCTGACCTCTAAAAACTGAAGTACTACCTCTCCACTCTAGGATAGGTTCATTCGAAAACTAAAACTAGACAATTCTATTTCTGCAGTTGACTATGGCATAGCAGGAATAAAGTTAATCCATTTTGAGAATGACATCAAAATCAGTCATCTCTAATTTGACTAAGTTTGCTGAAGTGACTTTCTGAGATACCATAATCGGACAATTCCTGTATACCCGTTGGGCTATGATGATTTTACCCACTGGGGTGGAGACTGAGAAGGGCTCTGCTAGAATTTTGGGATTGACTCTGAAATCAACTGCTATATAAGAAGTAACAAAAGACAAAGAAGCTCCTGAATCTAGCAAAGCATAAACATGCAAATGAAAGATCTGTAACATACCAGTAACCACATTAGGAGAATTTTCTTGATCTTTTCGAGACTGTAAGCATAGAGTTTGTTTGGGCATTGCCCACTAGTAGCACTGGAAGTGGCACCCTGCTGATTCGGGCGATCGGACTGAGCTGAGGAATGGTTACGCTAATCCTGAGGACCTAGCTGAGGACAATCTCTAACTCTGTGGCCTAGCTTGCCATATCCGAAACAAATATCACTGCCAGCTCTGCAAGTATCCTGATGATGCTTGCCACATATCTGACAAAGAGGATAGGTTCAGGCAATGCTAACACTATCCTGAGATTAGAGCCTGGCGCTCTATCTCTGTTGCCGTTTCTAAATTTTGGCACTGGAGCACTGGCTGAGGAAGGAGCTGGAATGAATGACTTTAGGCGGAACTGAGAATGACTTCCACCCTCTGACTTAGGCTGAGTAAAGTTAAAACTACCTGTCCTTACTCTCTTATTTTTCTTCTCTCTTATTTTAATCTTCAGCTCTTTTATCTATTGAGCATGGATCAGAAACCTGGCTATGTCCATCTCACTAATCAACATTACAGATCTACACTCATTGAACACACTATCGTTCACCCCAGAAATAATCTTACTCATCTTAGCCCTATTGTCTGCCACTACATGAGGAGCGTATCTAGCTAGTTGAGTAAACTTAAGAGAATACTTTTTCACTGTCATGTTGCCCTGCCTGAGGTTAATAAATTCTAGCACCTTAGCTTCCCTCAGCTCTAGGGGAAAGAATCTATCAAGAAAAGTAGTGGCTAACTCCTCCTACTCTATAGGCCCTGCATCACCATCCCTCTTTGATTTCCCCTATTTGAACCATATGTGAGCCATATCTTGCAACTGATATGGAATTAAAGTCTAAAAGGACATAAGGTTCAAATATATGATAAAACATAACATTTGGAAAAGCAGTACATCATTACCAAAATAACTGAAATAACTGTGAACACATGCTATAGTCTGAAAGCCTCTAGATTATTTGAATAAGGAGTTGATGGGGAATGTCTCCAACTAACTCCAACTACTGAAATAACTAAGTACTAAAGATATGAAATAATCAAATCATAACATCCTCGAATGATGAGGACTCACTACTAACTCTGATTGCTGAAACTGGAATGCTACTGATGCTTTGGAGCTCGTGTTTCTGAACCTATGGTATAAGAACACCATAGTGGAAATGCGTCAGTATGATTGAATCTACTGGTATACAAGTGAGGTAGGTTGAATGCAAAGGGTTCATATGCATGAATAATGCTAACTGACTGTATAACATGATCGTGAGAATACATACATGAGTGTGAAACTGTGACTGGATTTGTGAGTAATACTGACTACTGAGTTTGAATACTGATAACATAAGTTACTGATAACGAATATAACTAATATAACTGATACTGGGTGACTGTGTCTGACAGTCTAGGTTCTGATAGAACTAGCTGAGTTTCGTACTGAGCTGAGTGACTGTATCTGACAGTCCTGGGTTTTGTAGAACTATCTGAGTTCTATTACTGAGACTGGGTGGCTAACCAGACAGTCCTAATTCTATAATTGAAACTGTGGGAGAATTCATCTAACCGACATGCTCCTTTTTCTAAATAGATTTGGGGTCCAACCTGTAACCCCAATTTGAAGGGTGTCAATACCGTGCCACTGGTAAGAACAAGCTGTGAGAAATCCATTATCTAACAGGTACTCTAAGGAGAATGATGGGACCCTCAAATAACAGGTTAATCCATCTCATCTACCCTCAACTAGCAGGTTTGATGTCTCACCTACGCTGGCTATGTAGTTCTGGAGCACAAAGACTGCTTCTAAGAATCACACCCTCTACTAATGGGTGAGTTCCTATCCTTGGGCTCACTCGATGCTGAATCCTACTCCTATCTGAATAGATACTGAACATGATTAACTGAACTGAACTGGACTGAGTTCATTGAATTCGTTAACTGATGGAATACTATTAAGATCTGATAACTGACTGAGATTACTGAGTTTTCCTGAGTCATGTAATTGACTGAATTCTACTGAGCCATGAAACTGACTGAGAATACTACTAACCATGGTATGACTGAGATTTATCATAAAAATGATGCTGGCTCTAGGCACACAGCTAAGTTGTCGGGTACAAGTACCCCCAAGACTCGATAGCATAAAACTGACAAGACATGACACTTCTTGAACACATAACCATGGTCAATAATTCATAGTACTATCATTGGGAATTTTTCATGAAGTATTTGTATACCACAGGCTTACACATGAATAAGAATGCATATAAACATGTCATAATTCCCTAAGCCTAATCTCATGAGCATTACATCAATCTATTAAAAGTCACACTCATTTTGAACATAATGCTGACATGAATTCATCATTTAGGTTCTATTGAGTCATAATACACAAATATTATTTTCTTAGACATTTTATCAAACACCTAGTATGCATAACTTAGGGCTTAGGCATGATATCAAATTAATATCACATGATTCCTTAATCAACTCAATTTCATAAATTTTAACATACATGCTAGCATAGTTTCATGAACAACACATAAAGATTCCAACTTGGTAATCCTACAACAATAACTACATGAACATCATCAATCCATAACATAAACATCACAATTCATAATTTAAAATTGAATTCTTGGGTTTCATGGATGAAAAGAATCCATGAATGAACACTTGACATACTTAGATGGAAAATTCTTGAAAACTAACGGTAGAATCTCTTGAATTTGAAGCTCTTATGAAAACCCTAAACTTGTTCTTGAGAGTATTTGAGAGTAACAACAATATTTTGGTAAAATAAGGGCTGAATCTCATGTTATAGGCTTATATAGGGGTGGGAAATTAACCCTTTTTTCCTTAAAACATGGATATTTAATGACTGAAAACTGGGCATCGACGTGATTGGCGATGCGATGCATTGATGCATCGACGTAATACCCGACGCATCGCGCCATGATCGCGCCAAGCCTTAGTAGTTTTACTGGCTGTCCCTGTAACAATGTTAACCAACGTGATAGGCGATGCAGCGCGCTAAGATTGCATTGGTCCACTATTTTGGGACACCAAACGTGGTCTAAAAAGGTCTGAAAAATCTGAAACTTGTTCGAGAACACCTATTGACCTCTCTGATCATGAATTAACAAAAATACGGACCATTAAAGGACATTAAAGTGGCAAAATAAGCTTATCAACTTTCAAAGGCCAAAAATAAACTAAGTCTGGGAACTTAGCTAGAATTTTCCTTAGTATAGGACCCCCTTGACAAGCTTAAAGGACTGATTTAAGCTTAAAAATTTTGCGGGGTCTTACAACTTTCAGCCACCATACACAAAGGTGTACCTATTAGACCTTTCATCATGTATAGTGTGCCTATCAAATTTCCAAGGCCTTCCCAACAATATGTGACATGCTTGCATAGGGATTACATCACATAAAACTTCATCATGATAATTCCCTATCTTGAATCTAATCACACATTATCGTTTGACCTTCAATTCACCACACTTGTTTAACCATTGAAGCTTGTATGGATTTGGGTGAGGGTTAGCGGATAGTTTCAAGTGGTCAACCAAGGTGACACTAGCAATATTCACGCAACTCCCACTATCTATGATCATTGAACTCACACTATCTTTAATAAGTCACTTGGTATGAAAGAGGTTCTCTCTTTGATCATCCAAGACCTTACTAAACAAAGTCTCCTAATCACATAACTAGGCACATCACATTCTCCTTCACAAGGCAACATATCTTCCTCACTTCCTTCTCCTTGAGTTTCAGGTTCTATTTACTCTCTATCTTAAGAGTTGTCATCATTCCCCTCAGTTTCCAACTCTACTTCTTCACCAAGATAATACAATTTCCCCTCTTTTAGGATCATATTATGTTGGGTAAGATACTCACTTGCCCTATGACCTCACCTTTGACACTTGAAACATTGTAGACTCGTAGAATGAGAAGTAGAAGTTGGTTTACCTTCGAGCTTTAGAGAATGGTGTTGGGAAACCTTGGTCATGACTTGAGGAAGATCCATGGATGTCGAGACTATGCCCTTTTCTTTGGACTAATCCAAGGAGATGTAAGGAGTCTTTGGCTTGTATCATTTCTTGTTCTCTTTCTCAATTTCCATGGCCACTTGAAAGACTTCAACCATATTTTCAAACTTAATAAGAGTCATTCGAGAAGAGATGTCTTTGTTCAACCCTACCTTGAAATGAATAATGTCATGTATGACTTCTTCATCTCTATGATCAAGTTTCAAAATGAGTTGTTGGAATTTGTCATAGTATGCCATGACACTCTTGCTTCCTTGCCTTAAGTTATAGAGTTTGGAAAGAAGCTCATGTCTATATTATTTCGGGACATACCTCTCTCGCATTACTCTTTTTAAGTCTTTCCAAGGGGGTGGTTGGCCATCAATCAAGACATTCCTGAACCTCTTGGTCTAATCCCATCAAGTATTAGCATAACCTTCAAAATGAGCAATAGCGTAAAAACTCTTTTTCTCTTCGGATAAGTCATTGACTTGAAAAAATTTCTCACAAGATGATTCCCAAGAAAGATACAACTCAGGGCCACTCTCGTCCTTGAAGATTGGAATGCCTACCTTGATAGAATTTATACTAATATCTCAATTTCTTTGATGATCAACATGGCCTTGCCTTGCCTCATGCCCTCGGAATCTATCGCCATAAGGTCCCCTTTGATTATATCTTCCTCTCTCTTCTTCATTAAACCAATAATCACCATGAGGAACTTCATAGCGTTCTTGCTCCCCTCTACCATAATCCTCAACTTGGATGGGATGGTTTTGGTTTTGAGGTCTAAATAGAGGGTTAAGAGGTCTTTTATTATTTGGGACTTAGACTTGTGGCATTGGATGTGGGGGAAGATTTGGTCTTTGGTTCATTGGATTAGGTATTTGGTGGTTGGGGTTTTGTAGAGATGTTTGGTTATGTGGGCTAATTGGTTTTTGGTCAAAGGGATTTGGTTCTTGGAGGTTCGGGTTTGGTGGGGTATTTTGGGTTCCAAGTCCTTGTTGTTAAACTTGGTTCATTTGAGGGAGTAGGGGTCTTGGTATGTTTCGGTTAGCAGTGGTGTGGGCTTGGTTTTAAAGAGTTTGTGGAGGATATAACATTTGGTGGAGGGTTTCGGGTGTCATGGTCATGTAGGAGTTGTTAGCTTGGACACTCGAGGATGCATGGTAGGGATTAGGAATAGAAGGTCATGAGTTCCTCCTATTTTCAACACAATCAAGCCTTCCATAAAAAGTGGACATTTCACTCCCCATAGCATCCAAATCACCCTTTGCGTCTCTCCTCATAACATCCATATTACTCCTCAAAGCATTATTATCACTCTTTATATCTCGGGCAAAGGAAAACCTACAAAATGAACAAACACGTTAGTTCAAATAAAGCCTCACTTCACTCACACTCAACCTCACCTTACACTTGGCCTCACAAGTGTTGGATAATTAGCAATACTTGGCAAATTACTTGAGTGGTGAGAAGCTTTGGTCCCAAATCAATCTTTGTTTGAAATGACTCAAATAAAGTGATGTACGAACTTGAATCAACAAAATACTATGACTTTAAAAGAGAAAAGCACACAAAAAATTGAAGACACGAATTAAACAAACTCTAGACTGATTACCAATCTAGTAGAAACTTACTAGCTTGCTAATTAGTGTTGGAATTAGCTTAAAAGAAACTAGAATAAAAAATTAGAAACTAGAAAATCTAATTTTAGAGAGGAATTTGGTTGATCACAAGTGATGACGTGGCACTACGCGGTTGGTTGTCACTTTTCAAATTTTTAATTTCCCCAAATCTTTGTTTCGGCCAAGCACTCCTTTAGGGATGAAAGGATTTCGGTTTTAGAGGGAAAAATAAAGGTTTTGAAGCCTTTTCGGAGATTCAAATGAATTCAAAATGAGTTGGTCCCCCCTCTTGTACTTTCAAGTGTACTTGCTTGTCCCTTTGTCCCCTCTTCCTTTGTGGAAGACTTGGAATATGCTAGGGAATATTCTTGCACAAACAACAATCATACTCTCTTTCCTCCCTCCTTTTGGATCAAACAAATACTTTGAATATTCTTCTTCACTAAGATATGAAGATCATGGATGAACAAGATGAATATTCAAGTGTTGACCAAGTTTGACCAACAAGCAAATGAACCCTAAATCTGGTTTTGTTGTAGATCTAGGTTACTTAGGCCAAAACAAACTCAACCAACTAAGAATCAGCCACAAAACTCATCCAAATCACCAAGCCAATTTCGTATCTAGCTCAAAAAGCTTCAAAACTCCATAGCCATGGTGGATATTAGCTCAAACTCAACCAAACTTCACTCTAAAAGTAGATCTAGACTCCCTAGGTACTAGAGAGCAAGGATTTAGTACAAGAAACTTCAAAGACAAAGTAAATGGTATAGATCTAAGGTTCTAAATTTGGATCTAACACAAAATAACACTAGACACCATTTTTTTTTTTAGATTTTTAGATTTCTGACTTTTTTTTGTTGAGACACTAAAACTAAGATTTAGGGATGTTGGAACAACCCTAACCAAAGCTTTGATACCAAATGATAAGGAGCTAACTAAGAACTCACGAAAATGGACTCAAAAGGCAAAAATCAGCAATCACACAAGGAGAAAACAACACACAAGAAAGGAAATGAAGAAGAAGATTGCATAAAATATAAAGATAGTAGAAAGACCTTTACTCCTACCAAGTGATTAACAAAAGGTGGTGTATCAAATTACCAATCACACCTCACCAATAGAAGCTCAAACCTTCCTCTTAGGTTGACCAAAGGACTCACATTTCCTCAAGTTCACCTTTCTTGCCAAATAACTCAATACAAATGAAAACCAATTCAAGTGCGTTCAAGGTTCCAAATTTTGGTTTAAGAGCTACAACTAGAAGACTAATGCTACAAACTATGAGTAATATTCAATGTCATCCAAAAACTAATGAAAAGGGTGAAGAAATTGTCTATTTATACTATTACATGCCAATTGACAAAACTACCTTTAATGAACTAAAGAGAAGGGGCGCCCCTTGAGTGTTGGAATATAAAGTGGAAAGTCCATCTTGCCCTTTAAGTGAGATGCCTATTGAGTGAAGTAGTTCCCTTCCCCTCCTTTAACTTGACAAAACTTTAAAAGGCTCCAAACACTTGTCAATTTCAAAGCTTAAACCTTTGACCATGCCTTGTACTCTTTTGTACTCTTCATGCTTGTATCAGCAGATTCACTAGCTAACGAGGTGATGGAATCACAATCAATTATGGAGTAATATAATTTCAAGGAGCTACTAATGAAGATTAGGTGAATACTAAATAGAAATATTTCCTAATCTAAGGGTGAAAACAGTCAAAATCATTCCACAATGTTAGCAGATAGAAAAATAAGCACAAGGAAAATATCCATGTAATATAGCAGAGATAAGCTAAGACAAACACAACTATTTATATACCTACAAAAATTTAAAGGAAAGAATTGCATAGCCATATATAAATAGAGTATGCCCAGAAGAAGACATCAAATTTATGCACAAACTAGCTAGGACTATAAACTCTAGCTATTACAAAGCTTCACAAAAAAAGGGTAGTCGTGCCTTATTCACTCAGTAGAAAACACTGAGAGTTGAGTATTCCACCTACTTATATCCATATGAAAAAAGAAGGTCAAAGGGTAAGAGACACATAAAGGGGAGCTTGGAGAGTCGAATACCTAAAAATGGAGAAAGAAGAAGCATACTAAGGATTCCAAATCTGAATGTTACAAGCATTTTTCTTTGGTTTTTTGGGAATGAACCCCGACCAACTGACAAGAAACACAAGGGGTCAGTTTTCAAGAGCAATAGAGGAAAGATAGAAGAAGAGAAAATGGACTAACCTTAGAACTATGAACATGATTAACAAAGCTCCCATTACAATATCTATGGCTAGAGCTTGAAGATGACCTGGAGGAGGATCTCAAATAGCAGGGAGTTCGACCGACACCACTTCAACAATTTCTCAAATGGCGACAAGTTTTTAGGAAGAGTACAAGAGGCTTTTTTCTAATTTTTAGGCATTTGCATAGACTAGGAAAGTGTTTGGTCCTGTCTTTAGTTGGACTTGGTCCTCTTTTGCCTTTTTTTTCCAAGTCTGAGCCATTGACTTTTTGGTTATTTGATCATTGTTAATAAAATCAAACCTCAGAAAAGTATTTTTTTTAATCTTGTGTCTTAAACCAAAATTATGTAGAATGTATCAAAATGTCCTTAATATTTTGATCTTAAACATGTCATGTAAAAAATCATCAATCCCTTTGTTCATTTTACTTGACCCATTTGACTTCATATTCTCTTAAGAAAATATTTATTAAGGGTTTATTTTATTAAATTAACCTTATTAATTATTCTTTTAAAAAGCTAAATTTGACTACGTACTTTATATTGTTAAGTAATGTAGTGGTAGTATTGAAAAAAATGATAAATTTATTTTGATTTTATAAATTGGATAAGTAAATTGAAATAATTATTTTAATAAAAATACCAAGTAAATTGAAATGAATGGAGCAAAAAAAAAAAGGTCATTTTAAAAATAGACTAAGAACAACAAAATAAATAAATTAAAAGGAAGGAATACAATTTCGGTGTGATTTCTTTTGGCTTAACCAAAAAAAAAAGAAAAAGAAAAGGAAAGACCTAGAGTGGGTTTTTCAATTCTCTCATGTTTGGGCTTAAATGTTTTCTAAATCAACTTATTTTTACTCAAATCTAAGGAAAATGACTTCTCTGCAAAAAATAATAAAAACATTTTCCAAAACTCTCTTTCAACCTCACTCTTAAGTTGAAATGTTCACACAACTCTAAAAATTATCCATCCCTACTCCGAACCCCAATTCCCGCCCCTTCTTCCCTACCATCTCCCATCCAAAAAGAATATTTAAAATTTTTTTCTTACCTCATTCCCTATCCAAAACCCATAACTCCCTTCCCCCTCCAAAAAGAATATATAGTTTCTTTTTACAAAAACCCAAAACTTTTTTCTTACCCCTTTTACCCTACCCCCATCCCTACCAATCCCCCCTTGAAAAAAATTAAAATTTTAAATTTATTTTTTGAAATTTTTAGTTTTTTCCTTACCCCACCCTCACTCTTCTATTCCGACCCCCATTCAAAAGAAATATTTTATTTTTCTTACCTCATCCCTTACCTCAAAACTCAAACCCCTGCTCCCTCCAAAAAGAAATATTATTTTTTTAAAAAAATTTCAAACTTTTTTCTTAACCTCCTTGCCCGACCTCCCCCTCCCCTACCAACCTCCCCCTTCCAAAAAAATTTAAATTTCTTAAATTTATTTTTAAAAAATTTAATTTTTTTCTTACCTCATCCTCACATCCCTACCCCTACCCCCACCCTTTACTAGCCGCCCTCCCCTTCCCCAAAATTTTTTAAATTTGTTTTAAAAAAATCAAATTTTTTTTCTTACCCCACCCCTACTACCTATTTTGATAACCCCCACCTACTAACCCCTTCACTTAAAAAAAAAAGAATTGATTTTTTAATTTATTTATTTAAAAAATCAAAACTTTTTCTTATCCACTCTTCTTATTTTATTGTTCTCATTATTTTTGTTAAATATATACAAATACTTTTAGAAAATACGTACTTACCCAATTTGCATAACGAATACAATACTAAAATAAGAAACAAATTATTTTTCTAGAAAATATTTTTCATCCTTCACATCGAATACACTCTTTAACTAAACACTAAAATGTATTTTTTGAAACATATTTTTTCATTAACCAATCAAACACTAGAAAATATTTTTCACTCACCAATCAAACATAAAAAAATAAGTGCAAAATCAACTTATTTTCCGGAAAAACATTTTCTAAAAAAGTATTTTCCACAAAAAAAACATTTTCTTCCCTACCAAACACACCCCTAAAGGAAAAAATGAGAAAACGAAAATAGGAAAGAGGCATTGCAGTTAGTTTGTACAGTATGTTTTTTGCTTTTTTCCATGTGCACAGTTTCTTCATTCAATTCAATTGAATTTGCATAAAATCATCTTTCGACACTGTTATTCTTTTTTTCCTTCACACACACTCTCTCTCTTCTACATTTCCAGATCCAAACAGATCAATCAGGTCAGCACTCCTGATTGTATGTTCCACAGGTCCCCACTGAATTTTTGAGGTGAGAATTAATCAACAAGTCAGCACTCCTGGATCTGATCGAGCTTTCCCATAGTTTCAAAACGGACCCAATCATGAATCCCTTTTCCTCCGGCACGCGCCTCAGGTTAGTTTTGCTCAAATCTACTCATTGCATTGCTGCTTTATTAGTTGGTAGTATCTATATAGTTTGGAAGTGAGGGTCATTGTTATTGTCCTATTGGTACCCATCTTTCGGTTAATGTTTCGTATTTAAGTTCGTTTTCAGGTAATGTGTTACTTGGTCGTAAGGGATTTAAGCCAGCTTGAATTCGTAATTGTTTTAGTCACTTTGTAGTCAAGTGTAAACTTTTGTTGTCAGCCTTCTAGTTAGCTGAGTATTTTCTGAGATCGGCCGTGAATTGTTTACTTGTTGTTGAGCTGTTAGCATTTCTTGTTGCTACTTTTAAGGGCATCATTGGCCTCGGACACTAAGCAGTTTCAGGAGATGCATACTTGGCTTCGGTGTGCTCGGCCTTACGAGGCTTTGGGTACAAGTCGTGCCTCTCCCAGTTCATAGGTTTGTTGAGACACAACATCTAAAAAATGGTTGATGTTGCACAGTTTAAGCTTAAAATTCTGAAACTGTGTTGGTGGTTCTGGGCTAAGTTAAGAGGAAGAGGGAACTATCGGGAATTGGATGATTGATCACAACAAAAATGCTGGTGATTTTATTTAGCTCATACCTATGCTGGACACAAAATCTCAAGATCTATGATGAAGCAGATAAACCATAAAATATGATGTTGAGTAGATGACCTTCTTAGTTTTGAAACAATAACTTCATGCAAGTGTTACGTGATGTTGGATCACTTTATTGCAGTGTTGAAGTGATTATTACCATTAGTTGTAATCTTAGCTTTTACTATCTCTTACCACCAGAAAGACTAATTTTATAGCAATCTAAAAGTAATTACTTGTTTTTCTCTACCCTTTCTTTAATTCTCTTCATTGGATGGTTATAGTCTTAAACTTGGCAATCTAGACAATACACAAGAAATGAAGATCAGCCACTTTTTTTTTTTTTAAAATCTATATCAGGATGATAACTGCACAATAACATGATCAGTATAGTCCCACACATGGGGTGTATCTATATCAAGATATATATGGAAATTTTCATCATTATTTTGTTTACGCAGGAAGATTCTTAGTAGTCCTATATTGCTGAAAAATAAAACATATAAATGCATCCACTGATTTTCTGATTGTCCTGTAAAGCCAATCTGAGAGAAAGATCGAAAGAAGGATCTTACCAATGTGTCATGTTGTCTGTTTCTTTTTTCATGTTGCTTCATATCCTGTTGACATATTATTCAAACCCTTTGGCGGTGGCTTCTCTAAGAGCTAGTTTCTCCTTTTCCTCGATGACTTGGTCTTAGAAGTGAGAGTGTGGACATGGTCGTTTGTTATGATTTTAGGATTTTCCATAACCTTTGTATTTAGTATGGCGCTTTGAAGAAATTGTTGGTTGCTAATATAAAATACGGCTAATAAGTATGAAAATTGAGGCTATTATTTATGAAGGAATATCTTTCAGATGTAAGGATTTGCTTAATGTAATCTAGAGATTCAAAGTTATGAAAACCTATATTTTTTCCAATTTGTCCTAGCCTTGTCTAGTTGCCTGATTGTTGTTGCTGGTGAGAGGTGGAAAGTATCCCGTGGATTTAGTCTAGGTGTTTGAAAACTGCCCCGGACACCACAGTTATCAAAAGAAGAAAAAGAAAAATTGTTTCATGAGTCTGTGATTGGTTATTCTTTTCCACACTGAAGCATGCTACTAGTTCTTGGCTGCAAAAGCTTGGCAGTGTTTGGCGTATCCAGACAATTTTGAACGAGTTTATCAGTTGGGCATATGCAATTGAACTCTTTCAACTTTATTTTATGCTTTTATAAGCTCAATTTGGATTTTTATTTTTGTTCAGAACACTAAAAAATTCAGCGAATTTATTTTTCTAGATTGTGTTTAGGATTTGATTTGTTGATTGAATGATTCATTGCATTTTCTGAAAATATGTAGAGAACCTCAGCTCTTATAGAACACCTAGTTTGTCTTAAAAGAAAAATTGTTGAGCATGATGCATGATGGATAATGATGATTCATATAGCTTACTTGAACTACTTTGGAATTGAGGCGTAGTTGTTGTTGTTGTGCTGTCTAAACATAATTCTGAAACTTGTGGTTTCAGTTTTGTCCAAGTTAGCAGTTTGATAGCTTCTTTTGGACCCCCATTAGTTTTCACAAGGGTTGGTAGTTGGAAAGTAAGTTAATTTTAAATCAAACCAAGCTAAACTAAAGTGTTTTCCTTTTGAAATATAAAAAAGAAAACTTTTTAGTGTAGTTTGGTTTGATTTAAATGTGTTTTGTTTTCAATATATTCCAGGTCACATGTAACAGTTATACATATCGTTTCAGTTTCCTCTGAAGTGATGGTTTTACAGCTTTGTTGGTGCCTCTGCAGCCTTGTCTTATAGCAGCATGATGCTTTACGTTTCATCTGATATAGTGTAGAGCTGTTATTCTTTCACTTTATTTAGCAGCATGATGCTTCTGATATAGAACAGAACTGCTATTATTTCTCTTTATTTAGTTTTGGAATTGTTTCTGATGAGTGGATGGATCCTAAGAGGTGTAACTCATTAAGGATTACTTTATTTTCACATTAAGCGTTTAAGAAACAGGAATTACCTGCATTGCAATATTTTTCTATGAAATAAGATTTCTCCTTAGCTACTGATTGACGTAATCATTTTCTTTGCCCCATCCTAATCCATTCCCTCAGGAAAAAAGAAAAAGTGTGTAAGGATGCTGATGCTATGTTTCTGTGTTAGATTCTGTTTAGTTTACCAAAGATGCTTAGTTCATGCTATGTAAGGATGCGTAGTTGTGATAAAGATGATTATGTACCCTTATTGTTCCAATGCAGGGACATGATTCGGGCTATCCGTGCTTGCAAAACTGCAGCAGAAGAGCGTGGTGTAGTAAGAAAGGAGTGTGCTGCTATTAGAGCTTCAATCAGTGAAAATGATCCAGCCTATAGACATCGTAATCTTGCAAAACTAATGTTTATTCACATGCTTGGTTACCCGACCCATTTCGGTCAAATGGAATGCTTGAAGTTAATTGCATCTCCGGGATTTCCAGAGAAACGAATAGGATATCTTGGACTAATGTTGCTGCTTGATGAAAGACAGGAAGTTCTCATGTTGGTTACAAATTCTATAAAACAGTATCCATTTCAGACTCACTGCTTTATGGTGGTCTCTCTTTAATTTCTTTCTTTCTCTACATTAGTTGAAGTCACTTGAATTTATTGGATTAAATCAAAATGATTAAAGAAAGAATTACTGGAGAAGGGGTTATCATATCTTCTTTTCTGTTTCTTTTAAAAAATAATTAAAATTCATAAGCTGTTGCCAGTTGATTTATCCTCAAAAAAGAGAAAAAGCTATTGCTTATCTGTTTGTTTGGAAAATGAAATTTGATTTTTTGAGATGTCTTAACTTTTAATAGAGATCTTAATCACACAAACCAATATATTGTTGGACTTGCACTTTGCGCCTTGGGAAACATTTGTTCTGCAGAAATGGCACGTGATTTAGCACCTGAAATTGAAAGGTTGCTTCAGTTTAGAGATCCTAATATCCGAAAGAAGGTAAGTCTTATATCTCTTGCTAACAGATAAAAGTTTTTCTTTTGAATTGTTTAAGTTCCATTCCAAAAGTGTGAAATTCTGTGGGATTAACTTTTCCCGCACAAACTCATTAAATATTAATTTCTTAAGGAATTCATTGATGAAATTAAAGTTGAGGTCCCTCTGTACAGAACTGGGCGGAGGGTGAGTTAAAAGGACAAAATCTTTTGTGCATGTGTGGAAACACTGATAGCTTAATATGAATTTCCGTATGTTGGGTTAGAAAGAGTGAAGTTGCTCAATTTTATTATGATGTTTGTGAGATGTGTGAGTCAATCTGTGTGTGAGAAACAAGAAATTTATCAGGAATTTCAGGATTTGTTATTAGAAGGTGGCTTTTCCTTGACCAGCAATAATATGGAGACTGTCCTTCAGATCAGAGATTGCTGGTTTAGTAAAATGTTGAGATGGAGGCTTTATAATGAAAGCCTTCCTTTATGCAATCCTAGATGGTGAAATATTGTGTTATCCCTGAGCTGTCATCAAACTCCATGTAGGAATTGCAATATATATGGATGAGAACTTATCCTAGGCAATTAAATGTTCCTGCTTGATGTTGATCGCTGAACAGAAAATTGACTCCACAATCAAGTTAAATATGGGGGAAACACAGATTCAGATTACTTTTGCTTAGTGGAGTCACCAATGTGGACAACACACTGTTTCAAGAGTAGCTATTGCCATTAGGTCCGTTGGCATATCTCATTTGATCCTTTTGGAAACCCTGCATTTATATGATTACTTTCCATAATCAACCATCAAAATTTCCTTGAACTATCATCTTGGGTTCCACTAAGGGAGGAGTAGCCCAATGCAGAGGCAAATCTAGGATTTGAGCACAACAGGGGCACCTTTGTCTTTAAATATGCTAATTACTAGTGCCAAAGTACAGCATGTAATCATTTGAAAGCTTAATTATTATGATAACTTCTTATCTAAAAGTTTAATATTATCGAATCATTAATTTGATATTAATGTGACAAAAATAAGTCATCCATCGTACTTGAATTCGAGACACTTTTATTGTCACGACCCGAACCAGGGCCTGGCAGTGACGGGTATCTCAAGTCCCACGTGGACCGGAGATCACCCCCTGCACCTAACCAACCCAAACACAACACACCCCGAAGTCAGATGATTTCGAACATATAACAAGATAGCGTGCAATAACTTAAGAAAGTTTTAATGCATGTCCATGACCAACCACCGACGACCGGCCAAACGACCGACCGACACCACCCAATAACCATTGTAGTCTAAACAAAGCCTTCTACAATAACCAAAACTGAATATCAATAAAGTCGGGACATGCCCCCGACTATAGCCAAAACAAGTCTGAACAATTTGAGAAGTAAAAGAACGAAACATGACATATAGACTTTCGATGTATGAAAGCTCACCACTTCAATGTCAACTTACGAGCTGATCTCGGATCCTAATCACTGAGTAGGAGGAGTAGAAGTATGACCAATTCCTGCATCGCATGGGGATACAACGTCCGAAGACGGTTAGCAGGGTGAACGGTAGGATGTAACACAGGGATAAGGATAACATAATGTCATGATCAACAACTTAAAATCATTCAAACCAATGCACAGAATCAAATGCATATACATATATACTTCACATGCCAGGGTTGGGAACAAGGTTTAACATGCACTTAAAACTTTAGCCTGGATCGTATGGCTCAACCGTCATAGCATGTAATCACGGGCTATATGGGCCCCATCTCTCACCTCGCGTGTAGCCGCACAAACCGGAGAATAATCTCATATATATGCACTTGGGGGACTCAAACCTCCCAACATAGACTAAGGTGACTTAAGCACCCGAGCATATAACGATTTACGGGGGGACTCGAACCTCCCTAATTATGAAATAATAATGAGGGGGACTTGAACCTCCCCGATCACTTTGACCCTCGCGTCGGCAAACATGGTTTCCAGTATCGGTCACTCAGACCTCCACTTTCAGGACTCAGCTACACAACCCTCATTAGAGCCCAATTAAAACAAGTATCACACATTCCCATCATTGAACCATACTTCACATTAAGACATACATTGTTGATATCGTCATACCAACTACACTTGCAAGGTAATAACATCATTCCAAAACAATTTCCATTAACTTGGGGAGAACAACTCCCTTTGTTCATCAATACAGGGTGGGGGAAACATCGACTCTCTTTGTTCACTAAATCATACCATTGTGCTTTTAAATACCTCTTTATATCATGCATTAGTTCAAGACTAGTTCAATTTTGCAAATATCCACATTTCTCATAATTAAAAACCAATTTCACATCATGGGGTTGGGTCATAACCACTTCAAAAGTCACAAGTTTGGGAAATTCACAATTCCCTAGTTCATTCACCATACCCAAGCACCCACAAGTTCAAAACCATAATTAAAACATGAATGATCATATGTAAACCATGGGAAAACATTGTTCAAAAATAAGCATTCAAAACTCCCAACCCTTATTTCAAAACCATCATAAATATCTCATGAACAATACTTTCAATCACATGTTTTTACAAAATTAACAATGAGGGAAGAGTAACATGCCTTAAACACCAAGAAATTTGGAGAGAATTTGACCCTTGAGCCCTTAGATGACTAACTTTATGAAACCCTAGCTTGGCTTGCTTGAGGGAACTTAGAGAGCCTTTGGATTGTTTGAGAAGTTACTTGGATTAGTTTCTGAGTGTTAATAACACCCTAAAGGGGTTATAAGTCGTGGGTATCAATTTGAGTAAAAGGGGAAATGTTCGGAATGCCCTTAAATTAAAAGCTGAAAAAGTACCGCCTTTGACTACGGGTCAACCACTGACTCGTAGCCGCTCCTTACGACTCGTCACCACGAGAACCAAGGCTGTACTACCAAGGTACCCTACACTGCTGACCTTACCACTCAGCCACAAGAATCGTAATGGGAACCTACGACTCATAGGTTCTAGTCGTAATCAACACAGAACTCATATTGGGACTTACACTGGACACCCTACTATTACACATAACGACTCGTAACATCTCCTTACGGCTCATAGTGACCCACTCATACAAAGAGCAGAATCATGCCATTCTTCCAAAAAAAAAATAGCAACTGCTCATAGAAGATTTAACACTATTGACAGATTAGTGGTTAGAGGAGAAGAAATTGTATAACCTGATGAAATTAAGACTACTATGGTTGAGTTTTATAAAAGACTTTACTCAGAGCCAGAAAGTTGGAGACCAGGTTTTGACATGATAGATTGCCCAACCATATCATAGGAGGAACAAGATTGGCTTCAAAGACTTTTCACGGAAGAAGAGATGTTGAATGTAATCAAGCAATGCAATCGAGACAAAGCTCCGGGCCCAGATGGATTGACAATGAGTTTCTTCAAGGTTTGTTGGGACACTGTGAAGGTGGATCTATTGGAAACTGTTCATAATTTCCATCAGAAAGAGTTATTTGAAAGGTCTTCCAATGCCACCTTCATAGCTTTAATACCGAAGAAAGCTGGAGCTGAGGAGCTTAAGAATTTCTGACTGGGAGTGTCTACAAGATACTTTCCAAGCTTATTACGGAAAGATTGAAATCAGTTATAGGGAAACTAGTAAATAAACACCAAATGGCTTTTCTAAAAGTTAGACAGATCACGGATGCTGCTCTCTTAGCCAAAGAATTAGTGGATTCCATCTAGGAATCTTATGCAAACTTGGCCTAGAGGAGGCATGTGACCATGTCAACTGGAAGTTTCGATTTCTATTGAAGGTGTTGAAAGACATGGGTTTTGGTAGAAAATAGGTCAACTAGATACGTTTCTGCATCTGTAATGTAAAGTTCTCACTGATTATAAACGACAGAAATGAAGGCTTCTTTCTTCCGAAAGGGGGTTGAGGCAGAGGGATCGTTTATCACCTTTTTTGTTTATCTTAGTAATGGAGGGGCTCAACCTCATGATCAGGAGGGCAAGGGAAAATGGTTCGTTAAAGGGCTTCCAAGCTCAGTTGCAGGGATGTAGAGAAGATGAAAGGGGAGTCAGACATCTGTTGTATGCAGATGACTCATTAATATTTTGTGAAGCTGAAGTATCACAGATGAGACATATTAGGGCTCTCCTCACTATTTTTGAAGGCATTTCTGGTCTTCATGTTAATTGGCAAAAGAGTTGTCTTTACCCAGTAAATAAGTTGATAATATTGAGATATTAGCAAGTAATCTTGGATGCCAGGTAGCTGCGCTACCCACAAAGTATCTAGGGATGCCCCTGGGTGCAAAGAACAAAGAAATGGAGGTCTGGGGAGAAGTGCTAGAGATATGTGGTAGGAGATTGACATGATGGAAAAGTCAATATTTGTCCTTAGGAGGGAGATTAACATTAGTCAAATCTGTGTTGGATTCCCTTCCTTCGTATATGATGAACTTATTTCCTATACCGAAGAGTATTGAGAAGAGAATAAATTTGTCCAGAAGAACTTTTTTGTGGGATGGAAACAAGGAGCAAAAAGGTTACAATCTTGTAAAATGGGAAGTTGTAACACTTCACAAGAAGCGGGGGGGATTAGGTATTAAGAACCTCAGTCTCCAAAACTCTTGCCTCTTGCAAAAATGGTTATGGAGGTTCTGTGCTGAGGATATGCCTTTATGGAAAAGAATCATCATTGAGAAATATAGACTTCAAAGTCAGTGGATCACTGAAGATGCCCTAGGAAATTTTGGTTGTAGTGTTCCAAAGACTATTCGGAGACTGTGGCCCCAATGTCAAGAAAATATTCAACTCAAGGTGGGTAATGGCATGAAGATTGAGTTCTGGAATGAACATTGGATAGGTGAAAGGATCTTGAAATCTCTCTTCCCTGATCTATTCCTTCTCAGTCAACATGCTAGGGTCACTATAGCTCAGATGTGGAGCACACAAGGTTGGAACTTCAACTTTAGAAGGGCCTTAAATGATTGGGAGGTTTAAAGAGTTGCAGATTTGCTTTTGGTGATAAATTATTTCAACGGAATTACTAATACACCTGATAGACCAGTGTGGAAACTGCACAACAAGGGTGCTTTCACTGTGAAGTCATGCTATTGGGGGAGGATTACTGGTCAACTACAGATTAGGAATTGGCCTTGGAATCTGATCTGGAGAGTCAAAATCCCCATGAAAGTTTCCTGTTTTGTGTGGTTAGTTTGCAGGAAAGCTTGTTTGACTCATGAAGTAATACAGAGAAGAGGTAGACAAATTTGCTCAAGATGTTTTATGTGTGATCAGGATGCTGAAATAAATAGTCATCTGTTTTTGCACTGTAAAATAGCTGCAAATCTGTGGAACATGTTCTTGTGTATACTTGGAGTGAGTTGGGTGGTTCCCAAAACTACTAAGAGTATGATGGACTGCTGGAAAGAGATTGGAAGAAGAGAATCAGAAGAGGACTGGTGGGAATTGATTCCTGCAAGCATCTGGTAGACATTGTGGAAGGAGAGAAATGCAAGATGCTTTGAAGATAAAAGAAACAATATTCAAAAGATCAAAATGAACTGTCTTAGTCTTCTATATTTTTGGTGTAAGCAAGATATGGTGGGGGATACAGAACTTTTTGTTGATTTTATAGGGAAATTGTAAAGCTCTACAGATTAGTTCCCGTGGCATTCTGGTTTTTGCCCTACGGGATGTAAGTGCTTATTTTCATCATTGTTTGGATGATGAAATTTTGTGAATATACAGTTACCTTTTCCTCTAACAAAAAAAAAAACTTACATGATTTGGGTACGACTCGTCTCAATGACTCGTCATGAGTCAGTATGACCAGCACCCTCAAGTCGTACCCAGGACAGTAACTTCAACACCACTTTCTGGACACCTTACGACTAGGGTCACATGACTCGTCAAGACACCCTACGACTCGTAGGGAGAGTTGTAGTCAAGGCAGGGAGCTCAAAACTCAGAAAAATTTGAAGGACCAAAAACCCTGGGCGTTACTATGTGTTTGTGCGATATCTTGTGCCTTGAGCCGGGGGTCTTTCGGAAACAGCCTTTCTACTTCATCAGAGGTAGAGGTATGGACTGCGTACATCTTACCCCCCCCAGACCCCACTAAGTGAGAATACACTGGGTTTGTTGTTGTTGTTGTTGTTGTTGTTGTTACATTTATACTCCGAATAACAACAAACTTTTTTTATAATGAGAAAATTTTAGAGATTTCTTTGCAAAATGGGTGCTATGGGAGAGGTTTGATAAGTCTATTTTAAACTTCAAAATTTCTAATATTCAAAAATATAAAACAACACACTCAAATACAATGAAGATTAAGGTAATATTCAGCAGTCAAAAAATTGAAGAGAAGTCTAAGACTCTGGGTTGGCCGAATCATAATTGATGGATACCTTGCTATGTTGCTGAAGTGATTGTGAAGGCAACAGAATATGTATTTTCTTATTAGGGGAGAGAGAAGCTGGTCTACAACAATATATCCAGTATCAACTCACAAGTGGAGGTAAACAGAGAAGTTGGTCTGGGGCTTTTAATTTAAAGGAAGGAATTTGCAAAAGAATAACACAAACTTAGAAAATTAGAATAACATTAATTTTCTTGCATAATTTTTTTTTAGTAATGACAATTAAAACTCAAAAAGCTATTTATACAAATGAAAATAAAAGTGTGAGAACTTTGTAAATGTATATTCAACAGAAAAATTATTAATATAATAACATAGAGGTAGAGTTTTTAATAACTTCCTAGAAGGTTGTCTTTATATTTCAGTAAATTTTAAATTATGACTTCGAAAATATTTCATTAATGACAATCATTCAATCAAAACTCAAAAGTTCATATACATGATAGGCAGAGACATACAAACCCACAGAGAGATTCACAAATACATACTTAATCGACATTATATTAAAAGACAATTAAAATAGAGTTGATGTTAATGAAGTTAAAGTAAAATCTATTATAAGATGATATAACCTTAATCAAATTAGGTGGAACACATAGATACAAAACAAAATATTATATATAATATAAAAAAGGTATTATTAGGAGAAGTGAAAATGTTTTTAGGTAAATAAATATTGCATAAGATAAGAGGGAAGAGTACATATTGTTCAAAGTTGGAAGGGACTTGACTCTTATAATAAAATTGAGAATGTGTAAATAAATTTCATCTAAGTCATAAAAGATAAAGGAGAAAAAGTAAACTAATTGACCACTAGGGAGGAATTAATGTTGAAGTTGGAAAAATAAAAGAGAACGAAAAACAAAGAACTGAATGCTGCAGTGGGTTTCGAACCTAGATCACACATGAAAAGGGAAGAGCATTGCCTGGTACACAGCCAGCTTATCTACCAGTCCTGTGTTTCAGGGGGCCATGGAAAAATATTTAAGTGGTCCTTGATACATTTATGAATATATACAGTATATATACACAAAGTTTTTCTCAAGGCTACTGGCTGCCCGTGCACCCCCTTACTATCATGTAGGTCCGTCTCTGGCCCAGTGAAAGGAACTTCTACCTGCAACCTTGAGGTTGGACGTTTGAGTCCTGCATAGGAGGGTGGAGAAGGGGGATTTGGTTATGGGTGGGGTTTGCCATACAAGAAAATCAATCCTCTTGGTCTCCTATTCTACTTTATTACTCTTCCTTTTTTTCTGTGGCCTCTTTTCAACATGATTGACTTATGCATATAATTCAAGGTAATCCATTGTTCTTTAAGTATTCTCTTCTGTGTATTTAAGTACTAGTGCTCTAATGTGTCTTTGTTCCTACACTTACGTATGGTTGTTACCAACATTTATTCACTCTACTTTGGTCTACTGGTCTACTGTAGGCAGCACTTTGCTCTATAAGAATTATAAAGAAGGTACCAGATCTTGCCGAAAACTTTGTAAACCCTGTAGCTGCCTTGCTAAAAGAAAAGCACCATGGAGTCCTCATCACTGGTGTCCAGCTTTGTGCAGATCTATGTAAAGTTAGTACAGAGGCCCTTGACTATTTTAGAAAGGTAAGTTGAACATGGGCAGCATTATCTTTTGCTACTTGTACATTCTGTTACTAGGAAATCTGTTACCTTGGTACTGCTTGTTCTTTCTCCATTTTTGTGACATTCTGCTCTTGAGTGCAGTTCTTAGAAACTGTTGTTAAAAAAGGAACACATCTTCATTTAACTGGTGCACAACTCTAAATACAAAGTTATCTACGCCCCCCGTTCCTAAATATGTGTCATCCTTACCAAAAATAGATGTTCCACAATACTTGTCATTTTAGAAATCAAGACATAGTTGAGTATGTTCTTCCTATGTTACCCTTAGCACACTTTTCATTTATTGAATAGAGATCACACTTTCACTAATCAAAAGAGAGATGATTAAAGAAATTAAATAAGGGTATTATGGTAAAAATACATAGTTTCTTAAGGGGCGTGCAAACAAAAAGTATGACAAGTATTTAGGAACGGAGGGAGTAAAAACCAGCACTTTCTCTTCCTATAGTTCTTCCCAAATCCAGTATGGGGATCTGATCTTGTTAAATTAACTTCAGGAACCTGGGCCGAAAAGAAAAAGACATGATAATCAAAATTGATGGGAATATATGCACTGACAACTATGGTGATAACCTAAGACCCCCAGTCAACCACAAAAAAGGGGGAAAATATAAAGGGGAAAAATAGGGGGGTGAAAGATATTCTGATTAGTATAAGATTTTCGCTTCCGTGGCCTTACTCTATGTACTTGTTTAGAGCATGACATTTATGTTGGTAACCCCAAAGGATAACAATCTGATTTGGTGTGTGAACCAGGTATAACCGTTAAAGTACAACCATGAAGGTAAAACGAAAAAAGCGGAAGATGTTCTCCAAGGATATTTTGTTTGATAAATTATCATTTTATTAATTTTTTAAAATGGTTCCTAAACTATAAGGCGTTGTTCGGTTGCTGGTCCGTAGGTGACTTATTCATGAAGTATAACTTGTACAATGTTTGGTAGCAGTTTTTGCTATGTATAAAATTGAAAACACCAAATATGGTGTTTGGTTGATATAGTCTCCGAAGTTCCAGATTCAAAATTTGAAATGCTCCCAGGCACTTTCCCCGAGGCAACTCTCTCCTCTACTTCCTAGGGGTGAGGGTGGGGGATCCCTCTTTTTCCGGTAGTTACTGACAGGAATCTTCATCTCCCTTTCCTTTCTTTCATCAACTTTTCTTCACTATTACCTTACATGATAGTTTTTTCCAAATTCAGACCTTTCAGAATTCGCAATGGGTGATAATAGGATCTAATTCAATGCTGGTTTTAAGTCTTTCGACATCACTAAGTGGAGTACTAACAGCTCTGTGTGGTTTGAATGGGTTGAAAGGTGTAGAAAGATGATGAGGAGATCTTCCATGATCAGCAAAACCATGGAATGGATCTGTTTCACTCCCAAAGAAGCTTCCAGTGATCAGAAGAATATCAAAAGATGGAAATTGCAGATAGAGAGGCACAAGATTTCTGTACTTGGAAACATAATGAACATGGAAGATTTGTAAGTATCACTTCCATTGATAAATGGGGTAGGTTTGTACTGGTCATCCCGGAACTAGCCGTGAATGCAGGATGGTACGACATTGCATTTAAAATCGAAACGTTCATTAAAGGCTATAAGAGAATGCAATTGGCGGAACCACCTAGAGTAACTGAAGCCAACTGCCCTTATGCAAAAGCAGTTAAGGATAGTAAATGTCAATCAAAGGCTTTAAGGGAGGTAGAGATTACGAACAATGCTAGCAATATTGAAGTCCCTCACACATGCAGAAGACCATGAGAATGGGCTTCTGAAAAGATGCCTAGTAGGTCTGGAAGGAGGAAAGAAGGAAAAGCCAACATTGTCTGAGATAAGAATATGGTTGTCAACACTTTGGAAGAAGTCATTCGGAGTTGACATCTATGAAATGTATGGAGGTATGTTTCTATTCGAGTTCCCCAACATAAACATGGCTGAGCAAACTCTCCAAGGGCAGTGGAACTGGAGAAATCAAAGATTCAATCTGGAATGGTGGGGGTCGCAAGTGTAGGGAATTACTTGGTGGGGGTTTTATTCTTGTCATGATTCCGTGTTCCGTGTTCCATGTTCCATGTTGTATTACGAATCTGTGTGCTTTTCCCTGCTTTCCTCTGCTTTCTATTACTTATGGGTGCCGTATTTATGTTATGTAATCTGCTTCTGTGCTGCACTATGTGTTTGTGTGGTATCTCGTGCCTTGAGCCGGGGGTCTATCGGAAACAGCCTTTCTACTTCATCAGAGGTAGAGGTATGGACTGCGTACATCTTACCCCCCCCAGACCTCACTAGGTGGGAATACACTGGGTTTGTTGTTGTTGTTGTTGTTAATCTGGAATGGTGGTGGGCTGTCTCCTCAACAATTCTTTGAAGAAGGAAACTTGGATCAGAATTGTCGGAATCCCTCTTCATCTCTGGTCAGGAAGAGTATTTCAAGAAATTAGGAACCTATGCGGAGGTTGGGTGGCCACGGAGGAGGAAACAGAACTAAAAAAATCACATGATATGGGCAAGAATTCTGTTTGCAAATGATGGATGAAACATTCCTAAATAAATTTCGATCTCCAAAAATGGAGTAGTATACCACTTTCCGATATGGGTGGAGTGTCAAGTGAGAGTAGAGGTACAGTCAGAATCTTCACGAACTGAGAACAGAGTCGCCAGAGAAGATAGGGCACAAAAATACCCAGTTCATTCCTTTACATAGTGGAGAATGGGATTCGGGATGAAGTGGATTCAGTGGATTAAACACTGGATCAAACATTGTATCACTACTGTGAGATTCTCGGTACTTATAAATGGATCTCCTGTTAGTTTCTTTAGTGCACAGCGGGGGCTGAGACAAGGAATCCCTTGTCTTTTTTTCTTTTTCTACTCGCTATGGAAGGTCTGAGCAATATGATCAAATCAGCTAGAGTAAGGGGATGGCTCAAAGGTTTTTTTGAGGTCAACAGACTTGGAGGAGATAATGTGGAAGTCACTCATCTACAATATGCTGATGATGCCTTGATATTGTGTGATGCTAATGTAGGCCAACTAAAGATGTTGAGGGTGATCCTAGTGTTTTTTGAAGGTTCTCTGGTCTACACATTAATTGGAGGAAAAGCTACCTTTATCCTTTTAATAATATACACAACATGGAAGTTTTAAATGCTGTTTTAGGAGGGAAACTGGAGCATTGCCTACATCATATCTTTGGATGGCTTTGGGGGCTAAATCACAGTTAGATTTATCTGGAATGAAGTGGTGGAGAAATGCAAAATGAAGCTAGCAAGATGGAAATCCTAATATCTCTCCAGAGGTGGCATATTGACCCTGATTAACTCGGTTCTTGATTCACTACTACCAACCTACATGGTATCAATATTCCCAATTCCCTCAAGAGGGTCAGCAACAGGTTGGATAAAACTAGAAGAAAATTTCTCTGGCAAGGAAATAGTGAGAGAAAAGGATACAATTTGGTTAAATGGGATGCTGTGATAGCGGGAAAGAAATATGGAGGACTGGGAATAAAGAATTTGATGATACAGAACAAAGCCCTTAGAATGAAATGGCTATGGAGATTCACTAATGAAGAATTGACCTACTGGAAAGATGTCGTTAAGGCAAAATATTTGGAGGAAGACAACTGGATGACCAAAGAGGTGACGACGCCATATGGGGTCAGTGTATGGAGATCCATCAGAGCTTTCTGGCTTGAGTTTAAGGCAATACAATGATCAAAGTGGGGAATGGAGGGAATGGAGAGAAAACAAATTTCTGGAAGGATGTTTGGCATGAAGTAGGTAGGCTAGATGTTTTGTTTCCTGGTGTATACTCTCTAGTATTTCACCAACTGAAGTCCATAGCAGACCACTGGACTTATCAAGGGCAGAACTTTAACTTTAGAAGACAAATAAATGACTGGGAGATTCAGAGGGTAGCAGATTTCTTCAACACCATTAAGCAATTTAATGGACTAGAAGGGAGTCAAGACATTCTCAGGTGGAAAGTGAAAGGCAAAGAAGGGCAACTTTAAGGTGAGTAGTGCATACACCTGGTTGAACCACCCCAACCAACCACGAAGTCACTGGCCATGGAAAGGAATCGGGAAGTCAAAAATCCCATTGAAAGTGACTTGTTTTGTCTAGTTGCTAGCCAAAGAAGCTGTATTGACTCAAGACAACTTAATGAGAAGGGGGATACCATTATGTTCTAGATGTTTCTTTTGTGGGGAAGATGCGGAGACTGTTAATCATCTTTTTCTACACTGCAAAATCACCGGTCAACTATGGAGGTTATTCTTGAATCTTAAGGGTTTATCATGGAGCATGCCTGCCAAGATCATAGAAGCAATCCAAAGTTGGGAGGAAGCAGGGAAGCAGGCAAAGAGTAGAGACAGATAGAGAATTGCCCCTACTAGCATATGGTGGGCAATATGGAAGGAGAGGAACTCTAGGATTTTTGATGGCATAGAGAATAGTATGCAAAAAGTTAAATTAAATTGTCTCATGCTACTATTTTTTTGGTGTAATCAGATATATTCAAATGATACTATCTCCATAATTGATGTACTAGACTCAATTTAGGAAGAGATAGCAGGATTTGAAGTACATGTTGTAAATACTGATCAACTCAGTTTCAGTATTGTTTTTTGAGGAATATACAAGTTACCAGTCCCCCCCCCCCCCTCCCTCCCCCTAAAAAAAAATAAACATGGTGTTTAGTTGACAATTTGGAATCTCGCATAACTAATACATGTATAAGTTGTAATATAATCTATGCATTATCTTATGTAGGATAGAAAATGGAACAACTAATACATGGCTAACTCAATGTTGCATAACTGAGCCCTACATAACTAATTTGTGCATAACTAATACCTGCATAACTCTAACCAACAACCAAATGACTCCCAAGTTCATTTGGGCTACGTAGGCTATGGTCATTCTCCTGTCAAGCCTACCCAGCTACCCATGCAAGAAAGGTATTCTTTCTTTATGCTGAAAGTGCATATGAAACAATAAGAACTCTTAAATCTCTTTAAGCTCTTCCTCATTGCTTTGATACATCCTCCAACCCTTCTGTTCCAAATGCATAAAAAAGAGCATAATGGGCCACATTTCCATGCTGATTTCGTTCCATGCACATGTTATGAAGCAGAAATGCTTGATCATCTATTATCTTCTTTTCTTGCTTGTTGTAACTTTGAGTTTGCAATATTAATGCAGTATTTTTTGCTGAGATTTCTGCTCTCCAGAAAGTTTTAATTCTATCGAACCTGTTAAGTTAGATTCGATAATCTGCCTCTACTTTTATTGGCCGAAGAACATTATTAGGATCTTGACCAATCTTTCGTTCTGATTCTTCCTTTCTAAACCTCTGACTTTCTTTTTTGATATTTCAACTGAAAAGAATGACTAAACTTGCACAGGTAATTTCTTAAATTCACTTGTGCCATGATTGATTGGGGTGAAAAGACAGGAGGTGGGACAATATGATGTAAAAGAGGAGGCATATTGGTGTTAAAATATCTTAAGGAATGAACATGTTGGATTGTAATATAAACATTATGTTTGAAATATTCTGTTGTTTGAATTTAAATGCACATTTGAATTACGAGATAGACAAGATTTAAATGTTTATTTCAGTTCAACTGGGCATTTACATTTTTTTTTTCTTTTGTTTCCGCTCATCGGTGGTTATAGAAATGTACAGATGGCTTAGTCAAAGTTCTAAAGGATGTTGCCAACAGCCCGTATGCACCTGAATATGACATTTCCGGCATTATAGACCCTTTTCTTCATATAAGATTGCTCAAGATCTTACGTGTTTTGGGCCAAGGCGATGCTGATGCTAGTGATTCCATGAATGACATTCTTGCTCAGGTCAGTTATAGCTCAGTGGTCTATTGAAGCATATGTGAATGACATGAATGTTGTACAGTTTTGAGTTTTTTAGGAATGCTTTCATCATAGGCATGTTTTGTCCATATTTTGGCAGTTCACTATCGAATCTTGCGTTATAATTTTCCATTCCCTTGATTTGTCTCTAAAGATAGAACAACAACAACAACATACCCAGTGTATTCTCACATAGTGGGGTTTGGGGAGGGTAGAGTGTGCGCAAGCCATACCACTACCTCAGGTGAAGTAGAGAGTCTGTTTCCGATAGACCCCCGGCTTAGAACCAATAACAATATAACAAACACAAAACATAAATGCATATAAACTTGTATAGTATGCAAAATAAACTAACACCGCTAGCCATAAGATAATACTAGAGCCACAAGATAATGCTAAAAACTATCTATCCGAAACCATAAACATTACTCAACACCACGAACAAGAAACTTCCGACACAAATAAAAAACGCTCCCCTATTGTTATCGCCGCACTCCCACCCCCTAACCCTCTACCCTAATCCGCGTTCTCCATACCTTCCTATCAAGGGTCATGTCCTCCGTAAGCTGTAAAGATAGAAGAATGTGTTTTTTCCATGTCTGTACAAGATAGGTGGATTATAGTTGTTGATATATGGTTACTTATAGTCATGGATAAAGAAAGCAAAGTATAGTTTTACTTGATGAATGTTTGCTTATAGTCAAATATAAAGAACAAGTGTATATAGTTACTTTAAGTACATTGGGTATCACGGCTCGTTTCATTTCGTTTTGTTCCTTGATCTCATCGAAATCTTTATTAATACTCACAATCACCCTGCTGGGCTAGCTATCTTTATTTGGAAATGTTACTATGCGGATCCTTGACGAGGAAACTGAACGAAGCTTTACTAGTAAATGGTTGTGTTAAGCATATGCATCACGATAAGTTTATTCACAGTTCAGAGACTGATTAACACAACCATCTTAGCAAATACAACAATCTCAGAAAATTGTCTTTTTTTTTTTCCCCTGCTGCTATTTGATAACTAATTTGTGGTAAGTTGGACTATGTACCATCACTAAAACTACTATAACTGTATGAATAAGAAGCATTGGAATTCGCTACTCATCAGGGAACTTATTATGTAAAGTGAAATATAGCATTTTTTTATTCATTCTCCTAACAATTTTAGATTAACTTTTAGGTGGCAACGAAGACCGAGTCAAACAAAAATGCAGGCAATGCTATTCTCTATGAATGTGTTGAAACTATCATGAGCATTGAAGATAATGGTGGTTTACGTGTGCTCGCTATTAATATTTTGGGAAGATTTTTGTCCAACCGTGACAATAATATCAGGTCATCTTCATTCATCTAGTTAAATTTTCTTCATAATATTTGTTGGTGTAATCTTCCAATTTGTTGCGACTCGTTTTTTGTGTCTTATAAAATCACCTTAGAATATTCTTTGGTTGAAACTGAATCAATCATTTTCAAAGTTTGTGCACCTTCAATATGTGACTTCTTCCTGAACACCCTCCACTTGGGTTTTCAGATATTTTGCAAACGAGTGGTATGCGTTATTTCTTTGCTTTTCACAAACCTTGAATGTGCAAGGTCTTGTGTTATGATTCTATTGGTTTTACATCAAGAGTGGTACTAGAAAAATAATTTGCACCAAACCTATAGTTACAAATTGGCAGAAAATCTAATTAATCCCTTAAATTTGGCACGAATTATTAGTTGCATGACATGTGGATTTTCTGCAATGTCATGTTTCTTTTGCCTTTTGAAATTCATTACTTTTTTAGATCATCTTTTTCTGGTTAAAAATGTAAAAAAATTTGACTAGAACTCACTTATTTAGGCTAAATATTTTTATTTTGCTAAAAGTGATGTAGTTCCAGTTAACGTTTTACAAAATTGGCCTACAAAAAAGAGATACACAGTTGAAACAAAGAGTCATTGCATCTTAAAAAAGATATAAAGAGAAATACAACAGTTGAAATTTATTATTTTGGCTCAAACTTTTAACTGTTTAAATATAATGAAGCTTTAGACAAGGATGATTTTGTCAAAAAAGAAGAATACCCAGTTGAAATAAATAGAAATTGCATCTAATTAAGATGCAACGTCATTGTTTTTGATATAACTTTTTTATTGGACAAAATACTGGACCTGTGGTCAACTTCTTTTAATTGATTTGATCCGAAAACAAAAGTACAGTTGAAATAAATAGCTAATGCGTGTAAAGAAAAGATAACAGGAAATACACCATTGGTACTCCTTTATTTTAGCTAGAACTTTTTTATTTGGCTAAAATAGAGTTCTAGCCAAGTTTTTTTTTTTAAACACAAATTTAGACCCAAAAAGAAAGATATACAGTTGGAACAACGGAAAACGAAGGTAAAATATGCATTCTATAGAAAGAAGAAACTAACAACTGTAGACACGTAATTTTGTCCTTCCAAAAATTATTTTTTTATCATTTTTACCCCGTCTTATCATACACCATTTTCATCTTTTGTCACTTAATAATAAAAACCCTTTTGAAACTTAAAATTAATTATTTTTGGTTAAAAAAAGGGTGTGACAACAGAAACAACATACCCAGTGTATTACCACAAAGTGGTGGGGTCTGGGGAGGGTAAAGTGTACGCAGTCCATACCAGTACCTCAGATGAAGTAGAGAGGCTTTTTCCGATAGACCCCGTCTCAATATAGATAATAGTATACCCAACAAAAAACATAAAAACAAACCATAAAAGGAATGTCACACCGCTAGATAGTAAAGGAAATAAGACTCCCACAAGGTAATACTATAAACTAGCTATTCGAAATCATATACATCACCAAAACGCCACGAACAAACAATTGTAATAAATAAGCCATTGTATATAACTGTGCACAAATTAATGGTTGAAGCATAGCCTCCTGGAAGCTGATTTTTCGATTTCTCTTCATTCTCACGCACCTATCCATGTCAGCATCAAAGGAGTAGAATATATTAAATTTTCAAGTTTTTTTTTTTTTTGGGGGTGGGGTGGGGTGGGGGATGGGGGAGATTAAGACTACGAATAGTTTAGGGGTGCAACTAATAATCCGTGTTAAGTTTTTTTTTAGGTACAAATATTAGAGTAATTTAATCTACTTTTAAGGATTTTGATATTTGATATGCACAAAGAATTGCAGGCACCTAGGGTTTTATCTTGAAAATCACACCAAATTTGGTTCTAGTTGACACTTAAATCTTGTACTTTGAGTTTGAAAGATGGTAACAAGCACAACAATAAAAGAATTAAAAGTAAAACATGTAAGAACAAAATTAGCATCTACCCAGTGCTTAGAATTTGAAGTGCTATAGCAGCAGTGGACAAGAGTGACAATGGATTATCACCCAAGATTAGTGTCAAGGAAGTTTATTTAGTTAGTGGAAGAGTTTGAGGAATGGTGAATAAAATATTAAAGTGGCATGACTTGATATGTATTTTGGCAGTTGCAGTTAATTTGGGTTTGTATAGAGTACTATTCGATTATGGTTGTTCTATTCATGTCGTACTTAGTGTCATCTGTATGTATAATTATGATGTTTCTCTAAACAGATAGTAATACATCTTTAAAATATAAAGAAAAAATATGAGGTGACCAGTGTTGTCATTGGCTAAAAGCTGTAAAAAGTGCTCCAGGTATATTGGGGCTTTAAGCGCAGAGTGCTGTTAAAGCATGGGCTTCAGTTAAAAAGGGAAATGAAGAACAAATTTAAAATATATGTAAGAAATTAAAAAATTCATCCATAATGTTTTCCTTACTAATTAATGTATCTTCTTGCCAATTCCATCTATTGTTTTTTACCACTCAATTCGATTTAGAATGCATGGGCAATGAGGCACGCGTTAGTCAGTTGCCTGCATGAGACAAGTAAGAATTATGAAATCGTCCAAGTGTTGGATGTTTCGAGAGCTGGAGTAAGGAACTCAAAGAAAATATACTAAATTCTGTTCAGATTAATGACATTCTTCTCATTTTGGCATGTTCCAAAATGTTTGTCACGGTTCCTTTTCTATAAAACTTCCACGATAGATAAGAATACAGATTTATCAAACTACTCAACGTTTAAACTTCAAAGTGATGTTCTACTAACTTTAACTTCAGTTTCGCTATCAAAAAAACTTTAACTTCAGTTTTAAGTTTTTTTTCACACTATCACTAATGTAGTTTTTAAATTAAATCAAAATCTTAACTCCATGAGTGGTTGGATAACATGTATAAAATGAAATGAAGCCAGTAATTTTCTTCGTGCGTTCCTGACATAAATGGGTTAAAACTACTCAATGGTGAAATGAGAACTCTTTGGTGATACACACGAAGGAGGGGGACAAGGCCTCTGCCAGCTCCCACTTCTTCCACCACACTGTAATTATGTGCAATCAAAGTACGACATGCTTTTGTTTCAAAACATCCCTGGTTTTGGTATTATGTGCATCTGACTGCAACCTGCATGGAAGTTCAGCACAAAAATCTTCATGCTGTTAGTTGGCTTACCTTTATTGCCACCTTCAGATGCTCCTGACTGTACAAAAATCCCAATAATGATACCTGTTTAATTTTTCTTATTTGTTTTCTCATCTTTTGGAGGGAGGGAGGGAAATGGGGTTTCCTTCTGTATATTGAATGCCACATTTATTTTGGCTGCTTAATTACTTCTATTCTTCTGCAATATGTTTTTCATTTTATCGAGGTTCAATTATGTCAGATATGTCGCCTTGAACATGCTGATGAGAGCTATAGCTGTAGATAGTCAAGCAGTACAAAGACATCGGGCAACAATTTTGGAATGCGTGAAGGTATATTACCTTTATATTTTATTTTTTCTTATCATAAACCATAACCATTTTCTGCTTCTCATTTTTCCTCTTCTTCAATCAGTGTTCTTTTACTCTCATTTGGAGTACCTCCTACATAATACACCTTCAACGTATGTTTAAAATTCTGCTAGCCAGCACTTTTCATGATTTGCGCTCTTGAAATGCAGTACTCAAGCTCTATAAGATCTGTCTTAATAGTTTTGGAGGGGAATGTATACCACGTACATATATACATTATTAATGGAATCTTTTCATGATGGTACTTCCGTCATTATATGCCGGAGCATTCTACTATAGTAGCTATTCGTCTAGTTAAGGGACTGTGGAGTAGCAGAGGGAGTGGAAAAGGAACCTTCACATGGTATTCATCGACCTATAAAATGCTTATGACAGTCTCGAGAGAGGTTCTATGGAGGTGTTTGGAGGCTAAAGGCGTTCCTATGGAGCACATTAGGGCGATTAAGGACATGAGGTTGTACTAGGGATCAACTCTTAGCCTATTTTTATCTGCCTTGGTGATTGATTAATTGACTTCGCAAATTCAAGGTGCAAGGCCTTGGTATATGTTATCTGTGGATGATATAGTCCTGAGCGACGAGACTTGCGACGGAGTTAACGCTAAGCTTGAAGCTTGGAGGCAAATCTGGAGTCTAAGGGTTCGTTTGGCAGGATGTATAAAAATAGTGCAAAATATGGTGATTTAGCAGTGCGTGCATTAGTAATATTGGTATTAGTTACGGTTTGCATAATTTCTTATGAAGTGTTTGGTTTGGTGTATTAAAAATAAAATGCATTGCGTATATTTTTTTAAAAAGTAATTATTTACAAAAATACTCTTCAAAAATATGGTGGAAAGAATGTGGAAAATGTTGTGAGGGGCAATTGTGTCTTTAATTATGCTAATGCATGCATTATAACTCATTGCAATACTAATACCATGGATTTCCATGTATAAGTTATACACACTTAATACCTAATAGATTGTATTACCAAACAAGATACTAGTATTACATAAGCTAACACATGCATTATTTTTTCTAATGCACTCTGCTAAACGACCTTTAAAGGGTTTAGGTTGAGCAAGACCAAGACAAAATACTTGAAGTGCAAGTTTAGGAAGAGGATATGAAGGTGATGCCTTATGCACAAGCTATCCATCGGAGAAGAAGTTTCAAGTATTTTGGATCTATTATACAAAGAGTATGAGAATGTCACTCATTGTATTGGTGCAGGATGAATTGGATAATCATATCTAGAGTCTTTTCTGATAAGAAGATGCCACCAAAACTTAATGGTAAGTTCTACCAAGTGGTGGTTAGACTAGCTATATTGTACGAAACAGAGTGTTGGCCCGTCAAAAACTCCTACAAACCAGCTATATTGCATGAAACAGAGTGTTGGCCTGTCAAGAACTCCCACGCCAGAAGATGAAAGTTACTGAAATGAGGATGCTGAGATGAATGCGTAGTCATACTAAGAGAGATAAAATTAGAATTTGGCTCAGCGGTAAGCTTGCTTACCGTGGTGTGCCAGGGTCGGGGGTTCGAAACGCCCCTCCAGCGAAGCTGGGGTGAGGGCACGTAGGTCAGGCCCGGAGTGGTCCCCCCTCTCCCCGACACCTACGGAGTAGGTATGAACCGGGTCGTCCCTTTTCAAGGCGGTGGGAGTGACCTTGATTGAGGATAAGATGCAAAAAGCTAGGTTGAGTTGGTTTAGACATGTAAAGAGGAGATGCACGGATGCCCTAGTGCGGCAATGTGAGAGGTTGGCAATGGATGGTCAGAAAAAAGGTAGAGGTAGGTCCAAGAAGTATTGGAGAGGTGATTTGACAGGACATGACACATCTTCAACTTATCGAGGGCATGACCTTAGATAGGAGGTTATGGAGGGTACTGATTAGGGTAGAGGTCAGGTAGTTGAGAGTTGGCTCTCTTATTCTTCCATACTAGTACTCATAGTATTTTTTTTGGTAGTTTCTTGTTATTTATTTCTTTTAAAATTGGATGTTTCTTGGATTTTGATTTTCGTATTACTTTCGTAGTGTGCGTTGTCGGGCTTTCTTTAGCATTTTTGTCTTGGCTTCTTCATTTCCGTTATGTTTTTTTTTTTGTCTGAACTGTTCGATATTGCTTTTACCTAAGCTGAGGGTCTGTTGGAAACAACCTCTACTAAGGTATGCGTACACACTACCCTCCCCAAACCCTACTTGTGGGATTATGTTGGGTATGCCGTTGTACTTCTGTCATTACATGGCTTCTCGAGTTGAAATGCAAATGTATAACATCTTTTTTCAAATTTTTCATATTTATCATTTCTGTTGCCACTTATGTGCTTATCTAATTTTCAGGACACCGATCCATCAATTCGTAAAAGAGCCCTTGACCTAGTGTATCTATTAGTAAACGACACCAATGTGAAGCCATTGACCAAGGAGTTAACTGAACATCTGAAAGTAAGCGATCCAGAGTTTAAGGGGGATCTGACTGCCAAGATATATTCCATTGTGGAAAAGTAAGTCAATACTGAATAAGTGTCAAACACATCATCTCTTAATTTTATAATCAAAGAAAACTCCTGCTTCTGAATATTCTGAAAATAGATCTTCCGGTTATTACTTTGCTATTTCCTGTTTTTCTCTCTGTTGATTTTTCTGGTTGTGTCCCCAAGGGGATTCTTGTGTTGTAATATGATTACTTAACTTTCCTGAACTTGGTTCTCTTCAAATGCTTCTCGTGCTTACAACTGCTTATGGTAAACTAGGTTCTCCCCTGAGAAAATTTGGTACATTGATCAGATGCTCAAGGTCCTTTCTGAGGTATGCATAAACTGGTAGATTCATAAATTTATATCTTTGTTTTATTCAATAATTTTATATATCTTCATTAACTTTTAAATCAATAGTTATGGTGCTTCCATATGTTTATTGTTAGGTGCTGGCTATATAATTTTAGTTCTGTGGCAATGTTTCCTGGTGTTTCTAACTTTTAAGCTATCTTGTCTTTCCCTTAAAGACCCTTTTATGTTCAATTTAGCTGGACAGGAATGTAGCTAACTATATTCTATTCGCCAAACTTTGGTAATGCAGAGGTTACGTTCGTAAGGAGTTTTTATTATGTGTTTATGATGGCTTTCCTCTTAATTAAGGAGTAGAAAAGTCTTATCAAATTCTATTCGTGAAGCACTTTGTTGATTCTGACAAGTTTACCGTTTGTGAAACACTACGTTAGTAAAATTATCCTTTACAAGAATAATAATTATGCCGCCTTTCCAAGCTAGTTGAGTTGACTATATGAATCCTCTCTATCAATTTCTATAAAGATCCATTATAATTTCGCTATTTTTATGCTAGCCGTCAACCTACTGCAATCACCCTTTTGATTGAACCTGGAACCAGCTATTGGAAGTTCATCTAGGTGAACTTCACATAAATTACTAAGCTGGTTCTCTACCTTTATAATTCTAGATTGGAGTGCAGTTATTATCTGTCGATTGCTGCCTTAGGGAAGGGTCTGGTAATAAGAGCACAACAACATGATGTGCGGGCTAGGCGCACGTCACGGGTTTGAACCCTATCACAGGCAAAAGTCTAGTTTCTAAGTGGAGAAGGGTACATGGATGATCCCCATATCTATCAAGTTTCGGACTGTGTTCCACCGACTCGTGGAGATTTCTTGGCTATCAAAAAGAATCTGTGAATGGCCTTTGCTTTCATGAAATGAAAATGTTGTGAACCACGAGGCAAATCTCAGCAGAGCCAAAATTGTAAGGTGATTTCATCCTATTTGCCTAAGCCTTAGTGGACATAGTCATCCGGTACCTGTGCTGGTGGAGGTAGTAAGTACCCAGTGGAAAAGTCAAGGTGCGTGCAAACTGGGCAGAAATCATAAAAAAGAAAAGAAATGAAAAAGTTGTATGCTAACTTCTTTTCCGATGGTAGTTATCTACCAAATCTTTTCCATAAGTAGACCTTATTTTCAAGTAAAATTGCTATAGCAAATTTATGTTCTAGAATACTCTTTACAACCTGCTCATCCTCCTCCCTCAGATTTATGAACTTTTTGAGAGGGATTGTAGGGGAAAGACCATTTATCTGAAAGTACTCATTGCGAAATGATAATACAATTTCCATTTTCATCAAGAAAGACTTGCTGTTAAAGTTGAATTGAAGAGTTTGTTTTTTTGCAAAAAATAAGCAATTTATTGTGAAAGGTTTTATTATTATTCTTACTTGGAAAAAGGAAACAATTTTGTTCACCAAAAGTTCCAGCACTGAGATGCAGATGATAAAATAGCACAATGAAGCTCAGTCTGCAATGAGTGTACTAAATCTAGCAATGTGTCCTTATCAAATATATCCATCAGATTACTGTCACGTAGCTAAATTGGACAAACATCTAATTCAACATCTGGATGTGAATATCTTTGCCATAAAAGCACTCAAGTTTCTTTCTGAATATTGTCCAAAAAAAGCAGGGATAGTCCTCCATATGTTCTTCAGGTGCTTGTTTCCTTTGAAATACATCCAGCTCGTTAATGGTTTTTGTCTCACTTAGTTTTCTGATTGAGGATGTTATCTTCTTAACGCTGATTATTATACTTTCCTCTGATCAACTTTTCTAGAATCAGCATCATAATCTCAATCTCTCAAACATGTAAAGACACTTATAGCTTGTTTGGCCAAACTTCTAAAATTAGCTTATTTTCAAAAGTGTTTTTCAAAAAAAGTACTTTTGCTAATAAGCAGTTTGTGTTTGGCCAATAAATTTAAAAGGCACTTTTGAATAGTAATTAGTGTTTGGCCAAGCTTTTTAGAAATATTTCGAAGTGTATTTATCTCAAAAATCAACAACAACAACAACATACCCAGTATATTCCCACCAAGTGGGGTCTGGGGAGGGTAAGTGTATTTATCTCAAAAATGCTTTTCAAAAAAGTTCTTTTGCGGAAAATCTACTTTTTTCTTAGCTTTTGAAAAACAGCTTCTGCTGCTCCTAGAAGCTCTTATTTTCTCCCAAAATCTTTGGTGAAACACTTTTTTTTTTGAAATAAACACTTTTTGAAAAAATTGAGCACTTTTTTTTTTTTGACAAAGGTAACAGTTTTGTATATAAATCTTCAGCACAGAAGGCTGGGATCCTGAAAATTCACAACATGGACCTACTGTATGTACCTAGGTAGGTTTAGTAAACAAAGAGACAAAAACCAACTATTTTCAGATCCTACTTCATTACAAAGAACCTAGAATGTCAATAATGTCTACTGGATCATCTACATACTCCGAACTGCACCAATAGCAAAAAGTGATAATGCAATCCATTTTAATCCTATGTATAGGACTGCTTATACTCTCAAAACATCTAGAATTTCTCTCCTTCCATATGGTCCACCAAATCACTGCTGGGACAATTCTCCATCTGCCTTTGTCCTTACTGCCGCAACCCTCACTGTTCCAGCTTTCAAGCACCTGACCTACTCTTTCCAAAGTTGGTAAACAAGTTCCAAAGTTGCCTAACCACCTTGCAATGAAGACGCAGATGGTTGATTGTCTCTGCCTGTTGTTCACAAAATAAAATCTTGGACACATATGAAATCCCCTCTTCATAAGATTCTCCTGAGTTAATGCTGCCTCTTTTACTACCAACCAAATGAAAACTGCTAGCTTGTATGGAATTTTAACTTTCCAGATAAGCTTCCAATGTAAAAACCTGATTTGAGTGCCCATCTTATTTAAATGCTTATAGGCAGAGTTGACTGCAAAAATACCTTTGCTATGACATTTCCATCTGAGAGTGTCTTCTTCCTCGTTCAAACCTTTGAATTGATCTATTATGCCATAGAATCCAACCACTCTATCCACTTCCCAGTCTTGCAACAATCTTCTATATGTAAGGTTCCATCCCCGTCCAAACCAAACTTCTTGCAGCCTCTGCTGCTGGTTCAGCAAAAAAATGTCTGGAAAAAGGTTCTTGAGGCTGCCGTTTCCTAGCCAGTCACTTCCCTAACCAAAATCTTCCTTCAATTGTTTTCATTGAAACTAGTTCTTTCGAAGAAGCTATGCCATAGATTCCTGATCGATCTCCACAAACTGGTGCCATAAACAGAACTTCTTTGGTTTTCCAGGGGTCTACCTTCTTATACTTGTCTTGGATCACTCTAACCCATAGTACATGTTCCTCTTTAGGAAATCTCCACAACCATTTCATAAGTAGGCTTCTGTTCTGTCTCCTCAAATTTCTGATACCTAATCCACCTTGCTTTTTAGATAGCATCACAGTTTTCCATTTGACGAAGTGGAATCCTTTATTCTCCTTATCTCCATTCCACAAAGGGCATCAATTCTTTCTTCCACCTTGACAGGAAGAGGAAAAACTGGCATCAAATATGTTGGCAGAGCATCTAAGACTGAGTTGATTAGGACCAGTCTTCCACCTCTGGACAAGTATTGTGCTTTCCATCTGGACAGTTTTTTTTCACATCTGTCGACCACCCCATTCCATATCTCTTTGGATTTGCTTTTGGCTCCCAAAGGCATCCCCCAGTACACTGTAGACAGCTGTCATATTTCTCCTCCCAGAATCCCTGTTAATTGCTGAATTCTGTTCACTTCGTTGACCGGAAAAATGAGACTTTTTCTCCAGTTGATATAGAGGCCAGACGTTGCTTCAAACAAAATGAGAATCACCTCAGGATTTTGAGTTGACTATCTTCTGCATCCAAAAGAGGAGAGTATCGTCTGCATATTGGAGATGTGTAATTTCCACTCTAGCATTCCCATTCTTTGCTACATTAAAGCCCCTTATCCATCCATTGTTGTGAGCAGTCTTTAACATATTATTTAGGCCTTCCATCACTAATATGAACAAAAAGGGTGAGAGGGGGTCACCTTGTCTCAGTCCTCTGGTTGATGGAAAGAAACCTTATGGGAGAGCCGTTTATCAGAATTGAGAATCTTACAGTGCTTATGCAGAATTTCATCCATCTGATCCACCTCATACCAAAACCCATCCTCTGCATAATTTCAAGTAAAAAGCTCCAGTTGACATGGTCATATACTTTTTCTATATCCAATTTGCACATGATTCCTGGAGACTTGGTTTTTAATCTTGAGTCTATTCACTCGTTAGCAATTAAGACTGCATTAGTGATTTGCCTTCCTCTCAGGAAGGCCATTTCTTGAGTATCAACTAGCTTGTGCATTACTTCCTTCAATCTTTCTGTGAGAACCTTGGATATCAACTTGTAAACACTCCCAATTAAACTGATTGGTCTGAAGTCTCTGAGTTCCTTGGCACTTTTCGCCTCCTAAAAACTTGGCCAAATTGACTATTAGTCACTAATGAATGTGCTTATGCTTCTGGTTTAAGCTTTGACTCTACATATTTGTAGCCCCTTGTTGGCTTGTTTTGGAGGATCTACTCGTTCTTCCTTCCCCTTTTTTTGTGGGAGTACTAATATGATAGGTGTGCTATAGGCTGGAAACTATGTCAAGGATGAGGTGTGGCATGCTCTGATTGTGGTGATTACAAATGCTTCTGACCTCCATGGATATGCGGTACGGTCTTTGTACAGAGCTGTGCAGACAGCCGGGGAACAGGTACAACACACTTTTCCTTTATCTTATCAGAATCTAGGTTCCTGTAACCTATGAGCAGTTTTCTGGTCTTGAATATGTCTATATTGTTTACTATATTCTGTTTGATTGTTCTTGTTAGGAAACCCTTGTTCAAGTTGCTGTTTGGTGCATTGGAGAGTATGGTGAAATGTTAGTCAATAATGTTGGAAGGCTTGACATAGAAGAACCCCTAATGGCGAGTTCATGCTTTTGGACAGATTTTCTATGAATATATTCTCCAAATCAGTCCTGCATCATATTCTTGACCAGCTTGTATTTCATTTGTGATCCAGTATTCTCTGGATGACGTTTGTCAGTCATTATTGTCATCCTCTACGTAACTCATGATGGATGTGTTGACCATAACTGTAACTGTTGAATTTCCCTGCATTTTTTGGTAGTTCACAAATGATAAATTTATGCTTTGGTGGAATATGGTAATGAATGTAAACTAGTTCCATGCAATTTTAAGTTATTAAAAAATGCAGATCTCCAAGAAATGCCTTATTCCTCTAAACTACCAAAAAAGGACCAATAGGGGAGAGTGAAACTGTGAGAGACAGATAAATTGACAAACACTTATGTTTTACTTATGCAGCTACTCGTGTATTTCAAGACCAAAATAGGATGATATATTGTGAAGCATTATTGTAATAATGTGCATCTGCCATCTAGTAATGTGCTTTAGTCAAATAAAGATGTAATTTTGAAAACAAAGGATGAATAGTCCAAAAGATGGCTTATAATCATCACCACCACTTATCAAAAATAAAATACTAATTATTTTGTATCTTAGTTCAATATTTCCTTAAAAGAGATTTAGCTTCTTTCCTTTTTAAAGTTGGGGGCATTTTATTATCCTTTCAGCTTTTTTCTGCATATTAGTTTTCTCCTTTTGGGGCATATATGAAGAGATTTCTTGGAGCAGGTGACAGAGTCGAATGCTATAGATGTGTTGGAGACATCCATCAAAAGCCATTCGTGTGATCTCACATCTCAGGCGATGTGTCTGATTGCTTTGTTAAAGCTGTCAAGTCGCTTTCCATCTTGTTCACAGTATGTATTCTTTTCTACTCCGTAAAATACTAATGACTTCAGTATATGAAACACACATATCTTATCATCAGCTGACATTTCTGCCAGAATTCACGTTCATTCAGCTGGATATCTTTTGTGCTGTTCAGCTATAGTATATATAGTCTATCCTGTTCTATTTTTATGTGAAACTCTTCATTCATTTTTTTTTTTGGATAAGGTAGATATTTTATTCAAAGGTACCAAGTTGGTACAGGAAAAGCAATAGAAACGCATAAAACAAAAAACAACCTCCTATACGTTTCTTCCTAGCATATCCACTAAATCCATAGACTGGTTCAAACTCTCTATTAATCTGCCTTTACTTCAGAAATACAAATTTTGCAAACATCTACCCTTAATTCTAGAAATGTGCATTCTCTGCCCTTCAAAGCAAACTTTGTTCCTCTCTAGCCAAATTGTCATTAAGATGCACAACGGAATAGTTCTCCATATCTGCTTTCTCTCTTTTGGTATAGCCTGCTCTTGCCATCCTTCCAACAAACTTCTCACTTTCTGAGGCATCACCCAATTAATACCCTGAAGATTAGGAAAAACTCCAACATTCTCTAGAAATTTTACAATGTAGAAAAAGGTGCTTCCTGGGTTCCTGATCTTCTTGACAGAGGAAGCATCTACTACAAAGGTTAAAGCCTCTTTTCTGCAAGTTATTTTGAGTTAAGCATGCTCCCCAAGTTGTAACACATTCAAAACACGCTACTTTAACGGGAGCTTCTGTCTGCACCTATCAAATCTGCCACGTGTGCTTTATGTATAATCTTCAGCCTCTCTTTGCTTCACACCTATTCACAAGTTTCAAAACATTATTCATTAACTGGTTTAATTTAAGAAATGATGTGATGTTCTGTTTAGGACACCAAAAAACTTTATATTCAGGCACCATGATTAATTTAATGTTTCTTCCATCAGTATTATATGATTGGTTAGTTGACTGATCCTAAGTTTCTACAGAGCCAAGGAACTTTTCTTTTTCTCTCTATAAGGTTTTTGTTATATGCTTTTGGACAATACTCGTCTCAGGAGCTAGCTAGGTTGAGTTAGTTTTAAGGTTCATTCCTTTTATATGGTATTGGAATCAGATCCATCCCTATTCTTGGTTTACCTAATGTTAGTCCCTTGTGTTATCTTGTCCATACTCTAGGTGTGCAGTTTCTGCGTGCAAGTAGGTTTTAAAGTGTCTTACTTTAGTTGAGGGAACATGATGTTGCCTTCTTTTATGATCTCAAACAATCCTCACCTCATGTGCTAACTTTTGGGTTGACCGAGGTTCAAGGTCCATTTTTTTCTAGCATTTGGGGCTGAATAAGATCCAAGGTCTCTTTCCTTAATATGGATTCATAGCCATTAGCCACAACAATCTTTGATGTTGGACTACCCAATGTTATCAAGAAATCGCTGGGTTAGTTGGCCAGCCCTAGTTGGTGTATGAGATTTCCACTTTATCCTCCTGCCACTTAAAAATCAGGTTTTAGCTCGGGATGTGTTACCTCACAGTACATGGTTTGATACGGGAAAATAACGGAAACACGAAACAACTCCCAAACAGTCTACTAATCTTAAGGATTTGAGGACTAAGTTGGAGACCACTCTCGGATTCACTATAGCAACAACAATACGAGATAACAACGGTGTATTTGACACCAAAAACAGCAGCAACACAATGATAACAAGATGAGCACAATGAGAACAAATTTCGGATTCAAGAAGGACACAAAACAGTCCACTATGAATCTACAAAGTGCAATAAGATAAAGATAGATAGGTAGACCAAATGAGGAAATAATATTAACAACCCAAGAATTGTTACACCCTTGGACCTTTAATACTACACACAACACTAACCTATCTCCTGCGTAGGCACAAGAAGGATCTCGATCTCCCAAGGACCAATGTTTCCAAGCTTGAATCCAACACGAGTGATTCCACACTCAAGTTGATTTCCCTAATTACAATTTCAGATTTGTGCCTCAAGGAGAGAGGACTTGTCTTTTCAATGTTATACAACATTCATCATCATCAAAATCTCCCTAATGAAACCCTACATTATTCTATTTATAGTGTATTACAAATAATAGGTAAAATGACCAAAAGGCTCCTTAGTGAAGGGGCACCCCTCTAGTATATGTAGTGGACTGATTTGGCCCATTTAGTGTATGTAGTGGACTGTTTTGGTGTCCATTTTGGTGCTCCTTTGCACTCATTGCACACACCAAGCCTCGGGTCTAACGTACGCCCTCATAAGTCCATCTACATGATCGTACTCGTATCATGGTTCCTTCATTGTCGGACCAAAGCTATGAGGGCATGTTAGGCTAGCCAATGTTGGGCCATCCATGATATATTGTTCCGTCCAAATTTCACGCCCCGTGTTAAAACCCCACATGGGTTAATTGTATGGGCTTTAGTTTCCTTATTGATTTAGGAAACGCCTCACCAATTGAGCTAATTTTTTGGTTTGAGTTAGACCCAAGGTACATTTTCTTAGCAAACTTGTTCTTTTCATCATTGCTAAGAAGGTGTTGTATTGAACTTTTATTTTGTCGGTTTGTTGTCTACATCACTCTCAAGACTCTTATGCTGTATTGTTACTTGGTAATGTTATCTTTATTAGCAATCCCACATGCCTCAAACTTGGTAAATTATATTTTTTTCCTATTTAATATTCCTAACTTGATGCTCGGTGCCCCTTCAAAATAGTTGGAAACTAATAAACTGTTGGTCTGACAGAGTAACTTAAGTGATTAATCTGCAATGCTTTTGGTTGGTGCAGACGGATAAATGATATCATTGGTCAGTATAAAGGAAGTTTTGTGCTTGAACTGCAACAGAGAGCTATTGAATTTAACTCTATTATCGAGAGGCATCAGAATATGAGGTTTGGTTGATATCTTATAGAAAGTTGTTTCTATTCCTTTTTTCGTCTTTCTAGTGCGATTTATGCTGAGCAGCGATGTGTGTTTTCAGGTCTTCACTCGTTGAGAGAATGCCGGTTCTGGATGAAGAAACCTTCAGTGGAAGGAGAGCTGGTTCTGTGCCAGCAGCTGTGTCAACTTCACAAGGAGTATCAGTTAGTCTTCCAAATGGATCTATAAAGCTCAGTACTGCTCCTGTTGCTGACTTGCTTGATCTTACTTTGGATGATGCTCCTTCATCTAACTCTTCTGGTGGAGTTTTTCTTCAAGATCTTCTTGATGTCAATCTGATGCCAGTATCTTTGCAACCAGGTCTCATTTACTCTGTGTTGTATGAATCTGAATGCTTTTCCTGATTTATAATTCTGATGACTCTCACGTTTTTTCTTTTCCTCCTTACTGCATTTAAAATCTTAAATTGGCATCTTTTGATTTGTCCAAAGCACAAACTGACATCTACTTAAACTTGACTTCATAGTGGATTTTCTCTTTATGCTCTTTGAATTTCAGATACAATTCAGGCCCAAAAGAGTGGCTCTGATGTTTTACTAGATCTTTTGTCGATTGGAACTCCTGCTCAGAGAAGCCCATTCACACCTCAGGTGTTATCCTCCAAGACAGACAATAGAAGTCGATTGGATATATTAGATAGATTGTCCACACCTTCAGCTCCTTCATCTCAAGTTTCTTCTACAGGTGGAAATTCTTCTATGTTGGATTTATTAAACGGGCTTCCTTCCAGTCCATCAGTGTCTGGTACTATCTCTATCCGCTCTTTAACCTCTTGGCCAGTCAAATTATATTCTTAAAATGCTGACACCATTTATTTAAGTTACAGAAGGCAATGGTCCGGCACATTCATCAGTTACTGCGTTTGAGAGCAGCTCCTTGAGATTAACATTCAACATCTCAAAGCAGCCTGGAAACCCACATATGACACTTATTGATGGTAGTTTTACAAATAAGTCAGAATATGTTTACTCGGACTTCATCTTCCAGGCAGCAGTACCAAAGGTAAACAAAGGAAGAGTCATCCATAGTTAATTTGTTGTGTTATTGTTTTTCTCTTCTTTATGTTCCACTTGGAATATCGATTGTCCCATGTAAGTATCCTAAGAGAATAGACTATTGTCTCCTTGTGTGATTTTGGACAATCATTATCTCATGCATTGGTTTTTTTTGGTTGAATTAGGCACAAGTTCATTTTCTTTACACTATCATTGTCAGAGCCATGCCAATTATTCTTTTACAAAATGTTAGGCCCTCATGTTGTCCACTCACAGATGCCCAACCCTGGATGTGGAATTTGGTGGTGTGGTTGGTGGGTGGGGGAGTCGGGGTTGGTGGTTGGGGGTTGGGCGTGGGGGTTGGCGATCAAGGGCCTTGTTTAAGGGAATAATTTGTTTCCTTACGTGATTTTGGGAATTATCACCTCATGAGCTTTCGTTTGGGGTTGAGTTAGGCCCGGTATCCATTTTCTTAATAATGTTGATTGATTGGTCGTCCCTCTTCGGCTTACACCATCTTGTTAGTTAATACAGTATACAACAATTGCACCTCATTTTCAAAAAGATGGGGTTGGCTATATGAATTATTGAAGTATCTAACCACCTCATCTAAAACCTTTAAGTTGTTGGAGGGAGCACACTTTTATTTACTTAATTATATTCTCCACACGTTCCCTCACTGTGTGGTTCTAATTATTTTTTCGAGGGTCAAGCACATGAATGTTCTTTTGATAATGGGTGGTGGTGAAATTTGATCCCAGGATGGTTTCGTGCTTTGACACCATATTGAAGTTTGTTACCATCTCATCTAAAAGTTCAAGCTTTTTAAGAGAGCAGACTTCTATTTACTTTGTTCTCAGCATGAATTATCATTTGACCATATTTTTTTAATTTAAATTCATCTCAGGCACATTATATAAAAAAATAAAATAAAAGTAGCTGTTTAGTTGTCCTTCCTCATGTATTATAGTATTGGTGCTTTTCATGTTGGTTTTTGGCGGAACAGGCGAAAAGCGGTTCATCTAAGCGATAGAGAAAAGAAAGCTTATAGAGGGGTGGTTTTACTACAACTGTAGCCAGGGTTCCCTTTGTTCGGTGTCCATGGAAGTTTACTATATATTCTAGTGGCGTACGGAATCTCGGTAGAATACATAAGCCGTCTCTCAAACTTGCCAAATTTTCTTATTTAGATACTTGAACTAAAGATTCTACCTATCAAACAGTTAATGTTAGTTGAAAGATGTACCCATTTGACACCTGCTGATATGGCACAGCATGTACAGTAACCTCCATTGAGAGCATGGAAAATCTCTCTCCTTTTTGTTAGTTTTTTGCTTGTATTTCCTTCAACGTCGATCTACTGCCACAATCTCCACCGCCAAATAAACCATCCCAAACAAAAGTACTACAAGGTTGATTCCAGATCCCTCTTATACTCTTGCTATAACCTATCAAATATCTGAACTACAATATCAGAAAATAACGGTTGTCATGTGGAGACTAAATTTTATTTTTTAACGTTTTTAGAAAATCTGAAACCTTTTCTGGCCTGTGGGACTTGACCAGAGCTTCTTCAGGCTCAGTTTTGATGGAGGAACTGGGTTTTTTTAGAATGGAAGTTGATATTGGTTGAGAGTGGAAGTTGTTAGAAGTGCCATGTTGCTTGGACTCAGGGGCGGGTGTCCGATACGGATGCGGATCTTAGAGGTCGGATCCATCATGATCTAGATTTTAAAATTTGGGAATATGGATCCAGGTATGGATAGGGGTATGGGGATTCAGCTAAAAAAAATTTAAATATCTAAAAAACAAATTTACAATATCAAGATTATGAGATATTATTTGAAAATCTTGAGAAAATATTGATCAAGAGGTTTTGAAGGAGACAAAAGGAAAAGTAGTGATATAGAATTTTCTGTATGGTGTTCCATTTTCTTCAATTCACCTTAGCTTTTGCTTTGATTACAGAAATCACAAAATCTCTCCAGAATTTCTCCGTTGATTTTGGTTAAAGTACCCAAAATCGATTGACCAGATTGGGTATGGATCCCACACCCACACCCACACCCACACATGGGATAGATTCATTGAAGTGTGTCAGTAAATCTTTTCTCTATACAAGGAGAATGTTGCCCTTGATGAGGATTTCATGCCTTGCAAATATCTTATCATGGTTGACTTCTGAAAGGCTAAAAATTTCAGGGATATCTTGGAGGCTGCTGTAAATAGGTCTACGAATTGTTCTAAAAAGTAAAATATCCTCTTTTTTCAAGTACTGAAAGAAAAAATTTAAAACATTTTGCTGAAGGTTTCTTCATAAAAAAACTTTTTGCTAAAGGTTTCTTCATAAAAAATTTTTTTGCTGAAGGTTTAAATGAATTGGGTAATTCTTGGTCTATACAGGTCCTCCTTTGATTAATTGCAATTGAATGTCAATCGTAATATACGTTGGATGGCCTAATTTTCAAATTCTCAGAACATGTACCATTTGTCTTTTTGACTAAGCTTGTTTGGTATTTCTTTGAAGTTCCTTCAACTGCAGTTGGATCCAGCTAGCGGTAATACCCTACCTGCAGGTGGTAATGGATCAATCACACAGAAGTTGAGAATAACAAACAGCCAACACGGCAAGGTGCGCTGATTGTTCATTTTCTGTCTTGGATTACTTCTACTAGACATTTTCTGGGTAGAAATAAATGTATGGATCGTATGATTTAGAAACCTCTGTCAGCCTATTTTGTCTTAAAGCACAAATATTCCCCCGTATTCAAATGCAATAGACCTAGATATAGTGAATTAACATAGGTGATTACAACAACATACAGATATTATGAAAAGCTTTTGAATAGTAAGGAGGTTGACTTTCCTTATAGATCAATTTGGATTCGGAAGATACCTAGACTGTCCATAGCCACTTTAACAGTGCTTGGCATCACCTTAAAAAGTCCAAAACCATGTAACACAGCATAGTCTCTGTGAGAAATATAGGAGAAAAATATTATTGAATTATTGTATCTAAATTATTACTTTGAAACCCTATTTATAGACACTACATTAGACTCCTCTTCCAACTAGGACATTGGCATTACAATTCTTTTCCAAGTACTATTCCTATTCCTACTCATATTCTAACACCCCCCTCAAGTTGGTGCATAAAAGTCATATGTACCGAGCTTATTACAAATGTAATTAATACGAGGACCAATGAGGGACTTGGTGAAAATATCTGCGAGCCGATCACTCGATTTCGTAAATTTTGTAACAATCTCTCTAGAAAGTACCTTTTCTTTAACAAATTGACAATCAATCTCAATATGTTGAGTTCTCTCATGAAATATCGGGTTTGATGCGATGTGAAGAGCCGCTTTGTTATCACACACAAGTTCCGTTTCACTGATTCTCCAAATTTTAACTCTCTTAGCAATTGTTTAATCCAAACTAGCTCACAAGTGGCTGCCATTGCTCTATATTATGCTTCTGTGCTAGATCGAGCAACCACACTCTGTTTCTTACTCTTCCAGAACATCAAATTACCTTATACTAAAACAAAATATCCGGATGTAAAATGTCTATCACTAGGTGATTCTGCCGAATCAGCGTTTGTATATCCAACAATCTGCTCATGACCTCGATCTTTGAAGAGTAGTCCTTTACTTGGCTGACTTAATATGTCGCACAATGCGAACAACTGCCTCTCATTGACTATAATTACAACACTCACAAGTTAGGAAATGTCTGGTTTGGTCACTATGAGATAATTTAACTTACCAACTAGATGCCTATATCTTCCAAGATCATTGAGTGGCTCTCCCTGTCCTGGCAGGAGTTCAGTATTCGGATCCATAGGAGTGTCATCAGGTTTACATCCCATTATTTCTGCCTGCTCGAGAATGTCTAAGGCATATTTGTGTTGCAAAATAACAATACCTGATTTGCACTCAGCAACTTCAACAACAACAACAACAACAACAAACCCAGTGTATTCCCACCTAGTGGGGTCTGGGGGGGTAAGATGTACGCAGTCCATACCTCTACCTCTGATGAAGTAGAAAGACTGTTTCCGAAAGACCCCCGGCTCAAGGCACGAGATACCACACAAACACATAGTAAAGCACAGAAGCAGATTACATAACATAAATATGGCACCCATAAGTATTATAAAACAGAGGAAAGCAGAGGAAGGCAGAGGAAAGCACACAGATTCGTAATAAAACATGGAACACGGAACACGGAATCATAACAAGAATAAAACCCCCACCAAGTAATTCCCTACACTAGCGACCCAAACTGGCCCTAATCCTCTGCCGTAATTCGCGTCTTCCAGACCTTCCTATCTAGGGTCATGTCCTCGGTGAGCTGTAACTGTTCCATGTCCCGCCTAAAAAATTCTTCATTCTGCGTCTTTAGTATGGAAATGCTGAAAGAGGTGCTGCTTCAAACTAATGATACCATCTTGATCATTGCCAGTAATAACGATATCATCAATGTAAACTACCAAATAAATACATAGATTTGGAGCAGAATGTCAATAAAACACAGAGAGATCTGCTTCACTATTAATCATGTGAATTGTTGTGCTTTACTTTCCAATCCAGGCTCGAGGAGATTGTTTGAAACCATGAAGTGACCGACGCAATCGATACACCAGACTAGGAACCAAGAAAGACACATCTGGGAGCACGAGGGGTTAATTTATCATTTCCTGGAGTGAAGTTATGAACAAAACATGTACTCCCAAAGACATGAGGGGGAAGAGAGTATAGAGGTGACTGTAAAAACAATACCGAATAAGGAGTTTGATTTTGTATGGTAAATGAAGGCATCCAGTTAATTAAATAGCAAGATGCGATAACTGTATCGCCTAAAAAACACAGCGGAACATTGGATTGAATGAGAAGAGTGTGAATAGTCTCGATGAGGTGCCTATTCTTCCTCTCTGCTACTCCATTCTATTGAGGGGTATACAGACAAGAAGTCTGATGAATAATTACTTGGTGAGTCATACATTGTTGAAATTGGAAGGATATATATTCTAAGGCATTATCACTACGAAATGTACGAATAGAGACACTGAATTGATTTTTATTTTGGCACAATAACTCTGAACATAGGAAACAATTCAGCGCGATCTTTCATTAAGAAAATCCAAGTACATTTTGAATAATCATCAGTGAAACTAACAAAATAATGAAACCCTAAGGTTGAAAAGATTTTACTAGGATCCCAAATATCAGAGTGAACCAAGGAAAAGATATACTCTGCATGATTCTCAGTACTACATTGAAAGGTAGTTCTAGTGTGTTTCCTTAGTTGGCATGACTCACAATCTAATGTGGATAGACTAGACAAACTAGGCACCATCTTTTGTAGTTTGAACAAACTAGGATGTCCTAAATGTTTGTGAATTATGTCTGGAGAATCTATAATTGGACATGCTATGGAGGAGTTAAAGGATAGGTAAAATGGTAAAGGCCTTGTGATTCATACCCTACACCAATTGTTTGTCCCGTACTATGGTGATGCATGATAAAAGAGTCCTCGAGAAATAGTATGCCACAATTTAGGACACGAGTCAAACATCTGGCTGATGCAAGATTAAAAGGACAACCAGGGACATAAAGAACAAAATTTAAAGTGACAGAGGATAAGGGAGTAGCTTGTCCAACTCCTTTTGCTTTGGTTTGGTTACAATTGCTAAAGTGACAGTTGGAAGACCGTGAATAAATAATATTTGATAGAAGAAATATGATCAGAAGCGCCACAGTTCACAACCTATGATCCAAAGGTAGAAGATTGTGCAGTTGAGGCTACTAGTAGAGATATCTGCTTACTTGCTTGATACTGAAGATATTCATTATATTCCTTTTCAGATAAATATGCCCATTGATTATTTGTGGTGATAGACTGAGCAATAAGAGCATTTTTATAACATGTCATGATTATGTCCAAGCCTATTACAATAGCTACACTTAGGTCGAGAATAGCATACGTAACTAGTATGTCCAAGCCTTTTACAATAATTACACCTAGGTCGAGATATTCCAAAACGACCTTCCTCTCGTCGATTCTTCATGGACTGTGACGTTTGATAATTTGATCTCCTCATTAAGGGTTTAGACTTAATCATAGGACTAAATCGAAATCATGATAAACGTTTGAAGAAATTGTATTGAACCTCCGAAAAGTTAGTTTTGACTACTGAAAAGCGGTCAAAATATGAGGAAAAAAAAGATATGGGTTGGATCGAAATGATGACATGAACCTACTGGAATAAAAAAGAAATTACTGGAAAGTGGCCATAAATTGACGTACAATCACTTGTCCGGCTGAGTTTCTCACCAACGCTCTGATACCATGTCAGATACATAGGAGAAAATATTATTGATTTGTTGTATCTAAATTATTACATTGAGACCCTATTTATGAAAACTACGTTAGACTTCTTTTCTAACTAGAAAACTAGGACACTAACAATTCAATCCCTTTCCAAGTAGAGTTCTATATATTATTCCTTTTCCTACTCATATTCTAACAATCTTGAAGCTACCGTAAGGTGAATGAGGCGATGGTCGACATCTGCAATCGCACCCTTGCACATAAAGCACCGACATAAGTGATCTTCGTTCTCAGATTCTCTGCCATCAAGTTTACTCCACTAGTTGTTAACTAGGTGAAAAAACACGTCTTTCTCGTTATCTTTGGGAAGTCCACCTCCTCCTTATTCAAAGCTTTTCATACTATGATTTATCTGAGAAACACCATTTTATCGCGATAAATTTTCATTTATCCTGTTAGGAAAAAATATAGACTCCATTGTAGATCTACGGGGCATAAATTTCAATTGGTGCTCTATCACACTTGTCATATTAGAGTTTCATTATATGATTCATGAGTTTAATGCCACTCTTTCCAAAGTCTATGCTCTATCATTGCTCCCCAGAGTTCCAGCATTGATGATTCATATTAAAAACGTTGTCCAGGATCATTATCAATTTGATACTGATACGAGTTCAGTTACAGTATCACGAATCAATTCTAACTTCAAAATTTCATGTGTTCCATTTGCTCATGAAGAGGAACTATTAACAAATTTTTGGATGTCGATCTGCAAAATTCTAGACATGAAAATATACTTTTATGAGTCTGGCTTTTACCAGCTGTACGTTTCATATGGATTCTGAGTGAATTGGATATGAGATGGGAAAGATTGAAAACTCTTGAACTTGAGGAAACATTATTTTCCTTGTAGGGGTTTGAAAAGAAAGCTGAAGATGTGCATTGTTCTTATTATTTACCAATATGTGCTGTAAGAAACTAAAACTACTAATGGAATTTTGTTTATTAGCTACTGGAATTGAATGTACATCAAAATTATGCAGTTCCCTTAAAATTGTGAGACTAGGTATGCTTTTCACTTCTCTCTTGAATTTCTGTGATTCTTTTACAGCTATATCTTTATCTTAATTTTCCCAGAAATCCCTTGTCATGCGCATACGAGTAAGTTATAAGGTGAATGACAAAGATGTCTTGGAGGAAGGCCAAATCAACAATTTTCCTCGCGATTTGTGAGGTTGAATGGCCCTATAAGAGGATGCTTTGTAGCATTTCATTTTTTTTCTTTCACTATGAAGAAGCTTCTGCTCATTGTTTGTACTCCCTTGAGCAATGTATTCAATTGTTTTGGACGAAGAGGCAGTACTGGCTGGACTTCAAGTGGTGGCTTTACCTGGGAATCGCTCAGATGCTTGACATTGCGTACTGCCTTTTTTTTTTAATCTTCAAAAGGTGATTGTACATTATGATCTGGTTACCATGTAAGCCGCTGTCCAATTCAAATTTTGCCTATGTGGCACTCACAGGAGATCATGTGTTGCTCATTAAAAGTTATGAGATGTGTATTGTGCAAGCAGCGAAGTATTATTTTGTTTATAAGATTTTGGCTAAACAGATTTAAAATGAAGATTGTAATGCAGGAATTCCAGTTGGCTTGATAATGTTTCATCACAGGCGCGTTACGTGGGTTCAATTTCCATCGTTCGCCCATACCCATAATATCAATTTTTTTTAATAAATGAGTGGGATACATTTAGTTGTTGACTGGAAAGCTTCTCAATTGGTTATGTGCTTATTATGATAGATAAGTGGTCATATTCTTCATTTTTGAAATTGTTCTCATTTCCATGATGTTTCAGTTTCTATTTCCTTGTTCATGTTGTTCGTATTTTTTGTGTGTGTGTGTGTGGGGGGTATTTATCCAGATTCATCTTTGTACATTGCGCCCTTGTACATTGCAAGAAGGTCTAACTTTGCTCTTGCTTAGAAGTTTGGGTCATCCATGTCCTTACCGTTATGATTGTGACCCAGAAATTGCCCCATGTTGCTAACGGTAAGTTCATGGCTGAACCAAATTTTTAATTGCAAGGGCAACTTTTGAATCTTTTCCCTACAATATTTATTAGTATATCTAATTATTTAGATTACTATAGAAAGCTGCCACGTCACAATGTGGCTACATTGCAACAGAAACATAGCTTCACAACAACCCGAGGCACCTGGAAAATTCTTTCAGTGTAGCCAAAATACGTCATGGCTAAAGAAAGAAAAAAAGAAAAGAAGTCCCTTTTTTTTAATTCACTGTTAACTCCATTTTGTGATAAAATTTTTGGTCTGAAGTTGAGTAAATTTATAAATGATGGTTGGAGAAATTATCGTGCATGAAGAGTGGTGGTGGAAGTTGTGATTTGGAGGGGAGGGAGGTAATGAATTTTATCTATGTGATTAATGGAGGATACAGACAGATTGGAGGTTTATGTAAACTAAGCAGTGAGTCATGAAGGGTAATTGTTCAAGGTACGGTGGAATTGGGTACAGTGGTTGATGGTGAAATGGCCGATGGTGGCGTGCTATAGGTGGAAGAACAAATGTGTAGCGATAATGAATGTGATTATTTTTAAGTCAGGTAACTATACATTTTTTTTTAAGGTTTGTTATTACCCTTGAATTATTTATAATATGGAATATACACACCCTTTAGTGTGAGATGGCAAAGAGAATGTACTCACTTTCTTTGGTGACGTGAGAGAAAATGTTATCCTTTAATTTCCTCTTAGTAGGCAGGTTACAGTAGAGGATCATGACCTCACCTAACACCACCGATACAGTAGTATCTCCCCCCACAGAACCACCAGATCCCCCTCCGATAGAACTACTTACGACGGACTCCGTCATGAAAGATATCCCATCTCAAGCCCCTTCCTTTAGGGACGTTTTAGCGGACAAAAGTCGGCATCTCAACAATTGCTGCAATGGAGATAGTGTAACGTCCCGAAAACGGGTCCCGGAGCGTCACACGGTGCTTGAGGCTACGAGTAGTCCCAAGCTAACCCTTTGAGCCATTTTCATTCAGTTCAACACGAATCAACGGAGTTTCCATAAATAACCCTCAAATATCAACAGAGTAATCATCATCCAAGAATAAAAGAATTTCAGGAAGATAACAAAATACGATTTATTAGTCAACTCCCAACATCTATACTAGTCTGACAAGCCTCTAAGAAAATCAATAAAACCAGCGAGCCATTGAGACATGCCCCAACTGACTCATACTCAGTTATCAAATGTAAACAATTCCGTGAAACCAACATCAGACATCACGTCCTCGAAATATGAGGACTCACCACGACAGAGGATGTAGAACAGCGTGCCCGAAGAATCACTGTCGAACCTGAAACTGAGCACCTGAACCTACATTCTGAGAAAATGCAGCCCACATCCGAAGATGTGGGTCAGTACCATGGAAAGGAATTGAGTATATGGGGGTGTATGCATTTTTATAAACATCATCATCATAAATATTTATAAGAAATATGCAGGATGTATGAAAGACTCACATAGCCCGAAGAAAATCATCATAATCATGAGAGGATAAAAGTATAATAACAAATGTGAGTCATCATATAATTTGTCAATCACTTTCAGTTCATCAAGAATATCAATTCTCATAATGTAATATCATTTAAATGTTTTGAAAGAATAACTTTCACAATTCCACTTTCAAATCACTTCACCGTTTGCCATAGACACAAGGAAACATACACACACTGGGAGATTCTTATAACTAACATAAACCATGTGAGCTACATGGAGTCCAACGTACAACCCACGTTGGGGAGAGCCGTCCTATCCTTGCCATCGGAGTAGGACTATCGATATCAAATCCACACGAACTAGTGATCACTATATAAATCAACCTCAGGCTCATTCCTATGGGAGCACGTAGTTCTAGGAAAGTAAGGTCGCTTTATACCTCCCACTCGGTGCTAAAGATTTCTCCCGGACTTAGCTCAGATCATTTCAAAAACAATCCACAACAAAAGAATTTCAGTAATATATAAATATACATCGGGAGCCATCATGCTTCCCATCTATCAAAATTAACCACGTTGTGGATTTCTTTCACACTCGAGTTCAAAACAACTCCATTAAGACCAAAAGGTCAAATCATTCAAAATATCTCAAATATTCAATATCAACGTGCTTATATCACACACTTTCTAAAAAAACACAATTTCTAATGGGGATTCACGATCCAAATATCAAAATCATAATAAATATCGTTCAAGATTCATGCTTTATATCTCCACACATGTAAATTCATCTTTCAAAATCATAAACATCAAGATTTCATAATAATCATCATAAGATCGTTCATGCTTCAAATTCGTAAAAGTCAAATAAAAATCATGCCTTTGTAAGGAAAATTACTTTTGGGCACAAGAACGAAAGAGAGTTTCTTGTTGAAAAACCCCACATACCTTGAATGATGAACTTTAGATCGATACTCGTTTTTGAGATGTTAATCGTGCCTTTGAATGATGGTTCTTGGAGTTCTTGAACTAGGAACTTGGAATCTTGAATAAATTTGCAGAATTAATGGTGAACTTTCGAGGTTCTTGAAGTTGGATGTAGGAGTTTAGGGTTTTTTTTTTAGGGAATTTGATGAAATATAACATATAATACTTCTAATAGGCTTTAATATAGGGTTTGGACGGATTTTGGGTGAGGGGGAATGACCAAAACGCCCCTAAAAATTAAATAATTCTCGAATCTGTCCTTTGGTGGACTATTTTGATAGTCTGAAGTAGATCAACCATAACATTTTACTCTGATATTCTAATTGGATGAAACTAATTTCATTAGAAAGAGGACTCTCATATCTTTCCGTTGATATATAGTATCTCACCCAGATCATTGTGTACGAGTAGTTATGATCGTTTGAAATTGACCCAAAAATTTAGTTTTGATAAGCTGAAGTAGATCGACCATAATTTTTTACTTCGATAGACAAATTGGATGAAACTAATTTCATTGGAAAGAGGAATCGCAGAGCTTTCCGTTGATATATAGTAGATTACCCAGATCATTATGTACAAGGAGTTATGATCATTTAAATTTGGAGAAAAAATACGCCAGGCCTCAGTGCTTTTTCCTGCACGTTTTACTGTTCACTACTATTCACGGTTCGATCGGAATGTTCATAACTCGTCGCTCGGGTGTCCATTTTGGATGATCCATATATCGTTGGAAATCTTATTCGATACTCTACGCAATGGTGGGTCATAATCTAAGACATTCCGCATGAAAAATTTATAATTCGTTCTAGAAGATAGAACCCAACACGTTTACGCTTAAAATTTCAATGAAAAATTTCTTGATTTATTACAGATAGTCAAACCAAATCGACCACCATCGATAATACCGATGACCCTATACTTCTAACGGACGCCAAAAGAGAAAGAATTTATCAGCCGTGGACCCGATCGGTCATTATGAAATTAAGCGAGAGAAGAATTTCGCATCAATTTCTGAAATCAAAGTTAACAGAGCTTTGGCAACCCGATGAACCTCTAATACTCATAGATCTACGCTCCAACTACTTCATAGTCAAATTCACAAAAGGTGAAAATACAAACAAGGCCCTTAATGGAGGGCCATGGTTTATCTTGGGAAGCTTTCTCTTAGTGAGGTGGTGGGAGCCAAATTTTGCACCCCAAAGTTTAACAATCTCATTCTGCCATCTGGGCCAGCCTGTCACAACTGCCAACAGAATTTTATGACAAAACAATTCTAGAAAGGACAGGCAGAAAGTTGGGAGGACTATTGAAGATCGATACTTGCACTTCTGCAACGCTAAGAGGATGCTATGCGAGAATTGGCATACTAGTTCCTCTCAATGTTCCAGTGAAGAAATTGGTCAAAGTAGAGAATCATAGACAAGAAATGGTTTATGAAGGGGAAGGTACTCTGTGTACAGGGTGTGGGTGCCTGGGTCACGCATCCAAAACATGCAAGATTCAACTAAGCAAAACTGTACCACCGCAAGCTGCAGCACCACAGGTAGAAGAGATACGTATAGCGGAGGATGAGGAACCTTAGAAACCATCACCTTCAGGCGAAGAAGATCACCGGAGAAGGGTAAGACCACAGTTGCTGAACCTCCAGGTATGTCTTTACCCAGATTAAGAACTCAAGTAAAATCTTTCGACCCTCAAATGGGTAAATTCGTAACCCCTAGTACCTCAGTAACTGCCCATTTGAATTTAGATAAAAATAGAGAAGTCAATCATCAGAAATTCGCCCAAAAAGGTAAGAAAGGCTGAAGGGACCCTCCTCAAAGCAGAGTTACTTCTCTGCAATCGGGACTCACAGACATTACTCCATCTCAGAAAGAGTTGACTTCCCAAGCTAAAATGGGGAATACCAAAATTAACCCTGGCCATAAGGATGGCCCCTCAGAACCCCATAATAGTACCCAACCTAAAGGTGGTACGCCTTCTCCTCATGCCAAGTTGGGTGCAAAACCTTTCAGCTCCCAAGAGAGTAGCCATCAATCATAAGAAATTTGCAGAGCCCCTTTTTAATGGATTTGATGACCATAGTCACCTCCATTAACTCTTCTTCAACCAACCACACTACTAGATTAACTAGTCTAAGTAATTACCCCCAAATAATCACTTAACTCTCAGTCAGAATACTACCAAAGCTCAGCAAAATGCATCCAATAAGTAATGCCATGCCCCCCACCCCACTTTTCATGGTGATGGCACCACTCCCTCAGGAACATGTTCCATCATCTTGGCTAAAGCTTTGCCTCCATAACTTTCACATCACTCTCAACTCCAGGATAGGGAACCAACTAATGGTCACCATCATCCAAGACTCCTCATATCTAGCCAACCTGTTAAAGGAGGGAATAGACCATGCAGTCTCAAACATGGGGAATCAAACATGGATGTAAGCTATGCTTTTGAGTCAAACTATAATGACCCGAGACTACCCCCTAGTCGTCACACGGTGCTTACAACTATGAAGGACCACAAGCTAACCCATGAATGATATCTGCTGTGAGCACTGAATAATAATACTGTAATTAATGCAAAAAATGGGCTGAAATGCCATAAGGTTCAAAGCAACTAAAATATTGATAAATAACAACATCTGATCAAAACTGAACACTGTCTAAAAACTAATCTGAAAAGCCTCTAACTGAATCTATTTGAAAGTGGAGTTGATGGGACAACCCCCCAACTAACTCCATCTACTGAACTAATACATCTACTAAAAATATGAAATATATAATATCCTCTAATGATGAGGAATTACTGCTAAATCTACTGTTGCTGTTTGAACCTGAATTTACTATGCATGATCGGGAACCTGAGAGTTCGAACCTATGAGGTGAAACATCATAGCCCAGAAAAGTATGCGTTAATACGTAAGAATGTATTGGTATGCTAGATGAGGTAAGGCTGAATGCAATGGTTCATATGCATGAGGATATAACTGATTGAATGAGAATAACTGAACATGAGAGTACGTGGAGAATCTGAGAATACTTAAATACTGAGGATGCAATATGTGCATATATATATATAAACTATAACTGAGCTTTTCTTATGCTAAGTATTGAAGATAACTGATTGATTGATACTGATTGACTGTATCTGATGGTCCTGATTCTGTAAAACTGAGATTAAAACTATAGGAGGTATCATCTAACCGACATTCCCCAAATCTGAACTGACAGGGGTCCATCCTGTATGATACAAAACAAATAAGGAAACACAAAATCACACCCCAAAACAGTCCACAAATCACAACAAATCGCGGACCAAATAAGGACCTCTCTCGAATTCGACAAACACAACAAGAATACAACATATATAGGTTTATTTGACACCAAAAACAGCAGCAACAACAAGAGATAATCAACAATATGATAGGAAGAAACAACACTATGATAACAAGAACCAACGGTTACAAGATTACAAAAACAACAAGAACCAATGGTTCACTAGACAACACAAACTAAAACATGAAATGTAAAGATAGGAAGTGACATATACACTACAATTAAGATCCAAGAACCCATAGACATATTCCATCTAAGGACCCCTAGAACTTACAATAGCAACACCATACTCTTACGAAGACACGAGAGGGATTTCACTGCTCAAGCACCAACATTTCCAAGAAAAACACATTAACAAGTATTGCCACACTTGACATGCCCTAGTTTTCGGCCTAGAGAGCCTTCTCTCAAGTGTTGTTACATCAATATTCAGCAACCAAATGAAATAAACCCTAACATGTTCTATTTATAAACTTATTACAATAATAGGCAAAAATGAAAAAAGTGCCCCTTAATGTTAAATGAACAAAATGGCTCCCATAGAGTGTAATAGAGGGACAACTTTTGAGCCCTTTTCACACTCTAACTCATACACTTCGTAGGTTGCATTCAACATACTCAAAAACGTTCATCTTCATGATTGTACTCGTATCATCCTCTCCATCTTGAGAGGAATTTGACCTCAAATTCACGACACAAATCAAATGAAAATAGTTCCAAAATAGCCCACAAAATAAGAAGAAATCGAGAACATAACAACTTTATTTTGCACCTTGGCTTTCTCTCCATCTTGAGATTTACCTTCAATCTCCTTCGGCTCAATTGAGTTTCATTCCTGGCCAAGATAGCACTAGGAACGTTGTTAGTCATTGTCACTAAGAAGTTACCTGCAAAACACAAACAAATTAGTTGTACAAGAAAGGTCCTCAAACTCTCTCTTTATTTCTTTGCCTTTCGAATTCCTCACATTTAATCTCACAAGTATTGTAAGCTTGCTTGTACTCCGTGAGGTGTTGAAAGGTGAACCAAACATTTACAACGACTCCAAAGAATAAGAAAAGAAACACACAAGGACGTAAACACAAAAAACGGTTTCCAAAACCAACTCACAATATAGTAAATGGTAACTAGTTTGAAGTTGGTATTGGAATCAACAAACGAAACTAGAAAACAACAAATTGAAAATTAAGAGATCAAAGTTTGAGATTAAAATTGTTGTGTGAACAGTAAATAATAACGTGGCAGCCACGTATTGGTTGTGGTTTTTAAACAATTTGTTATTTTTCAATTTAGAAGTCTTGGTCAATTTTCAATTTGGATTGTTGTAAATGGTTAATGGAGGGAAGCTATAAGTCTTGAAACTCTTTTCAATTTTCAAACAAAAGTTTTGACTTGGCTAATACTATTCCCACAAAACAAGGTCCTTAAATCATAGAAGGTTGTTAGAAGTGGTTGTAAAGTCTTTGTTTTGTGTAGGAAAAGTCTTGAAAGACCTTAAAACTTGGAAGATTGTTGGAGAAGGCTTAAGGGTGCTTGAAAAAAGTCTTCAAGACTAACAACTATACCACTCTCTTTCTTCTTGGTTTTAAGATCAAACAACACCTTTTCTTCAATAAGTTACGAAGGTGGTGAAGAACACCAAGAACACAACACTTGGAATTCTAAGGTTCATGTTGGGTCATTATCAACAACACATGTTCAACCTTAAATCTCCAACAACAAACAACAACAACCCAACATCCAACTCCAAATCTACAATACAACACACGGCCAAGATTGAACAACAAAAATATCACACGGCCACAACAATGTTCACAACAATAACTTTCAACAAGTTTAAGCTCAAGTTTAGATCTAGACTCAAAAGTGTTAGTGAACAAGCAAACTAACACTAGAAACGACAAAACAAATAAGAACACTACGAGATCTAGACACACAACAAACAAATCTCAGCCAAGATAATAAGAAAACAATTTTCGGCCAAGAAACAAAAATGGACAGATTTCAACTTTTCTGGATTTTTTCAGTTTTCAGTTTTTTTTTGTAGTTTTCAAGTCTTAAGACCAAGATTGATCTTGTTAGAACAAAATCAAAGATGACTCTGATACCAAATGATACAAAAAAAACAAGGGAACACAAAATCACACCCCAAAACAGTCCACAAATCACAATAAATCACGGACCAAATGGGGACCTCTCTTGGATTCGACAAACATAACAAGAATACAAGATATGTAGGTTTATTTGACACCACCACCAACAACAACAACAAGAGATAATCAATAATATGATAGGAAGAAACAAAACACTATGATAACAAGAACCAACGGTTACAAGATTACAAGAACAACAAGAACCAATGGTTCACTAGAAAACACAAACTAAAACATGAAATGTAAAGATAGGAAGTGAGACATACATTACAATTAAGATCCAAGAACCCATAGAAATATTCCATCCAAGGACCCCTAGAACTTATAATAGAACACCACACTCTTACGAAGACACGAGAGGGATTCCACCGCTCAAGCACCAATGTTTCCAAGTAATACATATTCACAAGTGTTTCCACACTTGCCATGCCCTAGTTTTCGGCCTAGAGAGCCTTCTCTCAAGTGTTCTTACATCAGTATTCAACAACCAAATGAAATAAACCCTAATATGTTCTATTTATAAACTTATTACAATAATAGGCAAAAATAACAAAAGTGCCCCTTAATGTTAAATGAACAAAATGGCTCCCATAGAGTGCAATAGAGGGACGAATTTTGAGCCTTTTTCACACTCCAACTTGTACACTCCGTAGGTTGCACTCAACACACTAAAAAACTTCCATCTTCATGATTGTACCTGTATCACCCTCACCTTTGCAGCCCAAGGTAAGTGAAAAACACTTAAGGTTTTGTTTAATTATCTCATGGAAGATTAGGAAAATAAGTTATAAGTGTTTGACTATAAGTATATGGCTGATTATAGAACGCTGTTTGTTCACGTTTCCTTGATATTGAGGAATTTTTTTTCTTCTTCTTTGGTTTAAGTGTGAAGGAAAGTTCAAGCTCTTGAAGAGTTCAATTAAAAAAATAAGTTGTTGAATTGAGGTAAGGTGACTACTCCATTTTGTTTTTTCTTATATATGAATTTGAGTGGGGATTATGGATGTCTTGTTATTGAGAACTCAAGAGATGATGAGTTCAATAATTGATTGCTACAATAAAAGAGATTTGGGATTATTTTGTGGACTGTTTTGTATGTATATGTTATGGGCTGCTAGGTTAAAGTTGGCTAAAGGTGTGATGAGTTTGTAATGAATTATAGAAGAAAGATGTGGTGATACACCACCGAACTAATATTTGTTGCTCAATCTTTTTTGCGTATTGTTTGGAATGTGTAATAAAGTGAAGGTGGTTTTGGTGAACCTTATAAACCTATATGGTATGTGGGTGTAATTGGAGGAGAAAAAGGGTTAAAATAACACCCTTGTTTGATAGATTAATAGTTGCTGCCCGGTTACTGTTTTGGGTGAAATTAAGTATCTCAAATGTGTTGATTGGTTACTAATACTAGTTTACTATATATTCTATTGTAGATAAGTAATCTAAAAGACGAGAAGTCAAGTCGGGTTAGTTTCGGAGTCAAATAGTATGTAAGGCATACTCTGTTCCACACTATTTGGCATGAAATCGTACAATTGTTCCATCAAGCAAGTTTCCGAGGTTATCCTATAACAAAGTGATACATAATGGCAGTACATTACACTCCATGTATCCAATTACCTTGTTCCCACTCTCTAACGCATTAGAACACCCTAATACGTCGTGCTTATTATTAAATCTGCGCGTCTATCTTCATTAGAAAATTTCAGTTCTCCATTTGTTCAAATAAAACCCATGTGTTATTTCAGCTCCTAAACATTTTATTTGTGTGCCAACAGCTCCCTATCTCATTGTTGTTGCATTAAGTGTCTATTTACCCATCTCTTATTAGCGTATTACTGGTTCAAGGTACCATAATGTGATGACCACCAAAGTAACAATCTCAAAGGTTAAATAAACTAAGTAATGCAAATCTGTAAAATGACATGTGGCAGCTCAGGGGCATTTTCCTAGCATGGACCAATCTCGATACCTTTATTTGTGGGTGGCAGCTTAGGGGCATAAGCTTAGTGTGGGCCGATCCCTATCTTTATATGTAGGTGGCAGCTCAGGGGCGTAAGCCTAGCATGGGCCGATCCTAATTTATCTATTTACCACTGATCAGCTGGTCATTTTCATTATATGGCTTACAAAGATTATAAAGTAAGAAGGTAAAACAAAGAAAACAATGTAATGTACCTTGTCCCACAAGTATTTATAAAGGTGGTCTACTAGTACTACTTATACACTTGTATCAGATTTCTATTGAGCTTTTGTATCAAGTGTGTTGTTACCTTCTACCTTACATATTCATTACATATTTTCATACTGACATCCCTCACGGGGGACCTGCATTTCATGCTGCAGGCCAGGCACTTCAGCGTATACAACTCACTAGTAGTAGCGCAGGCTTTTCAGGGACTATTGGTGAGCTCCAGGTTGATTCGGGGCTTTTCGAGTCTGTTCCATATATTGTATTGTACAGTAAGTCAAGAGTAGGGTGGGGTTTTTTTCCCAACTCTAACTAAGTCTATGTATCTTTTAGAGGCTTTGTAGACTAATGTAAAGTTATGGTAGTGTTTTGTCTTTAGATGTGGTGTCCCCAACGACCAAGTATTATATATATCAGTTTGTGTTTGCATATGTAATTATTCTCATCGATAAATAATATCAGGTTTGTCAGAACCTTTAGTTGTTATAGTTACATGCATAGGAAGTATAAGTTTTTGAATTGGTTCTCTCGGGCCTTTACGGCTACGAGTGCTTGTCCACCCCAATAGGATTTGAGGTGTGACAAAAGTGGTATCGGAGTAGTTCATCCTAGGTATTCTACAAAGCCGTGTCTACGTAGAGTCTTTCTTATGGGTGTATTGTGCACCATATCTATAAGCAAGAGGCTATGGGCATTTAAGGGTTGTCTTTTTTTCTTCATATCTTAGATTGTGCAATAGAGCCCATGTTGTAGGTGAAGTCATATTTAACTATTAAACCTATTTTTTTCCTCTTATTATATAAAGATACCGATTACAAGAAGGAGTAAGAATACAGCTAAGCAAAAGGATGTGGCTGCCGGAGAAGGGACCAGCAAGTCACCTCCTAGAAAAGCTAATCAAAGCGAAGCTCAAGCTGAGTTTGTATCCCAGACTTCTTCTACTTCTTCCTCTCCAGAAGAGCTAAGAAGGAGAAGAACCGCATCCTCAGAACCACCTATTAATGCTACTAACCAAGATCTAAGGAATGCGGTGCAATTATTGGCTCGTATAGTTGCTGGACAAGCTCAAGGACCAGCCATTCCAACCATGGGTTCTAGTGGTACAGATAGGGCAGCTAGCCTACGGATGCAGGATTTTTTTAAATTGGATCCTCCCACATTCACCGGATCAGATCTTACTGAAGACCCACAAGACTTTATTGATCAAATTCAAAGGTTTTTAGATGTTATGCATGTATTGGGTAAAGAGACAGTTGAGCTAGCAACATATAGATTCAAAGGGGAGGCTATATTGTGGTATGAAGACTGGAAATGATCTAGGGGTATTGATGTACCTCCAGCTACTTGGAAAGAGTTCAAAGAGGTATTTCTTGATCATTACCTTCCATATGAGATTTGAGAAGCCCGTGCAGATCAGTTCTTGAATCTTCGCTAAGGGAATATGAGCGTGAGGGAGTACAACGTTTGATTTAACTCTTTGGCTAGGTATGCTCCCAATGTAGTAGCTACAATGGATGATAGAGTTCATCGATATGTAGATAGATTGGATCCATATTTGGTTATAGATTGTACTATTGCTGCTTTAAATAAAGACATGGACATAGCAAGGATACAAGCTTTTGCACAAAAAAATGGAGGATCAGAGGCAAAGAAGAAGAGCACAAGAATTGAAAAGAGGGTATTCCAAAAGGGCTAGATCTACGGGGCAGTTTATGACATCCCAAGGAGAGTTTAGGCCTCAGTTTTATGATAGACCGCCTAGGCCATTATCTTCTTACTCTACAGCTAGTGCTCCACCACAGTTTCAAGGGTCTAAAGGCAACCAGTTATGGTAAAGAAGTGAGAGTCAGAGTTCATGGATAGCGGGCTATCAAGAGCAAAGGAGTATGAACTAATTAAGACCTCCTTGACAGCCATGTAAGTAATGTAGAAAGTTTTATTTAGGTGCATGTCGATTCGGAACAAATGCTTGCTTTTGGTGTGGTGCGTCAGGACATATGATGAGAGAATGCCCTCAAAGGGCCATAGGTGGTATGGCACGACCTACTAGATCAGCCATTGCATTATCATCATCGGTGCCTTATTCAGGTAGAGGTGTACAACCTATAGGTCATGGTAGAGGTGTTAAAGTAGCATCTAGCTCTAGTAGAGTTCACAATCGTACATATGCTTTAGCGGATTGACAAAATTCAGAGGCTTCTCCAGACGTGGTTACAGGTACATTGTCTATCTTTTCACATGATGTATATGCATTAGTTGATTCGGGTTCCACATTATCATATGTCACTCCATTGGTTACTGGAAAGTTTAAAAGAACATCAGAATTGCTAGTTAATCCATTTGAAGTATCTATGCCGATTGGTGAATCTATTATAGCTAGAAGGGTTTATCGAAATTGTATTATAACTATTTGCGGTCGCGATATAATGGCTGATCTTGTTGAGCTGGGAATGGTAGATTTTGATGTTATAATGGATATGGACTAGTTGGCGTCTTGTTATGCCACAGTAGATTGCCGAACTAAAAGGGTGTATTTCCATTTTCCAAAGGAGGCAGTCCTTGAATGGAGAGGTAATATTGGTGCGCGAAGAGGTAAATTTATTTCTTATTTTAAGGCAAAAAGAATGATTTCCAAAGGTTACATATATCATCTAGTTAGAGTGATGGATACAGATACGGAGCCACTAACTCTTCAAACTATTACGGTGGTAAATGAATTTCCTGATGTATTTCTTGAAGACCTTCCAGGTTTGCCTCCTGAACAAGAAGTGGAGTTTGGTATTGATGTGATTCCAGGCACCCAACCAATCTCAGTTCCTCCATATAGAATGGCCTTGGCAGAATTATGAGAATTGAAAGAGCAATTGAAAGACTTGCAAGAGAAAGGATTCATAAGGTGTAACACCCCGTATTCAAGTACGTGTATTGGTCTTATTTATATGGAATTAATTTCTTTTTATTATTTATTTATATCGAAATTTGTTGTCGATGGTTCCATGCGAAGGTTATTGAATAAGCTTTCCAACGATAGAAAGATTTCTAAAAACAGATAGGTTTCGGATATAATCGAGCACGTTCAAAACTATAAAACGGTGGCCGGGATATTTGGGAATAGTAAATGTGCAGGAAAATTTCCTGCACACAAACTACTGAGGCCAGCCAAATTTTTGGGTCAACTTCAAACGATCATAATTCCCTTAATATAATGAACTGGGAGAACTCCGACCTATGAAAAGAAAGATCTCTGAGTCTTATTTCCAATACAATTGGTTTCATCCAAATCCAACATCTGAGAAAGGATTTATACTCGTTTTACTTCAGACTATCAAAACAAATTTTTAGGGTCAACTTCAAACGACCATAACTCCTTGTACAGGACGAATTGGGTGGCCTACTTTATATGTAATGAAAACCCTTTGAATTATCCTTCCAACAATACCAATTTCACCCAAATTCGATATTGGAGTAAAGATTTATGGTTGATATACTTTAGCTTATCAAAATAGTCCACCAAAGGACAGATTTGACATTATTTAAATTTTAAAGGCATTTTGGTCATTTTCTATTATATTATGGATGGGAATATGTGTATATATGTATGTATATGAGTTCAAAAATTCATTTTCATCATCAATAATTGAGAAAGAACAAACCCTAGCCAAATTTTACCTTTAAATTACTTTTGATTCAACCGTAGAAATTCCAAAGTAATTCGATAACTGCGTTTGTCATCTCGAGACCTTCGAACTACACCTATTATTTGTGCAAATAGGATTGCATAATCAAGAGGTGAATTCTAAGGTATGAATATTGTTTGCCTTTTATTCTTTTCCATATGTATATGTGTGATAGAGAATTATATGTATTGGTTGTTATTAAAAGGTGATGGAAATAGGGTTATGGATTATTTTGCATGGTTTGGTTATATTGAATTGTGGAAGATGGATATGGTAATTGAGTTATGGAAGGTGGATCAATACTATTGAATTGATGATTATTTATGTCTATGTCTCAATTTGGTTTAATGAATTGGTTGGAAGGATAAATGAATCCAAACTTGATATTGGAGGATGTTGTATGAATATGCATGGCATGTGAATGTAATTAGAGTATAAGAGGGTTAAAGTGACACCTTTTATGGTGTAATTAAGGCTTACTACTTAACCACTAGTTTGGTGAATTCAAATAATTGAATTGTGACGTTTGGTTGCTAATACTAGATTGTTATATATGTTCATTGTAGATAAGTAATCCGAAAAAATGGAAAGACCATTTGGGACTAGTATTGAAGGTTGACAGTCAGGTATGTAAAGCATACTCTATACCATATCTTTGGCATGAAAGTGAACAATTGTTCTATTAAGAAAGTTTCCAAAGTTATTCAATAACATGTGATCCGTAATGGTTTTGTTTGATGTCCTACGTTACCAGTGAACTTGTTTCCACCCTACAAGATGTAAAGACATTCCAATACTTACTTGTTTTCCAAATCTTACATGTTTATTGCACTAATGAATGTCAGAAGGTATCCGGTTACTCAAACAAGATCCACGTGCTATTAATGACTCCGAAACACTTCATTGATATACCAATAAGTTCCTGCTTCATTGTTATGGCATTGATGAATCCAAAACACTTCATTGATGTGCCAATGAGTTCTTACTTCATCGTTATTGCATTGATGGTTTATTTATATGTCTCTTATTGATGTATCATTGTTTCAAAGTATCAAAAATGCCCCAGGGGCATAAGCCTATCATGGGTCGATCTCTATTGATGTGTTTATGGGTGATATCCCAGGGGCATAAGCCTATAATGGGTTGATCCTAGTTGATACACTTGAGGTAGCCTAATGGTCACAGTACAATACAGTAATGATTACAAAGATGATAAGAACGATGGTAAAGTGATTGAATAAATACAATTTACAGGTTGTCATAAGTTCTAGTAAGTGTGGTCCACTCCTATTATGATTTATTCACTTGTTTCTGATTTCTATTGAGCTCCTATATCATATGTGATTATCTATAGCTTTATATACTCAGTACATATTTTGTACTGACGTCCCCCACGGGGGACCTGCATTTCATGCTGCAGGCACAAGTACCTCAGCTCATACACCGCACAAGTAGGAGTTAGGATATCCAACTACTTTTGGTGAGCTCCAGTTTGCTTCGGGGCTTTCTGTGTCATATCCAATCACTTTTGGTATTGTATAGAAGTTAGTTATATGGCGGGGTGTGTCCCGACCTTACCTAAACTTTGTGTATTGTCTAGAGGCTTTGTAGACCCAATGTACAGTCAAGGTGGTGTTTTGTTAATAGACATGATGGCTCCAACGACTAAGTATTATATATACATATATATGTGTGCTCGAGCTTATACAGGTGATTATTTCCTTTTATATGCGATATGATGCTGTTCGAATTTGGAGTTGTCATAGAGGTATGCATGGAAAGTATAAGGTTATAAGCTGGTTCTCCCAGGCCTCCTCGGTTACGGGTGCCAGTCCGCCCCAATAGGATTTGAGGTGTGATAATAGTGGTATCAGAGAAGTTTGTCCTAGTGAGTCTACAAAGCCGTGTCTACGTAGAGTCTTGTTTATCAGTGTGTCGTGCACCACATCTATAAATAGGAGGCTATGGACATTTAGGAATTGTTTCTTTTCTTCATGTCTTAGATCGTGTGATAGAGCCTATATTGTATATGAAGTCATAGTTGACCACTGAATCTGTTTGTTTCTCTTATTATAGTAATGATGTCGGTTACCAGAAGCAAGAATACCGGTAAACAAATAGATGTGGCTGCCGGAGAGGGGACTAGTAAGTCACCCACTATACCAGCTAATCAAAGTGAGGCTCCAGCTGAGTATGCATCAGAAACTTCTTCCACTCCAGAAGAAATAAGAGGGAAGAGAACTATATCCCTAGAGCCACCGATTAATATTGCTGATCAAGATCTTAGAGATACAATGCAACTTTTGACTCGTATAGTTTCTGGGCAAGCTCAAGGGCAAGCCATTCCTACCACGGGTCCTAGTGGTACAGATAGGGCGGCTAGCCTTCGAACACATGATTTTCTTAAGATGGATCCTCCTACTTTTACTGGATCAAATCTTAACGAGGACCCATAGGACTTTATTGATCAAATTCAAAGGGCCTTAGATGTTATGCATATAACAGGTAGAAAGACAGTGGAGTTAGCGACGTATAGATTCAAAGGGGAGGCTATATATTGGTACGAGGACTGAAAACGATCTAGGGGTATTGATGCACCCCCATCTACTTGGAAAAAGTTCAAAGAGGCATTTCTTGATCATTATCTTCCATTCAAGATTCATCAGGCCCATGCAAATCAGTTTTTAAATCTTCATCAGGGGAATATGAGCGTGAGGGAGTACAGTCTTCGATTTAATTCCTTGTCGAGATATGTTCCTAATGTTGTAGCTACTATGGATGACAGAGTTCATCAATATGTGGATAGGCTGGATCCATATCTGGTTAGAGATTGTACTATTGCCGCTTTGAACAAAGATATGGACATAACGAGGATCCAAGCTTTTGCATAGAAAATGGAAAATCAGAGGAAGAGGAGAAGAACATAGGAATTAGAAAGAGGATATTCCAAGAGGGCCAGATCTACAGGGCAGTTCATGGCATCCCAAGGAGGGTTCAGACCATAGTTTTCTAGTAGACCACCTAGGCCATTATCTTCTTATTCTGTAGCTAGTGCCCTACCACAGTTCCAAGGGTCCCGAGGAAATCAATTTGGGCACAGAAGTGAGAGTCAAAGTTCGCAGACAGTGAGGTACCAAGGGCAAGGGAATATGAGCCAATCGAGACCTCCTCGAGAGCCATGTAATAAATGTGGAAGGTATCATTTAGGCACATGTCGGCTGGGGACTAATGTTTGCTTTTGGTGCGGTATGTCGGGGCATATGATGAAAGAATGCCCACGAAGGGGCATAGGGGGTATGGCATGACCTACGGGGTCATTTGTTGCATCATCATCATCGATGCCTTATTCAGGAAGGGGTGCACAACCAATGGGTCGTGTTAGAGGTGATAGAGGAGCAACGAGTTCTAGCGAGAGTCAAAATCATACGTATTCTCTAGCGAATCGATAGAATTTAGAGCCTTTCCCAGAAGTGGTTACGGGTACGTTGTCTATCTTTTCATTCAATGTATATGCCTTAATTGATCCCGATTCTACATTATCTTATGTTACTCCATTGGTTGTTGGAAAGTTCGAAAGAATACCCAAACTGTTAGTTAAGCTATTTGAAATGTCCACACCAGTTGGGGAATCTATTATAGCTAGAAGGGTTTACCGAAACTGCATAGTAACTATTTATGGTCGTGATACGATGGCTGGTCTTGTGGAGTTAGAAATGGTAGATTTTGATGTTATAATGGGTATGGACTTGTTGGAATCTTGTTATGCCATAATTGATTGCTGCACGAAAAAGGTATATTTCCATTTTCTAAATGAATCAGTCCTTGAATGGAAAGGTGAAATTGGCCCACCAAGAGGTAGATTTATTTCTTATTTTAAGGCAAGAAGAATGATTTCCAAGGGATACATATATATTTAGTTAAAGTAAGGGATACAAAAGCGGAGCCACCAACTCTTCACGCTGTTCTGGTGGTAAATGAATTTTCTGATGTATTTCCTGAAGATCTTCCAGGTTTGCCTCCTGAACGAGAAGTAGAGTTTGGTATTGATGTAATACCAGACACCTAACCAATCTCCATTCCTCCATATAGAATAGCCGCAGGATAACTACGAGAATTGAAAGAGCGATTGAAAGATTTGCTAGAGAAGGGATTCATAAGGCATAGTATGTCCCCCTGGGGAGCACCAGTGTTATTTATGCGTAAAAAAGATGGCTTGCTGAGAATGTGTACTGATTATCGGTAATTGAATAAGGTGACTATTAAGAATAAATATCTTCTTCCAAGAATTAATGATTTATTTGATCAGTTATAGGGCACCAAGTGCTTTTCTAAGATTGATTTGACGTCAGGTTACCACTAAATGAGGGTCAAAGAGAAGGATATACCCAAGACAACTTTCCGAACATGGTATGGTCATTATGAGTTTCTTGTTATGTTATTTGGGCTAACAAATGCACCCGCATATTTTATGGATTTGATGAATAGGGTGTTTAAGCCATTCCTGGATGTATTTGTGATAGTTTTTATAGATGATATTCTAGTATATTCTAGATCAGAAGAGGACCATGCCAATCACTTACGACAGGCATTGCAGACTCTTCGTGATTGTAAGTTTTATGTAAAGTTCTCTAAATGTGAGTTTTGGTTAAAGTCTGTGGCATTTTTAGGTTATATTGTATCTAGTGAAGGGATAAAGGTTGATGCTCAAAAGATAGAAGCTGTGAAGAACTGGCCAAGGCCCACAACGCCTATGGAGATTCGTAGTTTTTTCGGGTTGGCTGGTTATTACAGAGGTTTGTTGAAGGCTTTTCTTCCATTTTAGCACCCTTAACCAAGCTAACCCATAAAGCATCCAAATTCCAATGGAATGATGCCTGTGAGAAGATTTTTCAAGATTTAAAGAACAAGTTGATTTCTACACCCGTGTTGGTACTTCCAGAAGGCACCGAAGGGTATACAGTGTATTGTGATGCTTCCAGAATTGGTTTAGGATGTGTATTGATGCAGCATGGTAAGGTAATAGCATATGCTTCTAGACAATTACGGCCACATGAGAAAAATTATCCTACACACTATCTTGAGCTGGCAGCAGTTATTTTTGCTTTAAAGATATGACTCCACTACTTATATGGGGTTCATGTTGATATATATACTGACCATAAGAGCTTGAATTATATTTTTAATCAGAAGGATCTAAACTTAAGGCAGCGGAGATGGCTTGAACTATTAAAGGACTACGATGTTGATATCTTATACCATCCAGGGAAAGCAAATGTGGTAGCTGATGCATTAAGTCGTAAGGCTATGATGGAGTCAATAGAAAGGAAAGGGATGATTAAAGATCTTCACCAGTTAGCTAGTTTGGGAGTTCTCCTTCTTAAAACCCCGGATAAAGAGCTTATCCTACATAATGCTACAGAATCTTCATTAGTAGCTGAAGTGAAAGAGAAGCAATATGCAGATCCTATTTTATTACATCTTAAGGAGAACGTTCAAAGTGGTCCGACCAAGGCATTTGAGCTTTCACGAGAAGAAGTACTTCAGTGCCAAAACTGATTATGTGTGCCGGATGTAGACGGGCTAAGAAAGAAGATTATGACAGAGGCACATTGTTCAAGGTATTCCATTCATCCAGGATCAACCAAAATGTATCAAGATTTGAAAGATATATATTGGTGGAATGACATGAAGAAGAGCATTGCAGAATTTATAGGACATGGTCAATATGGATTGCAAATGCATTGATCTTCCAAGCTGGAAGTGGGACATGATCAACATGGATTTCATTATTGGTTTGCCTCGTACATCCCAGAAGTTTGATTCTATGTGGGTGATTGTTGATAGGCTTACCAAATCCGCACATTTCCTAGTAGTTAGGACTACTTACACAGTTGAAGAGTATGCAAAACTGTACATTAAAGAGATAGTCTGATTACATGGAGTGCCAATCTCTATTATATCAGATCGGGGAACCCAATTTACCGCAAACTGTTGGAAGTCTTTTCAGAGGTATTTGGGAACACAAGTGAAGTTGAGTACAACTTTTCAGCCTCAAACAAATGGACAAGAAGAACGTACCATCCAAACACTTGAAGATATGCTACGAGCTTGTGTCATAGATTTTAAGGGCAACTGGGATGATCATTTACCTCTTATTGAGTTTTCCTACAATATAGCTATCATTCAAGTATCAAAATGGCACCATATGAAGCTTTATATGGAAGGAAGTGTAGATCACCCATAGGATGGTTCGAAGTGGGTGAAACTCTTTTGTTCAGACCGGATCTTGTTTATCAACCCATAGAGAAGGTTAAAGTAATTCAGCAACGACTAAAACCAGCCCAAAGTCAACACAAGTCATATGCGGATAGTAGAAGGAGAGGGCTAGAGTTTTCTAAAGGTGATGGGGTATTTTTGAAGGTATCACCAATGAAAGGGGTAATGAGATTTGGCAAGAAAGGGAAGTTGAGTCCGCGTTATATAGGCCCGTATAAGATCACTCAAAGGTTTGGACAAGTTGCATATGAATTAGAGCTACCCCAAGAGCTCTCATCAGTACATCCGAAATTTTATGTGTCAATGCTTCGAAAGTGCATCGGAGATCCATCACATATTACTTCTTCTGAGGATGTACAAGTTACGAAAAGATCTTACCTATGAGGAAGTGCCTATTGCTATTCTAGATCGCCAAGTTAAGAAGATGAGAAATAAAGAGATATCATCTGTGAAAGTACGTTGGAGAAATCGTCAAAGGGAAGAGATTACATGGGAAGCTGAGGAAGCAATGAAATCTAAGTACCCTCATTTATTCAAAGATAAAGAGGAAGTTCAAGAAACAGAGTTAGACCATTAACAAGTAAGTTTTTTTATATATGCATAGCATTTATGTGATGATGTGAATATTAATGATGGACTTGAACTTGTTTCGGTTGAATAACTACGCTAACATTCGAGGAAGAATGTCCTAAAGGGGGGGAGGATGTAACACCCCGTATTTAAGTACGTGTATTGGCGTATTCAAGTACATGTCTTGGTCTTATTTATATGGAATTAATTTTTTTTATTATTTTATTTATACCAGAATTGGTCCGTCAATGGGTCCATGCGAAGGTTATTGAATAAGATTTCCAATGATATAAAGATTTCCAAAAACAAATAGGTTTCGGATATAATCGAGCACGTTTGAAACTATAAAACGGTGGCCGGAATATTTGGGAATAGTAAATGTGCAGGAAAATTTCCTGCACACAAACTACTGAGGCCAGCTGAATTTTTGGGTCAACTTCGAACGATCATAACTCCCTTAATATAATGAACTGGGAGAGCTTCGACCTATGAAAAGAAATATCTTTGAGTATTCTTTCCAATGCAATTGGTTTCATCCAAATCCAACGTCTGAGTAAGGAGTTATACTCGTTTTACTTTAGCCTATCAAAACAGATTTTTATGGTCAACTTAAAATGACCATAACTCCTTATACAGGACGAACTGGGTGGCCTACTTTATATGAAATGAAATCCCTTTGAATTATCCTTCCAACGATACCAATTTCAACCAAATTCAATATCAGAGAAAAGATTTATAGGCTATCTACTTTAGCTTATCAAAATAGTCCACCAAAGGACAGATTTGACATCATTTAAATTTTAAAGGCATTTTGGTCATTTCCTATTATATTATGGATGGGAATATGTGTATATATGCATGTATATGAGTTCAAAAACTCATTTTCATCATCAATAACGCAGAAAGAACAAACCCTAGCCAAATTTTACCTTTAAATTACTTTTGATTCAACCGTAGAAATTCCAAAGTAATTCGATAACTGCGTTTGTTATCTCAAGAGCTTCGAACGACACCTATTATTTATGCAAATAGGATTGCATAATCAAGAGGTGAATTCTAAGGTATGAAGATTGTTTGCCTTTATTCTTTTCCATATGTATATGTGTGATAGAGGATTATATGTATTGGTTGTTATTAAAAGATGATGGAAATAGGGTTATGGACTATTTTGCATGGTTTGGTTGTATTGAATTGTGGAAGGTGGATATGATAATTGAGTTATGGAAGGTGGATATGGTGATATACTATTGAAGTAATGATTATTTATGTCTATGGCTCAATTTGGTTTAATGGATTGGTTGGAAGGATAAATGAATCCAAACTTGATATTGGAGGATGTTGGATGAATATGCATGGCATGTGAATGTAATTGGAGTATAAGATGGTTAAAATGACACCCTTTATGGTGTAATTAAGGCTTACTACTTAACCACTAGTTTGGTGAATTCAAATAATTGAATTGTGACGTTTGGTTGCTAATACTAGATTGCTATATATGTTCATTATAGATAAGTAATCCGAAAAGATGGGAAGTCTATTTGGGACTAGTATTGAAGGTTGACAGTCAGGTATGTAAAGCATGCTATATACCATATCTTTGGCATGAAAGTGAACAATTGTTCTATTAAGAAAGTTTCCAAAGTTATTCAATAACATGTGATCCATAATGGTTTTGTATGATGTCCTACGTTACCAATGAACTTGTTTCCACCTTACAAGATGTAAAGACATTCCAATACTTACTTGTTTTCCAAATCTTACATGTTTATTGCACTAATGAATGTCAGAAGGTATCCGGTTACTAAAAAAAGATCCATGTGCTATTAATGGCTCCAAAACACTTCATTGATATACCAATAAGTTCCTGCTTCATTGTTATGGCATTGATGACTCCAAAACACTTTATTGATGTGCCAATGAGTTCTTACTTTATCATTATTGCATTGATGGTCTATTTATATGTCTCTTATTGATGTATCATTGTTTCAAAGTATCAAAAATATGATGGCAACCGAAATAACAATCTCAAAGATTAATTGAACTAAGTGATGGAAGTTCTCTCTTATCGGGTGGTATCCCAGGGGCATTAGCCTATCATGGGTCGATCCCTATTTATGTGTTTATAGGTGGTATCCCAGGGGCATAAGCCTATCATGGGTCAATCCCAGTTGATATGTACTGGAGGCAGCCTAATTTTCACAGTACAGTACAGTAATGATTATAAAGATGATAAGAATGAGGGTAAAGTGATTGAATAAATACAATGTACAGGTTGTCACAAGTTCTAGTAAGTGTGTTCCACTCATATTACGATTTATTCACTTGTTTCTGATTTCTATTAAGCTCCTTTATCATATGTGATTATCTACAGCTTTACATACTCAGTACATATTTTGTACTGACGTCCCCCACGGGGGACTTGCATTTAATACTGCAGGAACAAGTACCTCAGCTCATACACCGCACAAGTAGGAGTCAGGATATCCAGCTGCTTTTGGTAAGATCCAGTTTGCTTCAGGGCTTTCCGTGTCATATCCAGTCACTTTTGGTATTGTGTAGAAGTTAGTTATATGGCGGGGGTATGTCCCGACCTTAGTTAAACTCTGTGTATTGTCTAGAGGCTTACAGTCAAGGTGGTGTTTTATTAATAGACGTGATGGCTCCAACAGCCAAGTATTATATATACATATATATGTGTGCTTGAGCTTATATAGGTGATTATTTTCTTTTATATGCGATATGATACTGTCCGAATTTCGGGTTGTCATAGAGGTATGCATGGGAAGTATAAGGTTATAAGATGGTTCTCCTGGGCCTCCTTGATTATGGGTGCCAGTCCACCTCAATAGGATTTGAGGCATGAAATAAGGCCTAGTATGTCCCCCTGGGGTGCACCAGTGTTATTTGTGCGTAAGAAAGATGGTTCATTGAGAATGTGTATTGACTACCGGCAACTGAATGAGGTGACTACTAAAAATAAATATCCTAAGAATTGATGATTTATTTGATCAGTTACAAGGTGCCAAGTCCTTCTCACAGATTTATTTGAGGTCAGGTTACCACCAAGTGAGGGTCAAAGAGAAAGATATACCCAAGACAGCTTTTTGAACATGGTATGGTCATTATGAGTTTCTAGTCATGTCATTTGAGCTAACAAATGCACCCGCAGTTTTTATGAATTTGATGAATAGGGTGTTTAAGCCATTCTTAGATGTGTTCGTGTTAGTTTTTATAGATGATATTCTAGTTTATTCTAGATCAGAAGAGGACCATACCAATCACTTACGACAGGTATTGCAGATTCTTCATGATCGTAAGCTATATCCAAAGTTCTCTAAATGTGATTTTTGGTTAAAATCGGTGGCATTCTTGGGTCATATTGTATCTAGTGAAGGAATAAAGGTTGATACTCAAATGATAGAAGTCGTGAAGAGTTGGCCAAGACCCATAACGCCTACAGAGATTCGTAGTTTTCTTGGGTTGGCAGGTTATTATAGAAGGTTTTTTGAAGGTTTTTCTTCACTTTCTGCACCTTTAACCAAGCTAACACACAAAGCATCCAAGTTTCAATGGAATGATACCTGTGAAAGGAGTTTCTAAGATCTGAAGAATAAGTTGACTTCTACACCCGTATTGGTACTTCCAGAAGGGTACGAAGTGTATTGTGATGCTTCAAGAATTGACTTAGGATGTGTATTGATGCAGCATGGTAAGGTAATAGTATATGCCTCCAGACAATTGTGGCCACATGAGAAAAACTATCCTACACATGATCTCGAGCTAGCAGAGTTATATTTGCTTTAAAGATATGACGCCACTACTTGTATGGGATTCATGTTGACATATATACTAACTATAAAAGTTTGCAATATATCTTTAGCCAGAAGGATCTAAATTTGAGGCAGCGGAGGTGGCTTGAACTATTAAAAGACTATGTGTTGATATCTTGTATCATCTAGGGAAACCAAATGTGGTAGCTGATGTGCTAAGTCGTAAGGCTATGATGGCATCTATAGAAAGGAAAGGTATGATTAAAGATCTCCACCAACTAGCTAATTTGGGGTTCGCCTTCTTGAAACTCCGGATGAGGGGCTTATTGTGCATAATGCAGCGGAATCTTCATTAGTAGCTGAAGTGAAAAAGAAGAAATATGTAGATCCAATTTTATTACATCTTAAGGGGAATGTACAATGTGGTATGACTAAGGCATTTAAGCTTACGTGAGAAGGAGTACTTCAGTGCCAAAATAGATTATGTATGCCTAATGTAGACGGGTTAAGAAAGAGTATTATGATAGAGGCACATTGTTTGAGGTATTCCATCTATCCAAGGTCAACTAAGATGTACAAAATTTGAAAGAAATATATTAGTGGAGTGACATGAAGAGGAACATTGCAGAATTTGTAGTCGAATGTCCAAACTGTCAAAGAGTTAAAGTAGAGCACCAAAAGCCCGGGGGTTATATGCAATGTATAGATCTTCCAATCTGGATGTAGGACATGACCAACATGGATTTTGTCACTATTTTACCTCGTACATCTCGAAGGTTTGATTCCATATGGGTGATAGTTGATAGGCTTACCAAATTAGCACACTTTCTACCAGTTAGGACCACTTACACAGTTGAAGAATATGTCAAATTATATATTAAAGAGATAGTTCGACTACACGGAGTTCCAATCTCTATTATATTAGATCGAGGAGCTCAATTTACGGCAAATTTTTGGAAGTCTTTTCAGAGAAATCTAGGAACACAAGTGAACCTAAGTACAACTTTTCACCCTCAAATAGATAGACAAGCAGAACGTACCATTCAAATACTTAAAGATATGCTACAAGCTTGTGTATTAGACTTTAAAGGAAGTTGGGATGATCATTTACCTCTCATTGAGTTCGCCTACAACAATAGCTATTATTCAAGTATCAAAATGGCACCGTATGAAGCTTTGTATGGAAGAAACTGTAGATCACCAATTGGATAGTTTAAAGTGGGTGAAACTGCTTTGTTTGGACTAGATCTTGTTCATCAAGCTATGGAAAAGGTTAAAGTGATCCAACAACGGCTAGAAATAGCCCAAAGTTGACACAAGTCATATGCAGATGTTTGAAGGAGGGGGCTAGAGTTTGCTATAGGTGATTGGGTATATTTGAAGGTGTCACCAATAAAGATGGGTTATGAGATTTGGTAAGAAAAAAAAACTAAGTCCACGTTATATAGGCCCATACAAGATTACCCGAAAGTTTGGACAAGTCGCTTATGAATTAGAGCTACCCTAAGAGCTCTCAACAGTTCATCCAGTATTTCATGTCTTAATGCTTCAAAAGTGCATGGGTGATCCATCTCATATTACTCCTACTAAAGATGTAGAAGTTACGGAAGATCTCACCTATGAAGAAATACCTATTTCTATTCTAGATTGACAAGTGAAGAAGTTAAGGAATAAAGAAATAACTTCTGTAAAAGTGCTTTGAAGGAACCAACAAGTAGAAGAGATAACATAGAAAGCGGAAGAAGCAATGAAATCTAAGTACCCCCATTTTTCAAATACAAAGAGAAAGTCCAAGATGCTGAATTGGAGCAATAACAAGTAAGTGTAAGACATAAGTACTGTGTTATAATTTGGGGTATTAAACTTAGGCTTAAACTTGTTTTGGTTGGACAGTTATGCTAACATTTGAGGATGAATGTTCCTAAGGAGGGAAGGGTGTAACATCCCATATTTTGCTTATACTTGTTCTAATTATATGGAACTTGGTATAGCCTTTTGATATATATAATGTACGAGAATTGTTATGCAAGTATTAATGGTATAGATGGAATTATAGATGTTGCTCGTATAGTTTAATGTGATGCGACTAAGTTAACGTTAAGATAACTATTTAAAATTGGAATCATAAGCTAGTATTTGAATCTAAAGTTTAAAGTGAAAAAGTGTGTATAAGTTGAAGGTTAGATTAAAGGGAATAGGAGCTGAAAATTGAGCAAAATATTGAGGTTCTTGGTTGAATTATGTAAGCTAGTAGGTGAGTCACCTACTTAAGTTGTTTGGACAAAATTAATGGACCCATGGCTATGGATCAGATTTGGGTCTGTGCTGATATACTCATTTGGGCCAAATTGAACAAAAGAGAAAGAAAATGGATAAGTGGCCCAACACACCAATCTACCAAAGGCCTAAGTTATTTAAGCCCAAAATAAGAATTTAAGTAAGTAGGTGCATCACCTACTTTGAAAATTCATGCAGCTTGAACCCTTAAGTAGGTGCATCACCCACTTGGACCAATTTGACCAATTTTATGATCCAAAATGCAGCTAAGGAGGTGGACAAGATAGGTCCTTTAAAAGGCCAAGTTTTTGGTCATTTTACTTCACTTTGAAGTTACAAAAAAGGAGTATATTTCAGCAAATCTCTCTACTCTCTCTAAAACAACAAGAACAACAGCCCTATTTTTCCTTCTAGGGTTCTTGAAGAAACCCTTACCTTTGCAGCCCAAGGTAAGTGAAAAACAATTAACATTTTGTTTAATTATCTCATGGAAGATTAGGAAAACAAGTTATAAGTGCTTGACTATAAGTATATGGCTAATTATAGAACAAGCTGTTTGTTCACGTTTCCTTGTTATTGAGGAACTTTTTTTCTTCTTCTTTGGTTTAAGTGTGAAGGAAAGCTAAAGCTCTTGAAGAGTTCAATTAAAAGAATAAGTTGCTGAATTGAGGTAAGGTGATACAAGTACGACCATGAAGATGGACGCATATGAGAATGTAACTTGGAGTGTGTGAATGAAGGACTTAAAACACACCAAACCGACCCTAATCTCGAACTTGGAGTGTAAAGAGGAGCCTTGGAACACAACAAGGCAGCCCCTAAATACACTTGAAGGGAGCCTAGTTCTTAAAAGGGTATTTTAGATATTTTGTATTTTATTTGTAACCTAGTTAAATAGAACATTGTAGGGCTTTTAGACTTTGATTATTAATGATGTTGTAAGTATTGAAACACAATGAAACATAAGTCCTCTCTCCTTGAGGCACCAAAACCAAAATTAGGCATAAAGAGTGTGGAATCACTCTTGTTGATCTCATGGCTTGGAAACGTGATGCTTGAGAGGTAGATTCCGACCTTGTGTGTTCCTAAGAGATAGGTAAATGTTGTGTAGTGTTAAGGTTCTAAGAGTGGAATATGCTCTTGGGTTCTTAAGATTATACCTTCATTAAGTCAATCTAACTATCCCTTTACTTTCATTGTAATCTTGTAGTAGTTTGTGTTCTTGTAACCGTTTCTATCTCTTGTTAGTAAAACCGTGTGTTGTTACTATCTTGTTATTGTTGTCCATCTCGCCATATTGTTTCTGTTTTGGTGTATTTACACCTTCAATAGCTTGTTGTTATTGTTTTTTCATTATTGTTGTAGTTAATCCGAGAGTGGTCACCAAAGGGGTCCTCGGTTCTTCAAACTTATGGACTGATTTGGTGTTTGTTTCGTGTTTTACTTGTGCTTATTGTATCATTTGGTATCAAATCATTGCTTGATATTGTTCCTACAAGATCAATCTTGGGCTTTCTTGATAGAAAATTCAAAAAAAAAGTGTTAGACAACTGAAAAATCAAAAAGAAGCAAATCTGTCCATTTTGTGTTCTTGGCCGAAATTGTATTATTGTTGTGTCTTGGCAAAGATTTTTACTTTTTTTGTTATAGTGTTAGTTTTCTTCATGTCTAACACTCTTGAGTCTAAATCTAAGTTTTATCTTACATTGTTGGTGTTGTTTTCGTGAACATAGGGCTTGACCGAATTGTTGTTGAAACATTGTTGTGGTGGACTGTTTTGGCCTTGTATTCTTCATCTTCTTGTTGTTCTAAAATTTTCCACGTGATATTTTTGTTCATTGGTGGCCTAAGAACCATTTTGTTAAAATTGTAGTTGTCTTGGCCAAGTGTTGAAGATATTGTATTGTGAAAATTGGAAGTTGGCCGTGTGAAAATTGTGGTATTTTTGGAGATTCTTGTTGGTTGTTCTTGGTGATTGTTGATGTTGTTCTTGAAGTTCTTCACAACCTTCATAGCTTGTTATATAAAGTGAACATTAGATCTATAAAGGTGAAGGAAAAAGGGGTGAAGCTTTGTTAGTCTTGAAAGACTTACCATCACTCATCAAATAGTCAATCACATCTCAACCACTTTCCAACAACTTTTCATAAAACAAGGGTCCATGTTGTAAGGAGAAGTACAAGAAAGTCAAAGTCTTGAAAACTTGAATTTGAAAAGGCTCCAAGACTTGTTTTAATTTCCCTCCTTAAAATAACTTCCACCAATTCCTAAATTGTAAATTGACCAAGACTTGAGATTGAACAACAAAAATTGTTAGAAACTGCAACCAATTACGTGTTGCCACATCATCATTGTTACTGTTCATGCAACAATTTTGGCTCAAATTTCAGATTTTCTTAGTTTCTTTTTACTGTTCCATAGTTTCATTTGATTGGTCCGAACGCTAATTGACAAGCAGTTTCTTTTCACTGTTTTGTAGTTTCATTTGATTGGTCCGAATGCTAATTGACAAGCTAGTAAACTCCTACTAGATTGTAAATTAGTTTTGTGTCCGTTTGTTTGTGTTAACGTTCTTTGTGTGCTTTTATCTTTTGTGAATTCATTGTTTCTTGTTGGTTCAAGTCCGTAAGCAAATTTTTTTGAGTCAACTCGAACGAAAATCTATTTCGGACCAAGGTGGACTCCTATCTCAATCACTCACGAAGTACAAGTCGGCTTTCAACACTTGTGAAACCAAGTGTGACGTAAAAATTGAGAGTGAGAGTGTGGTGAGGCATTTTTGAGCTAACAAGTTTGTTTGTTTTGTTGTTCGTTGTTTTCTTTTCTTTTAGGTACCATGGCTACTGCCAATCTCGATGCCATGTTTGACCGCATCATCGACAATATTGAAGACATGAAATAGCACATTGAAAGGCTACGCCAATTGGTATCCACACTTATCCTAACAAATTTAAAACCTAAGGTCCAAACACCTTGTGGTGAGATCTTACTGAAGGAAGTTGCTGCCCAAACTTCTGAATGATTTCACACTAGGGTAAAGACGAACATACTCATGAACGTCAATGTAAAATAGCTATCTCTTACACTTTGGTACATGTGGATAATGAACGTGTGACTAATAAGCTATTGAGTGTGAGTAGTAGCTTACCTACGTATGAGTATATTGATTCCTTACCACGTGTAGATAATGTAAATATTGTGCGAGTGGATACACTAGTTGATCCTATTGATGGCTGAATCGACTCTTCTAGTAAGATCGATTTGTGTCCACTTAGTGTTGAAGCTATTGTGTTGAATGAAAGTACATCGTCGTATGAAAATTGTGTTGACCAACTTGTGTGTAAAACTTGCCCACCACATGAGAGTATGTGTGATGTGATTAATGAGTCTCAAGTGAGTGAAGAATTTGAAAATGTTGGTCAAGAAAAAAAGAGTGAATCTGTGATCCTATGTTATTGTAAGGATTTTAATGTTTGCTTGGCTCATAGGGTTAATTGTGTGCTTGACATATCTTTGGAACTTGATAATGATTCACTCTTTAGGTACAATGTCTTGTTTGAAGATAGTTTAAACACTCCTAATAGACCCAGTGGTGAAAATGATGGTATAGCTTGCCTTGAAAGCTATAGCATATATGCTAACCCACTATGGTGTGACAACATTCCTACTAAAGATGGAAATATCTTCTTGGAAGATGACAGTACTCTTAAGGGTAAGGAATGTGTGGTCTTGGAAACTACTTCTTCTTCTACTTTGTGAGGCTTTTCTGAGGACACCATAGTAGAAGTAGAATTGAGTGCCACCTTTCTCTACTCTCTCTTTACTTGTGATGATATGTATGCCAATATAGAGAGTAGGCCGTGTGGTTGTGGTAAAGACTATGGGAAATGGGTGTGTTGCTTAGACCTGTGTCTATGGCCATTCTTCCCATTTGATCCCGGTGCAATCTTAGAGTGGGAAAGATTTACTCTCGGCTTAGGTGCGTTTCTTTTGGGTGCTTATCATAGCCAAGTACTTGGTGCATTTGTCAATGGCTTCATAATGTTTAACACTAAGGAATCTTGGTTATATGTCAAATATAAGCCACCTTGGCATGTCGAGATTTGTTGCTGGCCGAGACTTGAACTCAAAGGGTCCCCGGTTTCTTTTTAGTGTGAGCTGTTTTGAGTGTTTTGAGTGCATACCATTATTGTTTATTTTTGCTAATCCTAACCCTCATGCCATGAGGAAGTGTTCTTGTTTGTCTCTCTTTGATTTTGCAAGGCATGGATTCGAGGTTCAATCCTTTTTAAGGAGGGGAGGATGATACAAGTACGACCACGAAAATGGACGCATGTAAGAATGTAATGAACCCAGGGCTTGGAGTGTGCGAGTGAAGGACTTAAAACACACCAAACCGACCCTAATTTCACACTTGGAGTGTAAAGAGGAGCCTTAGAATACAACAAGGCAGCCCCTAAATACACTTGAAGGGAGCCTAGTTCTTAAAAGGGTACTTTGGATATTTTGTATTTTATTTGTAACCTAGTATAAATAGAACATTGTAGGGCTTTTAGACTTAGATTATTCATGATGTTGTAAGTATTGAAACACAATGAAACATAAGTCCTCTCTCCTTGAGGCACCAAAACCAAAATTAAGCATAGAGAGTGTGGAATCACTCTTGTTGATCTCATGGCTTGGAAATGTGATGCTTGAGAGGTGGATTCCAACCTTGTGTCTTCGTAAGAGATAGGTGAACGTTTTGTAGTGTTAAGGATCTAAGAGTGGAATATGCTCTTGGGTTCTTAAGATTATACCTTCATTAAGTCAATCTAACTATCCCTTTACTTTTATTGTAATCTTGTTGTAGTTTATGTTCTTGTAACCATTTCTATCTCTTGTTAGTAAAACCGTGTGTTGTTCCTATGTTGTTATTGTTGTCTATCTTGCCATATTGTTTCTATTTTGGTGTATTTACACCTTCAATATCTTGTTGTTTTTGTGTTTTCTTTATTGTTGTAGTGAATCCGAGAGTGGTCACCAAATGGGTCCTCGGTTCTTTAAACTTGTGGACTGATTTAATGTTTGTTTCGTGTTTTCCTTGTGCTTCTTGTATTATAAGGTGACTACTCCATTTTGTTTTTCTTATATATGAATTTGAGTAGGGATTATGGATGTCTTGTTATGAGAACTTAAGAGATGATGAGTTCAATAACTGATTGCTACAATAAAAAGGATTTGGGACTGTTTTGTGGACTGTTTTGTATGTATATGTCATGGGATACTAGGTTGAAGTTGGATAAAGGTGTGATGAGTTTGTAATGAATTATAGAAGAAAGATGTGGTGATACACCACTGAACTAATGTTTTCTGCCCAATCTATTTTGCGTGTTATTTGGAATGTGTAATGAGGTCATTTTGGTGAACCTTATAAGAACCTATATGGTATGTGGGTGTAATTGGAGGAAAAAAAGGGTTAAAATAACACCCTTGTTTGATAGATTCATAGTTGCTGCCCAGTTACTATTTTGGGTGAAATTAAGTATCTCAAATGTGTTGATTGGTTACTGATACTAGTTTACCATATATTCTATTGTAGATAAGTAATCTAAAAGACGGGAAGTCAAGTCGGGTTAGTTTCAGAGTCAAATAGTATGTAACGCATACTCTATTTCTCACTCTTTGGCATGAAATCATACAATTGTTCCATCAAGCAAGTTTCCGAGGTTATCCTATAACAAAGTGATACATAATGGCATCACATTACACTCCATGTATCCAATGACCTATTTCCCACTCTCTAACGCATTAGAACACCTCAATAAGTCGTGCTTATTATTAAATCTTCGCGTCTATCTACACTAGAAAATTTCAGTTCTCCGTTTGTTCAAATAAACCCATGTGTTATTTCAGCTCCTAAACACTTTATTTGTGTGCCAATAGCTCCCTAACTCATTGTTGTTGCATTAAGTGTCTATTGACATGTCTCTTATTAGCGTATTACTGGTTCAAGGTACCATAATGTTATGACCACCAAAGTAACAATCTCAAAGGTTAAATAAACTAAGTAATGGAAATTTGTAAAATGACGAGTGGCAGCTCAAGGCATTTTCCTAGCATAGGACGATATCGATACCTTTATTTGTGGGTGGTAGCTCAGGGCCACAAGCCTAGCATGTGCCGATCCCAATCTTTATATATAGGTGGCAGCTCAGGGGCGTAAGCCTAGCATGGGCTGATCCTAATTTTTCTATTTACCACTGATCAGCTGGTCATTTTCATTATATGGCTTACAAAGATTATGAAGTAAGAAGGTAAAATGAAGAAAAGAATGTAATGTACATTGTCCCACAAGTATTTATAAAGGTGGTCTACTAGTACTACTTATACACTTGTATCAGATTTCTATTGAGCTTTTGTATCAAGTGTGTTGTTACCTTCTGCCTTACATATTCAGTACATATTTTCGTACTGGCGTCCCTCACGGGGGACTTGTATTTCATGCTGCAGGCACAGACACTTCAGCTCATACAACTCACTAGTAGGAGCGCAGGCTTTTCTGGGACTATTGGTGAGCTCCAGGTTGATTCGAGGCTTTTCGAGTCTGTTCCATATATTTTGGTATTGTATAGTAAGTCAAGAGTAGGGTGGAGGTTTTGTCCCGACCCTAACTAAGTCTATGTATCTTTTAGAGGCTTTATAGACTAATGTAAAGTTATGGTAGTGTTTTGTCTTTAGATGTGGTGGCCCCAACAGCCAAGTATTGTATATATCAGTTTGTGTTTGCATATGTAATTATTCTCATCGATAGATAATACCAGGTTTGTCAGAACTTTTAGTTTTTATAGTTACATGCATGGGAAGTACAAGTTTTTAAATTGGTTCTCTCGGGCCTTTATGGCTACGAGTGCCTGTCCGTCCCAATAGGATTCGATGTGTAACAAGATGCATATATGTAAAGATAGGTAAAGAGACCCTTACTATCACCAATGATTAGCACAAGAAAGTGAATCAAACTTTCAAACACATTTCATCAATGGTAGTTCAAACCTCACTCTTAGGCGGACCAAAGGAATTCACACTCCTCAATCACACCTTTCTTGCCAATTGATCAACACAAGTGAAATCCATCAAATGTATTAACTCTCAAGTTTGGATATTTTTTCCAAGACATACACTAAGATGGATTTTTCAAGCCATACACTAAGGAAACAAACTACACTAACAGTAATACTCTTTTAAATTTATCAAAGTCCAAGGAAAATAGAAGCTAATAGGTCTATTTATACTATTACATAACAATGACTAAAATGCCCTTAATGAGGGCTGGAGAAAAGGGCGCCCCTTGAGTGTTATTTTGGAGTGTAAAAGGTCCTTAATGACCTTAACGATAGGAGCCTCTTGAGTGTAAAAATACCTCCTCCTTTCTTTTCTTGACCAAGGCTTCAAAATACTCCAAAAAGGTCTTTAATTGCTTGCCAATTCCAAAGCTTGAACCTTGGACAATGTCTTGTGCTCTTGGTGCTACTTGTGCTTGTATCATTCTCTCCATCTTGAAAGGAATTTGTCCTTAAATTCATATCTTGCAAAACCAAAGAGAGAGAAAAATAAACACACAATCCTCTTGGTAGGAGGGTTAGTATTGGTACCACAATTATATCATCCATCCATGGTTGTTCACACTTAACATACACCCACAAATCCTTGGTATTCAACATGGATACCAAAGAAGTGAATAGCATCAATGTTAAAAAAATATGAGAATGAATTGAAACTACACCTCCCACACCCCACAAGTACACCGGGATCAAATGGAAATAGTAGACTAGGGACTAAATCGAGAGGAGCCATTTCTTTCACTAGTCTATCAAGCCAAGGGAGTACATATTTGAAATACAACCAATAATCCTTTGTTATAATCATGAAATACTTACTACAAACATCACAAAGGACATGGTTAAGAGAGACATTAAGGAAAAAAAAGAATGCAATCCGAAACACAACCTTCCCCACCCTAATAGTATACTGGGATCAAATGGAAGAAATAGACAAGGATCTAAGCCGAGGTTATCCATTCCTTTTACTAGAGAATCAAATTCACAATCACCCAAGGCATTTCTCACAACTTTTACATACACATGGTCACTATGAACAAGACTAATATCATGGATTTCATCCCGCAAGTTCAAAGGACCATACTCATTATCTAGATCAACATTACAAGCATCAACACCTACTTGAGAGATTTCAAGTATATCATTAATATGTTGAAGTATTGAGTTATTTTTAGGAGCACATTGATCATTATACACAACAAGAGAACTACCAAGAAAAGAATCATGTACTTCTACACTATGTAATCCCGAATTCACATCACCTTGGATACTAATAGCTACATCACAATATTTTAAACTTAAGGGAGTGTAGAGTGTACCAATTTCACCTTGATTTGTACTAGGGCAGCCCACTTGTTTTTCACAATGGTCAACTAGTGTGTGAATATTCTTGTCACTTGGTAATGGGACCTTATTCAAGTTATAAATGCTATAACTAGATGGACACAAATCGTTCTTACGAAAAGAATCAATTTTGTCATCTAAGTGATCAACTAGTGCTTGCGTACTCACAACAAGAGCTTGGTACTTATGCAACCTCACAACACCAAGGGCATCACAAAAGGAAGATTTATGCACTTCTTCACTAAGGAAATCTGAAACTACACCACTTTGGCCATTACTAGCCACATCACCACAATTCAAGTTTCTAGGAGTGTAGAGAATAGCTTTGTTACCTCGTAGATCATGGGAAGTGTGTTCTTCACTTGTTTTTGCATAATGGACTTCATGCTCCACATTAGAAGGGAATATTTAAAGGTTTCCAATTGGACTCACTTCTTCATCACTTATCCCAAAATTAGGACTTTTGGCCAAGGGCTTGAAGGGAACTTCCTTGGGCTTCTACTTGGGGCTTCTCGGGTCTTGAACCTACACATGAGAAGATAAAATACTAGGAAAAATGCAAGTATTTGGGTTAGTGAATATCAAGGATCCTTTGTGGACAAGATCCACAATCAAGTGTTCTTTTTCCCTTCCAATTTGACTACTCGTGGCTTCCCTTTTCTTTTCCCCCTTTTCACATCCTTCTTGTATCCCACTACTAAATGATACCAAATGATACCAAAGTAAACCATTAAGTTTCTATCTAATTTGAGGCTTGGCCTCACTCTATTTGGTTTCTAATTTTTCCTCTTCTTCTACTTGGATAGAGAGAATTCGGTTTTGGGGTGTTTGGATAGGGAAAACCATATTTGGTTGAAAGAGGATTTGAATTGGTGGTCTTGGATTTGGTGGAGTGTAGGATCTTTGGTTTTGAGGGGTTTAAACTTGTGGAGGGTTAGGTGGACATACTCTATAACATAGTCTATCAACCCCACTTTCATTCTAATCACACCACCCTTCAAAAATATCATTTCGGTTTGCACCACGTCTACCTTTTAGCTAAGAGCCTCAATTCCGGCCATTATTGTCCAAAGCATGTTATTATCCAAGTTTTGGGTTTGTGAACCTTCAGATTCCATGGTCAAGTGTACCTAACAAGAAGCAAAAACACCAAAGGAAAACAATATCTACAAAACAAACAAATACGTTAGTTCAAAAGCCTCACCACACTCTCACTCAACCTCACCTTACACTTGGTTTCACAAGTGTTGGATAATTGGCAATACTTAGCAAGTTACCTGAGTGGTGATAAGATTTGGTTCGAAATCGATCTTTTTTTGAAATGACTCAAATAAAGTGATGTACGAACTTGAACCAACAAAACACTATGACTGTAAAATGAGAAAAACATACAAAAACCGAAGACACGAATTAAACAAGCTCTAGACTAATTACCAATCTAGTTAGGAACTTACTAGCTTGCTGATTAGTGTTTGCATTAGCTTAAAAGAACTAGAATAAATTAAACTAAGAAATCTAATTTTAGAGAGGAATTTGGTTGATCAAAAGTGATGACATGGCACTACGCAGTTGGTTGTCACTTTTCAAATTTTCAATTTCCCCAAATCTTTGTTTCAGCTAATCACTCCTTTAGGGATGAAAGAATTTTGGTTTTTAGAGGAAAAAAATGAAGGTTTTGAAGCCTTTTTGGAGCTTTAAATGAATTCAAAATGAGTTGGTCCCCCCCATACTTTCAAGTGTACTTGCTTGTCCCCTTGTCCCCTCTTCCTTTTTGGAAGACTTAGAATATGCTAGGGAATATTCTTGTACAAACAATAACCACACTCTCTTTCCTTCCTCCTTTTGGATCAAACAAATACTTTGAATAGTCTTCTTCACTAAGATATGAAGATCATGGATGAACAAGATGAATATTCAAGTGTTGACCAAGTTTGACCAACAAGTAAATAAAGAATCTGGATTTTTTTTATAGATCTAGGTTCCTTAGGCCAAAACAAACTCAACCTACTAAAAATCAGCCACAAAACCATCCAAATCACCAAGCTAATTTTGGATCTAGCTCAAAAAGCTTCAAAACTCCATAGCCATGGTGGATCTTAGCTCAAAGTCAACCAAACTTCACTCTAAAAGTAGATCTAGACTTCCTAGGTACTAGAGAGCAAGGATATAGTACAAGAAACCTTCTAAACAAAGCAAAAACATGTAGATCTAAGGATTAAATTTTGGATCTACAACATAACACAACTAGACACCATTTTTTTTGTTTTTTTCTCTGACTTTTGTCTCTCTTTTTGTGAGTTTTTCTTAATAATGACACAAAAACCGAGATTTAGAGATGTAGGAACAACCCTAAACAAGTCTGTGATACCAAATAATACAAGAATAAACAACTAAAAATGAAATTAAGGATTCAATACACAACAATCAGCAACCCAAGACAAAGAAAACAATATAATAAAAAAGGGGATGAAGAAAAGATGCATAAAAAATGGATCAACTCCTCAAGAACCCAACATTTCTTGTCAAAATATCAACAAGAGTGATTCCACACTCAAAGATGACCCAGTTTTAATGTCTTTTCCAAGACCTACACTAAGATGGCTTTTCATGCCCTACACTAAGGAAAGAAACTACACTAACAGTAATACTCTTTTTCAATTTATCAAAATCTAAGAAAAATAGAAGATAATAGGTCTATTTATACTATTACATAATAATGACTAAAATACCCTTAATGAGGGCTTGAGAAAAGGGCACCCCTTGAGTGTTATTTTGGAGTGTAAAAGGTCTTTAATAGCCTTAATGATAGGAGCCTCTTGAGTGTAACAACCCCTCCTTATTTCTTATCTTGACCAAGGCTTCAAAATACTCTAAAAAGGTCTTCAATTGCTTTCCAATTCCAAAGCTTGAACCATGGACAATGTCTTGTGCTCTTGGTGCTACTTGTGCTTTTATCACAAGGTGTATAAAAAGTAGTCATTCACACAATCAACATGCTTTTTTCATACAAACCCACTTGCATCATATAGTCAAATATATCACCAATAAGAATATCTCACTTATTCCTAACACAATTCATTTTTTTGAAATGATACTAAAAATGAGAATTTCCCCACCCTACACTTAAAAATCTACTTTGTGCCCAAAGTATACTTTAAAAGTGAGATAGAAATACTCCTTGAGGCCTCTAGGCCTATCTAGTAGCATCCTTACATATCAAGGGGGCTCGGGGATCCCATACTTAGTCTATGTCATTCTCCTTAGCTCAGATTTTCGGTACTCAGACTTCCTATCAAACTGTGACTAAACAAAAACAAAAACTTGTGAAGTAAAAGCTAAAAACTAAAAAATAAAAAATATCTAGTTTAACTTGGGTTGCCTCCCAAGCAGCTGATTTAGTGTCGCGGCACGACCTAACTATGACTCATCCACATTCCTTCATCCTTTTTCTCACACTTGGAGGCCATCTTCTTATTTGTTTTTGGCCTCTTGAGTGTGAATTATGAAGGTCAATAACTTTTTCACAACTAGCCTTTTCAGGCTCATCAATCTGCATCATGTTAGGCTTAAGCTGTTGTGGCTTAGGCTGCTTAATGAGGAAGTATGAAGAGGTCTTTTGTGGAACAAGCTCCACCACCCCACACTTATCCCCTTCAATCAAAGTAATCATGAACAAACTTTAAAAACTGCCTTTTCATGCTCCAACTTTATTGTAAACATGCCATCTCCCACATTAATCAAAGCTCCTCCCATCGCTAAGAATGGATGTCCCAAGATGACTGGTACAGTTTGGTTTCCTAAAAATCTAAAATAATAAATTCAATAGGAATAATAAATTTTCCAACCTTTATTAGAACATCCTTTATGACTCCTTCAGGACTGGCTATGGTCCCATTTTCCAGCTGCAGTAGCTCCGAGCTCGGCCTAGAATTTTCCAAGCCCAATATGTTGAAAAAGATAGGTGCATCAAGTTGATAATTTTCCCTAAATTAATAAATGCATGAACCACCTCACTGTTACCAATTTTAATGGGGAAAGTAAAATTTCCAGGGTCCTTATGCTTTTTGGCATCTTTTGAGTCACCAAAAAGCTATACTTCTCACTGAGTGCTATTGTCTCAGCATCCCACAACATAACTTTATTAGCAACCATGTCCCTTAACTACTTAGCATACTCAGGTATTCCATATAAACATCTAAGAGAGGTAAATTAATGTGAAGCTCTTTGAACATGTCAAAGAACTTCTTGAAGCATGCCTCCTTCTTTGCCTTTATATGTTTTTTGGGAAAAGTATGGGCTTCAATTTCACCTTTTTCCTTCCTGATTTTCAACTCTTTTACTCAATTAATTTACTCTAAAAAGCTTGGGAGCTTTTGGATTAAATTAAGGTCTATCAAGGAAGGTGACTATAACATATCAGGCTACGAAAGAAAAACCTAAACCCACACTCTTTATTTTGCTTTGCACATACACCAGGAAAGTTCTAGGCATCACATGCAACAAGGAATATACAAATACCTCACACGCACATGGCACATGGTTGATTCACATGGGATTATCATAGACTCTCAACTAAACAATCACATGAATTTTACATTAAGCCCACCAGTACAAGAGTCATAAACTAGAGCCTCGATTTCTAAAAAGTAGTCATTCACACAATCAAAATGCTTTTTTCATACAAACCCACTTGCATCATGCTATCAAATATAGCACCAACAAGAATATCTCACTTATTTCTATCATAATTTTTTTAAACATTACCCTAAAAATAGGAATTTGCCTACCCCACCTATAAAATTCTACTTTGCCCCCAAAGTATACTTTAAAAGTAGAGATAGAAATACTCCCCGAGGCCTCTAGAGCTAGTAGCATCTTTACTTATCAATGGGCTTAGGGGACCCCATACTTAGTCTTTCCTATACTCCTTAGTTTAGATTTCCAGTACTCAGACTTCCCATAAACTTGTGAATAAACAAAAACAAAAATAAGTGAAGTAAAAACTACAAACTAAAAAATAAAACATACCTACTTTAACTTGGGTTGACTCCCAAGAAGCGCCAGATTTAGTATCGCGGCACGACCCAATAATGACTTATCCACATTCCCTATCCTTTTTCTCACACTTGGAGGCCATCTTTTTATTTGTTTTTGTCTTGAGTGTGAACTCTCAAGGTCAACAACTTTTACACAACTAAACTTTTCAAGCTCATCAATCTGCATCATGTCGGGCTTAAGTGGTTGTGGCTTAGGCTGCACAATGAGGTAGTCTGAAGAGTTCTTTTGTTGAACAGGATCCACCACCCCTCACTTATCCCCTTCAATCACAGTAATCATGCACAAGTATTTATAGTGGGATAGTGTGTTAAGCAGTTTGTACAGTTTAAAAACTACCTCTAAATCTTCCAACTATATTTTGAGCGTGCCCTCTGTCACACCAATCAAAGCTCCTCCCATCGTTATGAATAGATGTCCCAAGATGACTATTACTTTTTCATATACTTGAAATCTAAAACAATAAAGTCAGTAGTAATAGTAAAATTGTAAATCTTTATGAGAACATCCTCTATGACTCCTTCAGGATGGTCTATGGTTCTATTTGCCAACTGCAGTAGCACCGAGCTCGGTCTAGGCCTTCCCAAGCCCATTGTGTTGAACAAATATAGGGGCATCAAGTTGATACTTTCCCCTGAATCACTAAGTGCATAGACCATCTTGTTGTTACCAATTTGAATGAGGACAGTGAACTTCCCATGGTCCTTAAGCCTTTTTGGCCTCTTTTAAGTCTCCAAAAAGCTACACATCTCAGTGAGTGCTTCTGTCTCAACATCCTGCAGCTTAACTTTATTAGAAACCATGTCCCTCAAGTACTTAGCATACTTGGGAATTCCCTGCAAAATATCTAAAAGAGGTAAATTAATATGAAGCTCTCTGAACATGCCAAAGAACTTCTTGAAGCATGCATCCTCCTTTGCTTTTATATGATTCTGTGGGAAAGGTAGTGGTGGGATCTTCTTCACTTCTTCAGCAACTTTTTCTTTCTAATACTCAGACTTTCTCGATTTTTCAGCAACTTTGCATTTACCTATATAGACATCATATCAGCATCTACCTCTTAAGGTGCCTTTGGAGGTTCTTTATTAATATCTTTACCACTTCTCAAAGTTATTGCCATAACTTATTTAGGAGGTTCAATATCACTTGGAAAAACACCTTGAGGCCTGATATTTAAAGCATGTTGTAGCTATCCCAACTGTAACTCTAAGTTTCTTATCGTTGCCTGCTGAGTCTTTATGTCTTCTTACTGACTCTTTATATCCACTGCCAATTGTGTTTGACCAGCTATAATTTATCTCAGAATCTCTTCCATATTGCTTGTGGCTTGATTTCGTTGAACCTATGGTTGCTTAAGGTATTGTTGTTGCATGTTCTATGGCTGATTTAGTGGCTGAGTTTGCTATTTCAAATTATAGGCGTTCCCTTAATTATGCATTTAAACCTTGCCTACATATATCACGGACTCTGGATTTACAACACATATGACTTCCGAATGGCCACTATTACCACAAACCTCACACCAACCTGCAGCTTGTTGAATTGTATTAACTGTGGTTGCAGGCTGTGTGACTCCCAACTTTACGTTGCTTATATGATTTTGCAAAGCCAAAATTTGGTCAGATATAGCAGTAAATTGGTCCACCTCCAACACATATGCAATCATCTTTGTAGTATTCCTTGAGTTTGAATGCCACTCAGGATTATCTTAAGTAATGCGGTTCAACAAAGTATACACTCATCATATGTTAGCTCCAAAGCTTGACCACCTGTAGCTGAATCTAGCAAAATTTTTGTGTTATGGTCAAGTGCCTCTATAAAAGGATGAGATAATACCTTATTGGACTGTTGATGATGTGGACAGTACCTAAGAAGTGCCTTGAACTTCTCCTACACATGATATAGATTCTCATCTGGCTTCTATTTAAAGCACACAATCTCACTGTGAAGTCTCGAAGTCTTGCCAGACGAGAAGAATCGGATGAGGAGCTTCAGGGCTAAGTTATCCCATGTTGTGATTGAATTTGACAGCTCAGCATTCAACCACTTCTTTGCTTCCCCCAACAGTGAAAAAGGAAAGAGTGTCAGCATCACAAATCAGTCACACACCCATAGGGATGAATGTGTCACTGATCTCCAAAAAGTTTTGAAGGTGGACATATGGATATTCTTGTGAAAGCCTTGTGAACGACCATTGCTGATCAGAAGCTACATGATATTTTGGTTCAGCTTAAAATTACCTCTAGCAGCTAGTTTTTGAAAAGGGGAGGTCAAATTTATCAAAAGTGGGATTGCCACTTCTCTAACTGTCTTGTGAGCAGCTTGTTCTTCAGCCATGAGAGCAGGATTGTCTTGATCCTCTTTTATTTTTGGATTTCATGAGAGAAGAATTACTTTTCTCCTTCTTTGATAAAAGTATTTCTCGGATTTGGGACTTGGTCCAACCAATTCCATATCCCTTGCTAGTTTACTAGCCTGAAAACCTATTTCCTACAAATACAAAATCAAGACCAAGAGTAATGCACCAAAGAAATCTAAAAAGAAAAAATATCAATAAAACAATTTCCAAATTACAAGTCCCTGGCAACAACGCCAAAAACTTGATAGCCCCCAAGCACAGATGCAAGTGTATGTGGTCTACCAAGTAATATAGTAGCCTTAAAGAAAGCCAAGTATCGATCCCACAGGAACTTGTGTTAAACAACTATCATATCTGATTTCAATGATTAAGATTAAATTGGTGCAAAAGTAACAAAAATAGCTTGTTTTTTATAAACTAGAATTAATGTAAACAGTGCGTGAAGTAAAGACTTTAGACAACCAATGGAGGAAGGCCAAGGGCTGTGACGCTTCAAATCTCATACTACGCTATTGAACTTCATTCGTTAGATTTATTATCTTGGTTGTTGATTCGAAGGGTTTATTGCATAATCATGGTCTCCCGACCTCTAATCGTCTACCTAACTTGGACACTACAACTACATCATTGAGCGGGGACTTAATAATCAATTAAGTGCTTAAAGCTATCATCCTACATGTGAACCAAGCAAGGCTTCTAGCTACATCCCTGTCCTAGATTGCTAATTCAAATTCCTTATTTCATAAAGGAATAAGACCATTACTTTGTTTATCCCTATGTTCTATCTTCTAATTCCCCCTCCCGACATCACAAGATAAGTGTATTCCAAGGTTTGTTACTCTTTAAAATAATTAAAAACAAGGGTAAACAAACAAACAAATATGATAAGCAAATCAACCAACTCAATTAAGAGAGATAGTAGTCATGTTCTTGGTTTTAACCTCAAAAAGAGGGTGTTTACCAACTAATTGACATAATCATCATCCAAGTTTTTGAATACATAATCAAATCTATTGAAAAGCTAAAGCATAGAATAATAAAACCTAATTTTCATGTGCATCGCCTCCTCTCCAGTACCAAGGCTATTATCTCGGTGATGCAGCCTTATCGCGGCAAGCTATTGGAATATGACACTTCGAGGTTTACCTCTTACCACGATACAGTGTTATCATGTTGATCTTCTAAAATTCAACATTTTCCATTTTATCATCCACCGCGATGCGATCTTAACTCCCAAGTGTCCTATTTTCATCACGTTGTGTCTTGTGCTTCTGTTGATCCACTGCAAGCATTTTGTGATGTTTCCACTTAATTTGAGGCTTGTATATCCTTCATGTATCATTATAATCAATTCACCAAGCAACATATAGCTTTGAACACTCCAAATTAAAGCTCAAAACAACACAATATTCAAGACAGAGAACTAGAAACTCAACCAAGAATACTGGTTTTCTCTTGTAGAATTTAAATGATCAATTTGAACTCAAGCTCATTTGGAAACAACTTTGAACCATATAAGCTTATACTTGGAAACTTGGATGCACATTTATATTATTATTAACACATAAACCATATAAATTGCCCTCTAAATAAGGCTGAATAACCTAGGATAACCATACCAAAGTGCGTAAATACACCTAACATCACCACCCCACGCTTAAAACCTTGTTCGTCCTTAACAACTTTTACTATAAGCATCATAAGATAGGATATTCTACACTTCTACTATATGAAAAACATTGAAGCTCACACTACAATGACTACAAAGAATGCAAGTTATTATACTAAGCATGTTATGTACACAATGGATAGTTCAAGAACACTACATGAAAACATCCTAGACTCCAGAATTGACTCACTAAGTTGGCAAACTCATGCATATTGATCAATAAAAGACATCATACAAATCACCCACATCATCAAATATGTGCCCTCACAACAAAAGAGTTATCCATAATCACTCATGCAAATGTACTTTATAACTCAATGGGTACAAGAATCAAGTCACGCTCACTCTCACAAGGAAATCACAAGTTACACATGATGACCCATAGGATCGCCCTTAGTGTAGTACTCCACTAGTATCAGAATGATGAAGTTTAGGATCAAATGCTTCTTTAATGGTTGTAATGTAGACTAAGGGACAGGTAGGAACTATTCTGACAAGAATAGTGACTATCTTCCCTAAGCTCTTTAATACATCACTTTTACAATTGATACCAAACTCTAACAACCCATGTACACCACTTTCTTCTACTATACTTCTATTTTGCCCTATCTCATTAAGCTTATTCACAAACATTATGGTGTGAATATTCTATGCACAAATCATTCAATTTGAACAAATTTTTATTTTTTTCATTACTTAACTCACCACCAGAACATATATCACCTTTTTAACACAAATACCGAACACTTAGGGGATTCAATTTCACCTTTTCCTTCCCAAATTTCAACTTCTAGCTCAATTAATTTACACTAAAGGACTTTGGAACTTTTTGATTGAATTGAGGTCCATTAAGGAAGGTGATTAGGCTACATATTAGGCTAGCAAAGAAAAATCTGAAGGCTCAATGGGGCTTACTAGGATAATGCACAGGGGTAGGTCAAAAAAGGGTAAGAAACATGGCTATCAAAGAAATGCCTATATCATCTCCTAAACCCACACTCTTTATTTTGCTATTCACATACACTGGGCATGTTCTAGACATCACATGCAACAAGGAATATACGAATACCTCACACACATATGGCACATGTTTGATTTATGTAGGATTATCATAGACTCTCAACTAAATAATCACATGAATTCGACATTAATTCCATAAGTAAAAGAATCATAAACTAGAGCCTAGGTGTATAAAAAGTAGTCATTCACACAATCAACATGCTTTTTTCATACAAACCCACTTACAACATGTAGTCAAATATAGCACCAATAAGAATATCTCACCTATTCCTAACACAATTCCTTTTTAAAAAAATTATACTAAAAATGGGAATTTCCCCACCCTACACTTAAAAATCTACTTTTCCCCTAAAGTATACTTTAAAAGTGAGATATAAATACTCCCTGAGACCTCTATAACTATCTAGTAGTATCCTTACATATCAAGGGGGTTCGGGGACCCCACACTTAGTCTATGTCATTCTCTTTATCTCATATTTTTTGTACTCAGAATTCCCATCAAACTTTTACTAAAAAAAATAAAAAATTGTGAAGTAAAAACTAAAAACTAAATAATAAAAAATATCGGCTTTAACTTGGGTTGTCTCCCAAGCAGTACATGATTTAGCGTCGCAACACGACCCAACTATGACTCATCCACATTCCTTCATCCATTTTCTTACACTTGGAGGCCATCTTCTTATTCGTTTCTGACCTCTTGAGTGTGAACTCTTAAGGTTAACAACTTTTTCACAACTAGCCTTTTCAGGCTCATCAATCTGCATCATATTGGGCTTAAGCAGTTATGGCTTAGGCTGCTTAATGAGGATGTCCAAAGAGATCTTTTGTGGAATAGGATCCACCACCCCAAACTTATCCTCTTCAATCAATCATGAACAAATCTTTATAGTGGGTTAGTTTGTTAAGCGGTTTGTACACTTTACAAACTGCCTCTTCATCCTCCAACCTTATTTGGAGTGTGACATCTCCCATATTAATCAAAGCTTCTAACCTTTATGAGAACATCCTCTATGACTCTTTTAGGATTGGCTATGGTCCCATTTGCCAGTTGCAGTAGCACCGAGCTCGGTCTAGGATTTTTTAAGCCTAATGTACTGAACAAAGATAGGGGCATCAATTTGATACTTTCCCCTAAATTAATAAATGCATGAACCACCTCACTTTTGCCAATTTTAATGGGGAGAGTGAACTTCCTAGGGTCTTTATGTTTTTTTGGCCTCTTTTGAGTCACCAAAAAGATACACTTCTCATTAGTGGTACTATCTCAGCATCCCACTACTTAACTTTATTAGCAACCACGTCCCTCAACTACTTAGCATACTCAGGTATTCCCTGTAAAACATCTAAAAGAGGTAAATTAATGTGAATCTTTATGAACATGTCAAAGAAATTCTTGAAGCATACATCCTCCTTTGCCTTTATATGCTTCTTTGGGAAAGGTAGTGGTGGGATCTTCTTCACTTCTTCAACTACTTTTTCTTTCAAGTACTCAAATTTTCTCGAATTTTCAACAACTTTGCCATTTACATGTTTAGTCACCATATCAACATCTACCTCCTCAGTTGACTTTGGAGGTTCTTTATTAATATCTTTACCACTTCTCAAAGTTATTGCCATGACTTGTTTAGAAGGTTCAATATCACTTGGCAAATTACCTTAAGTCCTGGTATTTAGCGCCTGCTGTAGCTATCCTAACTGTAACTCTAAGTTCCTTATCGTCGCATATTGAGTCTTTATGTCTTTTAGTTGACTCTTTATATCCACTGCCAATTGTGTTTGACAAACTATAAGTTGTCTCAGAATCTCTTCCATATTGCCTGTGGTCTGATCCTTTAAACCTGTGGTTGCTGATACTGCTGTTGTTGTGTGTCCCAAGGCTGATTTAGTGGATTAGACTATTATTTTAGATTGTAGGTGTTACCATAATTATGTGTTTGAGTATTGCATACATACATCACAAACTCAAGATTTATAGGACACATGACTGCTGAATGGCCACTGTTTCCACAAACCTCAACCAACTTGAAACTTGTTGAATTGTATTAACTATGGTTGAAGGTTGTGCGACTCCCAACTTCATGTTACTTATCTACTTTTGCAGTACCAAAATCTGGGCAGATATAGCAGTAAATTTGTCCACTTCTAACACACCTACAATCTTCTTTGTAGCATTCCTTGAGTTTGAATGAAACTCGAGATTCCTTTGAGCAATTAGGTCAAACAAAGTATACAACTCATCCTACATTAGCTTCAAATCTTGAAAATTTTTTGTGTTATGGTCAAGTGCCTCAACAAAAGTATGAGCTAATACCTTATTAGATTGCTGATGATGTGGACAATCCCTAAAAAGTGCCTTGAACGCTCCCATGAATGATATAAATTCTCATCTGTCTTTTGTTTAAAGAACACAATCTCACAGCGAAGTCTCGCAGTCTTGCCTAATGAGAAGACTCAGATGAGGAACCTCTATGCTAAGTCATCCCATGTTGTGATTGAATTTGTTGGCTCAACATTCAACCATTTCTTTGCTTCCCCCGATAGTGAAAAGGGGAAAAATGTCAGCCTCATATAATTAGTTAACACAACTATAGGGATAAATGTGTTACTGATCTCCAAAAAGTTTCAAAGATGGACTTGTGGATTATCATACGAAAGCTTTGTGAAATGCCACTGCTAATCAGAAGCTGCACGATATTCTAGTTCAACGTAAAATTACCTCCAGTAGTCGATTTTTGAAAAAGGGAGATCAAATTTGTTAGAAGTGGGATTGATACTTCTCTAACTATCTTGTGGGCTATTTGTTCTTCAGCCATGAGGGATTCTCCAGCAGTATCTTCTTTTATTTATGGAATTCGTGGGAGAAGGATTACTTCTCTGCTTCATTGATTGAAGTATTGCTCGATTTTGGGACTTAGTTCAACTAATTCCCTATCCCTTGCCAGTATACTAGCATAAAAACCTATTTTTTGTAACTACAAAACCAAGACTAATAGTAACGCACCAAAGAAATCTAAAAAGTAAAACTATCAATAAAACAGTTGCCAAATTACAAGTCCCCAACAACGGTGCTGATAGAAGAATGACCTAAAGAGATTAAGACTAAGAGAAACAAGAGAACAAACAAAAACAATAAAGTATGATAGATAACTTGACATATGAGATTACAAGAAATAGGAACCAAACCGTGTATTAAACGATAAGACCCTTAAGACCCACAATTACAACACCAAACTCTTACAGTGACCACTAAGGAAATCAACTCCTCCTTACAACCACCATTTCTAAGCAAAGATCAATAATGTCTTTTCCAAGCCCTATCTACTTGGCTTTTCAAAGCCCTACACTACACTCTCAATAATCAACTAATGAGAAAATAATCCTAAAGAGTCTATTTATAGCTTATTACATAAAATACCAAAATATCCTTAATGAAAAAAGGCTCCTATAGAGTGTAAAGAAATGGCACAAAAAAGACTAAACACCTTTAATGAGTGTTTACACTCCAAGGCCGCCCCACTAATGCTTCGTGGGTCCCTTCTTCTTCAAGCTTCAAAATGTAATACCTCTTGGAACCCTTTGGTAGGCATCAACACAAGTCCCAAGCAATCTTCCAAACATGGATTTGCTCTATTGTAATTTCAAAATGAGTCCTCTATGTATGTCCTTGTACCCTCAGTATGACCAAAGCTTGAATCTTCATGTATGGGCCTCGAATGATGTCATCAAAAGCTATGATGGCCCTTTTGCTAGTATCATCCTCCCCTTCTTGAAAAGGATTCAACCTCGAATCCACACCTTGCAAAACCAAAGAAAGGACAAAAAAGCACAACATCCTCATGGAATGAGAGTTAGGGTTAGTACAACAAATAATATCATCATGCCAAGGGGGTACACACTTAAAATATGACCATGAATCCTTTATTTTAGTCATGAAAAGCTTAGTGAAAATGTCACAAAGGATATGGCTATGACAAGTATCAAGAGATAAACAACTACAAAGGTCTTAATGGTATCACTAACGCCAAAAGGTTAGAGTACCTTTATCTTAGAAACCACTAGACACAATTGTTTCATTACCTCTTCAAGTGTCTTCATCAAAAGTGGTAGCACTATTGGTCTTATTGTCCACTAAACCCACATAGCATTGTCATTCAAATAAGTGGACCAACTAACAAGTTCCCTAGAATACAAATCCAAAACTAGTATGGATGTCATCATAGGAAAAGAGGTAGTATAAGAAGGAACCGAGTGTAAAGGCATCATCCAAGGCGCTATCATCTATAAGAATGCAATTTGGCCCATAAGATATAACACATAAAGCACACAAGGATGGATTTAAGGCACTAAAGCACATATGACCTCTTCCTTTCAAGTAAAGTATGAACTTGGCATCCACAAGTTGGGAATCATGCAACTTAAGCACAAGTGTGTCGAGCAAGGATGCACATTTAGTAACATTACCCCAAGAAGACAATGACACCTTTGCCCTCGAGTTTTCAAGAATGTCACTTTGCTTGTCATGTAGACCAAGCAATAATTTGGGTGTGCCAAAATCATAATATCTATATTTGGCACCCGAGTTAAATGGAAAGAGTGGCCATAGACATGGATCTAGACAACACTCTTTTTCCCCATAGGCTTTACCCAATCTAAAAGACATACTCTCTACAATAGCATAGATATCATCAAAAGCAAATAGAGAGTAGAGAAAGGTATCACTCAAGTCAACTTCAACTAAGGTGTCCTCATGTACGTACTCACTACTAGTTTCAAAATTATCACCATGAGCACTCTCAACAATAAGGTCACACAAAGTAGAAGAAGAAGTAATTTCCAACCAATGGACACTTTCTCTTTTCATGGAAGAACCCTCAAGTAGATACACACCACAAGCAGAATCAAATAAATTATTACTTAAGTCTTCACAAGAAGCAAACAATTCATCCTCATAGTCATCAAACATGGGTGGGGAATCATACAAAGGATCACAACCACAATCAATTTTCAAGGAATAATCACCTGTTGGGTTTCTCAAATACTCAAGCAAATCAAAGCTATCATTACCCAATTGATCATTCCTTTCTAAGACTACACATTCCGTACCCTTAAGAGTACTCTCATCTTTCAAGAAGAGATTTCCATCTTTAGGAGGTATGTTGTCACACCATAGTGGATTAGTATATAGGCTATAGCCTTCAAGACAAGCTATCCCATTAATATCATTCCCACAACTAGGTTTATTAGGAGTGATTGAACCATCTTTGAATAAGATTTTATACCTAAAGAGAGGAGGATCTACCATCGGGCAAGATTTAGAACATGGAAGTTCACTCTCTAAAGGACAATTATCAAGTTCCAAAGAAGTTTCAAACACACGATCCTTATGAGCAAAACCGCTAGTAGAACATTCACTAGAGGTCATGCTAAAGGGATTACTACTATTTATTTGATCAACATTTTCAACATCATCACTCACTTGAGATACATTAAACACATCAGACACATCCTCAAATGGTGGACAAATTTCACACATAAGTTGATCAACACAATTCCTCACAAGATGATGTACTATCATTCAACACATTAGCTTCAACACTAGGTGGACATAAATTGATCTTATAAGAAGAGTCAATTCGGTCATCAATAGGATCAACTAGTGTATCGACATTCACAACATGTACATCATCATCAAGGGGCAAAGAATCAATAGATGATGTATTATCATTCAACACAATGGCTTCAACACTAGGTGGACATAAATTGATCTTACAAGAAGAGTTAATTCAGTCATCAATAGAATCAACTAGTGGATCCACACTCACAACAAGTACATCAGCAACAAGAGGCAAAGAATCAATAGAATCATAAATAGGTAAGCTACTACTCACACTTAATGGGCTACTAGCCACACAATTATTATTCACTTGCACAAAAGTGTAAGAGTTAGCTATTTTACCTCAAAGTTCTTGAGTAAATTCTTTTTTGCCATGGTGTAAAGGTTTCCCACATGCTTCAGCAGCAACCTCTCCTTGGCCTTGTGCTTCTCCACTTGTCATATTAGTACCTACACAAATGTCCTTAGAAATAGAAGGACAAATATAATTAGCACGGTTTGGTGACAATCCCCTCACTTCACTCCACACAACCTCTCTTTTTTCCACTCTTGGATTGCCACCTTGCACACCCTTAATCCTCTCAATCTTTTGTCTCTCATAATTATTCGGGCCGGAGTAAGTGATCACATTTCCTTGTAGTTTGGGAAAAATTGAGGTAAAGAGATAATTTCCCCAATGGTCCAATACAACCTTAGGCTAATTTAGCACATTTGGAACTCAATGTTGTGCAAACCAATCGGCACCGAAGCATACATGACCTGGTGTCAAGGGAAAGATATCGCACCATACCTCCTCATAGTATTCAAATTGGGTGAAGACAATCCTCACTCACTCGATAACCTTATACCCGTCCAAGTAATATGGAACAAGTAAAGGTTCTTGAAACAACCCCAAATATTCAACCATGGGTGGCATAATGTAGTTCTTATGGCGCCAATCATCTAGCACGAGGAGGCAGCCTGGTACCCCATAAATGCTTACCTTTCCGGAGTGAACACTTTTTCTAGGATCAACATTGTAGAGTTTAGGACAACTGTAACGCCCCAGAAAATGGGTCCCAAAGCGTCACACGGTGCTTGAGGCTACGAGTAGCTCCAAGCTAACCCTTTGAGCCATTTTCATTCAGTTCAACACAAATCAACGGGGTTTTCATAAATAACCCTCAAATATCAACAGAGTAATCATCATCCAAGAATAAAAAGAATTTCAGAAAGATAACAAAATACGACTTATTAGTCAACTCCCAACATCTATACTAGTCTGACAAGCCTCTAAGAAAATTAATAAAACTAGCGAGCCATTGAGACATGCCCCAACTAACTCATACTCAGTTATCAAATGTAAACAATTCCGTAAAACCAACATCAGACATCACGTCCTCGAAATATGAGGACTTACCACAATAGAGGATGTAGAACAGCATGCCCGAAGAATAACTGTCGAACCTAGAACTGAGCACCTGGACCTACATTCTGAGAAAATGCAGCCCACATCTGAAGATGTGGGTCAGTACCATAGAAAGAAACCGAGTATATAGGGGTGTATGCAATTGTATAAATATCATCATCATAAATATTTATAAGAAATATGCAGGATGTATGAAAGACTCACATAGCCCCAAGAAAATTATCATAATCATGAGAGGACTCAATAAGTATAATAACAAATGTGAGTCATCATATAATTTGTCAATCACTTTTAGTTCATCAAAAATATCAATTCTCATAATGTAATATCATTTAAATGTTTTGGAGGAATAACTTTCACAATTCCACTTTCAAATCACTTCACCGTTTGCCATAGACACAAGGAAACACACACACACACTGGGAGATTCTTATAACCGACATAAACCATGTGAGCTACATGGAGTCCAACGTACAACCCACGTTGGGGAGAGCCGTCCTATCCTTGCCATCGAAGTAGGACTATCGATATCAAATCCACACAAACTAGTGATCACTATATAAATCAACCTCAGGCTCATTCCTATAGGGGCACGTAATTCTAGGGAAGTAAGGTCGCTTTATACCTCCCACTCGGTGCTAAAGATTTCTCCCGGACTTAGCTCAGATAATTTCAAATACAATGCATAACAAAAAAATTTCAGTAATATATAAATATACATCGGGAGCCATCATGCTTCCCATCTATCAAAATTAACCACGTTGTGGATTTCTTTCACACTCGAGTTCAAAACAAATCCATTAAGACCAAAAGGTCAAATCATTCAAAATATCTCAAATATTCAACATCAACGTGCTTATAACACATACTTTCTAAAAAAACACAATTTTCAATGGGGATTCACGACCCAAATATCAAAATCATGATAAATATCATTCAAGATTCATGCTTTATATCTCCGTACATGTAAATTTATCTTTCAAAATCATAAACATCATGATTTCATAATAATCATCATAAGATATGGGTTCATGCTTCAAATTCATAAAAGTCAAATAAAAATCATGCCTTTGTAAAGAAAATTACTTTTGGGCACAAGAATGAAAGAGAGTTCTTGTTGAAAAACCCCACATACCTTGAATGATGAACTTTAGATCGATACTCATTTTTGAGATGTTAATCGTGCCTTTGAATGATGGTTCTTGGAGTTCTTGAACTAGGAACTTGGAATCTTGAATAAATTTGCAAATTAATGGTGAACTTTGGAGGTTCTTAAAGTTGGATGTAGGAGCTTAGGGTTTTCTTTTTGAGGGAATTTGATGAAATATAACACAGAATGCTTCTAATAGGCTAAAATATAGGGTTTGGATGAATTTTGGGTGAGGGGGAATGACCAAAATGCCCCTAAAAATCAAATAATTCTCAAATCTGTCCTTTGGTGGACTGTTTTGATAGTCTGAAGTAGATCAACCATAATGTTTTACTTTGATATCCAAATTGTATGAAACCAATTTCATTAGAAAGAGGACTCTCATATCTTTTCGTTGATATATAGTATCTCACCCAGATCATTGTGAACGAGGAGTTATGATCATTTGAAGTTGACCCAAAAATATACTTTTAATAGGATGAAGTAGATCGACCATAACTTTTTGCTCCGTTAGACAAATTGGATGAAACCAATTTCATTGGAAAAAGGACTCGCAGAGCTTTCAGTTGATATATAGTAGATCACCCAGATCATTATTTACAAGGAGTTATGATCATTTAAAGTTGGAGCAAAAAATACGCCAGGCCTCAATACTTTTTCCTGCATGTTTTACTGTTCACTACTATTCACAGTTTGATCGAAATGTTCATAACTCGTCGCTCGGGTGTCCGTTTTGGATGATCCACATATTGTTGGAAAGCTTATTCAATACTCTATGTAATGGTGGGTCATAATCTAAGACATTCTACACAGAAAATTTATAATTCATTCTAGAAGATAGAACCTAATACGTTTACGCAAAAAACTTCAATGAAAAATTTTCTGGGGTATTACATCATCCCCCTTGGAAACATTCATCCTCGAATGATGCTATACATGCCAAGATTAGATAGGGTACATAGAATGCATAAATTCAAGAGACTACAGCTGAACACATAATAAATGATAGCTGAACTGTTGCAACTTTTATCAAAAGTGCATGATTTAGGAAAGAACAGTACCGTCGGCTTGATCGGAGTTCGTGGAAAATAGGTGCGGGTACTTGGATCGCATATCCGCCTCAGCTTCTCAAGTTGCACCCTCAATAGATTGGTTTCTCTACAACACCTTGACCAAGGGAACTTTTTTGTTCCTTAGTCTACACTGAAATCAATAATCTCAACAAAAATCTCATCAAAAGAAAGATTTTCTTGAATGTCAGCACTCACAGAGGAATCCACTACCACAGCATCGCTAATATGCTTTCTAAGCATGGAGATATAGAAAATTGGATGAACAAAGAACAACTCCGAAGGCCACTCGACCTCATAAGCTACCTTACCAACACGGCTAAGAATTTTGTAAGGACCAACATAATGGGGACTAAGCTTCCCCTTCTTTCTGAATCTCTTCACCCCCCTCACGGGTGAAATTTTTAGATACACTACGTCACCAACTTCAAACTCAACGTCTCTCTTTCTAACATCCACATATGACTTCTGACGACTTTGCACAGTTTTTAACCTTTCCCTAATCAACTTAACTTTTTCCATAGCCTCAAATACCAAATCAGGACCACTCACAGCAGCTTCACCAACCTCAAACCAACCTATGGGTGATCTAAACTTCCTCTCATATAAGGCTTCAAATTGAGCCATGCCAATACTAGAGTGGAAACTGTTATTGTAAGTAAACTCTATCAACGATAAGTGATCATCCCAACTTCCCTTAAAGTCAAGTGCACAAGCTCTCAACATATCTTCTAAGGTCTGGATGGTCCGCTCAGCCTGACCATCGGTCTGCGGATGAAAGCAGAACTTAAAAGCACTTGGGTACCATGACTCTTCTGAAAAGCTTTCCAAAATTGTGAAGTGAACTGAGTACCCCTATCCAAAATGATAGACAAGGGAACTCCATGCAGTCTGACTAGCTCTCGGATACAATCTAGCATAATCCTCAGTAGTATATGAAGTATGAACAGGCAAGAAATGAGCAAACTTAGTCAACCTATCAACCACAACCCAAATGGAATCATGATGGTGTCGGGAAGGAGGTAAACCAATCATGAAGTCCATATTTATCTCTTCCCACTTCCAGGTGGGAATACTAAACTCTTGCATCATACCACCAGGTCTTTGGTGTTCAACCTTAACCTGTTGGCATGTTGCACACTTAGCTACAAACGCTGCTATATCTTTCTTCATGCCACTCCACTAATAGATTTTCCGCAAGTATCGATACATCTTGGTGGCACCAGGATGAATAGAATATCAAGCCCCGTGCGCTTCAGCCATAATCCTCTATCTCAGATAATCAACATTCAGGACACACAATCTACCCTGCAATCTCAACACACCATCTCCCCCTTTGGAGAAAACCTCTACTTTTTGGTCCTTGACTGACTCCTTCAGTCTACCCAAACTAGCATCTAAGTATTGCTTTTCCTTCACTTCCAAAACCAAGGAGGATTTGAAACTACTCCGAACCCCTATACTACTTTTAGCAGAGTCAAACAACCTAACCCCCAATCTAGACAAACGATGTACATCATGAGCCAACTCTTTCTTACCTTCTACCACATGCAAAATACTACCCATGGACACTCTACTTAGGGCATCCGCCACAACATTGGCCTTGCCCAGATGGTACAGCACACTCATATCATAGTCCTTTAACAATTCTAACCATTGTCAGGCCTAAGATTCAATTCTCTCTAGGTAAACACATACTGCAGACTCTTATAATCAGTGAAAGCATCAACATGGACACCATACAAATAGTGTCTCTAGATTTTTAAAGCAAACACAATAGCAGCCAACTCAAGGTCATGGGTGGGGTAATTTTTCTCATGGGGTTTCAACTGTCTAGAAGCATAAACTATCAGCTTACCCTTCTGCATCAATACGCAACCCAACCCAACTCTTGAAGTATTATAGTACACCACAAAACCATCAATACCATTAGGCAAAGTCAAAATAGGGGCTAAAGTGAGTCGAGTCTTCAACTCCTGAAAACTCTTCTCACAAAATTTGGACCATAAGAACTTTACTTTTTTTGGGGTCAACCAAGTCATAGGAGACACTATAGAGGAGAAACCCTCAACAAAACGGCGGTAATAGCCAGCTAAACCCAAGAAACTTTGAATATCAGTCGAAGAAATAGGTCTGGACCAATTTCTAAAAGCTTCGGTCTTTTGGGGATCAACTCTAATACCCTCGGAAGAAATGATATGACCCAAAAAAGCAACTGACCTTAGCCAAAACTCACACTTACTGAACTTGGCAAACAACTTGTGATCTCTAAGGGTTTACAAGACAGTTCGGAGATGATTAAAATGTTCAGCCTTACTACGAGAGTACACCAGTATATCATCGATGAACACTATGACAAACATATCCAGATATGGTCTAAACACTTGATTCATGAGGTCCATGAAAGCTGTTGGGGCATTAGTTAACCAGAAAGACATAACAAAAAACTCAAAATAGCCATAATGAGTTTGGAAAGTAGTTTTTAGGATGTCACACTCCCTAACTTTGAGTTGATGATAGCCGAAATAAAGGTCTATCTTTGAGAAATAACTTGCACCTTGTAGTTGGTCAAACAAATCATCTATTCTCGGAATGGGGTACTTATTTTTTATGGTGACTTTATTAGTTGGTGGTAATCAATGCACATACGCAAAGAGTTATCTTTCTTTCTTACAAACAACACAGGAGCACCCCAAGAAGAAACACTGGGCTTTATGAAACGCTAATCTAGTAGATCTTTGAGTTGCTCTTTCAACTCCTTAAGTTCTGCAGGGGCTATACGGTAAGGAGGAATAGAAATGGGCTGAGTATCGAGAAGAAGATCAATCCCAAACTTTATCTCGCTATCAGGAGGTATCCCTAGGAGATCATTCAGAAAGACATCAGAAAACTTATTAACGACGTTAATAGACTGGAGAGTTAGAGTCTCAGACTTAGTGTCTTTGACTCTAACAAAATGGTAAATACACCCCTTGGAAATAAGCTTTCTAGCTTTGAGGTAAGAGATTAAATGACTCTTGGGTGACACAAAATTCCCAGACCACTCAAACACGGATGCACCCAAAAACTGAAACTTGACCACTCGTGTCTGACAATCAATAGAGGCGTAAGAAGAATACAACCAATCCATACCCAGAATAACATCAAAATCTACCATGTCTAACTCAATCAGATCAGCCAGCAAGACTCTATGAAGAACGGTAATAGGACACTTTTTATACACATTTTAGGAAACAATTGAATCACCCACTAGGGTAGAAACTAGGATAGGTTCAGGAATAATCTCAGGACTCATTTCAAATGGGTTGCCCTAAATATTTGCAGTAACAGCTTAGGCCAGCGCTTGAAAGGCTGCCCAAAATTCAGCATGAGACACATTTTCATTCAATGGGTTAGTGGGTTGAGGTTGCTGACCATCATTATTTCTTATAGCTTGATGTGGAGGCATATTTTAGAAAGAGGAGAGCACGAATCAATAGCAGAGAGAGATACTTTAAGCATGATAGACTTTTGAAAGAAAGAATCATACTTTTTTCTAAAATAACTTGTAGCCTCTTGCTCATAGATGTGGCGCGCTACACACCGATGATCAAGACTCTACTTAACGCGGATTGTCAGACTCCCTAGGACACCTTAAAATCTTAGGCTCTAATACCAAGTTTGTAACGCCCCGTAAAATGGGTCCCAGAGCATCATACGGTGCTTGAGGCTACGAGTAGCCCTAAGCTAACCCTTTGAGCCATTTTCATTTAGTTCAACACAAATCAATGGAGTTTCCATAAATAACCCTCAAATATCAACAGAGTAATCAACATCCAAGAATAAAAAGAATTTTAGAAAGATAATAAAATACGACTTATTAGTCAACTCCCAACATCTATACTAGTTTGACAAGCCTCTAAGAAAATCAATAAAACCAGCGAGCCATTGAGATATGCCGCAACTGACTCATACTCAGTTATCAAATGTAAACAATTTCGTAAAACCAACACCAGACATCACGTCCTCGGAACATGGACTCACCACAATAGAGGATGTAGAACAGCGTGCCTGAAGAATAACTGTTGAACCTAGAACTGAGCACCTGGACCTACATTCTGAGAAAATGCAACCCACATCCGAAGATATGGGTCAGTACCATAGAAAGAAACCGAGTATATGGGGGTGTATACAATTATATAAACATCATCATCATAAATATTTATAAGAAATATGCAGGATGTATGAAAGACTCATATAGCCCCAAGAAAATCATCATAATTATGAGAGGATGAAATAAGTACAATAACACATGTGAGTCATTATATAATTTATCAATCACTTTCAGTTCATCAAGAATATCAATTCTCATAATGTAAATATCATTTAAATCTTTTGAAAGAATAACTTTCACAATTCCACTTTCAAATCACTTCACCATTAACATAGATACAAGGAAACACACACACACTGAGAGATCCTATAACCGACATAAACTATGTGAGCTACATGGAGTCCAACGTACAACCCACGTTGGGGAGAGCTGTTCTATCCTTGCCATCGGAGTAGGACTATCAATATCAAATCCACATAAACTAGTAATCACTATATAAATCAGCCTCAGGCTCACTCCTATGGGGACACGTAGTTCTAGGGAAGTAAGGTTGCTTTATACCTCCCACTCGGTGCAAAATATTTCTCCCAAACTTAGCTCAGATCATTTCAAAGACAATCCACAACAAAACAATTTCAGTAATATATAAATATACATTGAGAGCCATTTGCTTCCCATCTATCAAAATCAACCACGTCGTGGATTTCTTTCACACTCGAGTTCAAAATAACTCCATTAAGATCAAATGGTTTTCATTCAAAATATCTCAAATGTTCAATATCAACATGCTTATAACACACACTTTCTCAAGAAAAACATAATTTCCAATGGGGATTCACGACCCAAATATCAAAATCATGATAAATATCGTTCAAGATTCATGCTTTATATCTCCACACATGTAAATTCATCTTTCAAAATCATAAACATTAAGATTTCATAATAATCATTATAAGCTATGGGTTCATGCTTTAAATTTATAAAAATCAAATAAAAATCATGCCTTTGTAAGGAAAATTACTTTTGGGCACAAGAATGAAAGAGAGTTCTTATTGAAAAACCCCACATACCTTTAATGATGAACTTTAGATCGATACTCATTTTTGAGATGTTAATCATTTCTTTGAATGATGGTTCTTAGAGTTCTTGAACTAGGAACTTGGAATCTTGAATAAATTTGCAGAATTAATGGTGAACTTTGGAGGTTCTTGAAGTTGGATGTAGGAGCTTAGGGTTTTCTTTTTAGGGGAATTTGATGAAATACAACACAAAATAATTCTAATAGGCTTTAATATAGGGTTTGGATGAATTTTGGGTGAGGAGAAATAACCAAAACGCCCCTAAAAATTAAATAATTCTCAAATCTGTCCTTTGGTGGACTGTTTTGATAGTTTGAAGTAGATCAACCATAACATTTTACTTCGCAATCTAAATAGGATGAAACTAATTTCATTAGAAAGAGGACTCTCATATCTTTCCGTTGATATATAGTATATCACCCAGATCATTGTGTACGAGGATTTATGATTGTTTGAAGTTGAACCAAAAATTTACTTTTGATAGGCTGAAGTAAATCGACCATAACTTTTTGCTCCGATAGACAAATTGGATGAAACCAATTTAATTGGAAAGAGAGCTCACAGAGCTTTCCATTGATATATAGTAGATCACCCAGATAATTATGTACAAGGAGTTATGATCATTTACTGGTGGAGAAAAAATACGCAAGGCCTCAGTACTTTTTCCTGCACGTTTTACTATTCACTACTATTCACGATTCGATCGGAATGTTCATAACTCGTTGCTTGGGTGTTCGTTTTGGATGATCCACATATCGTTGGAAATCTTATTCAATACTCTATGCAATGGTGGGTCATAATATAAGACATTATGTATGAAAAATTTATAATTCATTCTAGAAGATAGAACCCAACACGTTTATGCACAAAATTTCAACAAAAAATTTCCTGGGGTATTACAACAACCCATGGGCACATGAGTACCCCTCGGCCTTGGATATGTATTCTCTTTTCTTCTCATAAGACAACCTACACTATAGATAGTATACTCATTCACACCACTTTGTCCTGGATAAGATGTACTACAAGGTAAAGAATATGAATCTTCATGCTCCACATGTGCACTCTCACTAAGGCTTTCATATGCTTTTTGAAGGAAAGGATTATCCCTTACACAAATTCTAGGTTCAGAGTGGGAAGTGCAAGACTTCTCACATGCCCCAACTTCATCATAAGAACCATCACAAGGCTAGACATCATCTCCATATTCACCATAAGTACTAGGAACTTCATTCACCTCATTTTCTCCCTCAAAACCATAACTCTGAATTCTGCCTATGTCTTGATCATGGCTATATTCATAGCCCCCATAATCTCCAACATCATCGTAGCCATAAAATCCCTCACTACAATCATAGACTCCCATGTTGTAGTCATAATAGTTCGAGGATACCAAGATATGTTCCCATTATATCACCTTGTACCTACAAAATGAACAAACAAGATTAGTAGTAAAAGCTCCTCACCAACACTCGTATATACTCTCACCTTTGTGATCCTCACAATTGGAGCAGCGAATATTGAAAGTTGCTATTAATCTGGTAGTTAATAAGGTGTCAATCACTACTTAGTTGCCGGAATAAATTCTTGTTTGATCGACTCAAGACACAATACAAAATCTACTTATGAACTTGAAACAAAGAAGTTCAACGAGTCAAAATGAGAGAAGCACACAAAGAACAAAAACACGAAGAAAACGGACTCAAACGACTAATTCACAACTAAGTAGGTGATTACTAGTTGTTAATTAGTTCTAGAATCAAGAAATGAAACTAAAGAAACAAGGAAATGAAACTTAGAATCTAAAATTTGAGCTTAAGCTTTTTGGGTGAACTGATGATGTGGAAGCCCTTGGTGATGACGTGGCAGCCTTTGGTTGGTTGATGTTTTGAAAAAAATTTCTTGTATTCAACTTGTATTCAATCAATCTTAAACTTAGGGGGAAGGTAGGATCAGTTTTGATGAAGAAAACACAAAGAATGGACCTTTTTTCTAGATCAAAAGAGTTTGAATTTGTGATGGTCCCCCTTGTACTTTCCCTTGTACTTGACCTTGTCCTCTTCTTTGAGAATATTCCTTTTGATGCCTTTTGAATTCTTTTCTTCCTTTGGAAAACTTGGAATATTCTTTGAGACAAACAAGTAGTACACTCTCTTTCTCCTCCTTTTTAGATCAAACAACACTTTTTGAATGTTCTTGTTCAACAATACATGAAGAACATGAAGAACACCAAGAACATTCAAAGTTTGACACAAAGTTAACCCTTAAGAAACTGAACTCGAAATTTGTTTTTTCTTGAAGATCCAAGCTCACGTTGAAAATCCAACCATAAATATCACGTTTTCATCTCCAAAAACATTAACAAAAACCTTCCACAATGAGATCTCACCTTCAAGTTTCTTCAAACTCAAGATCAACAATGGTGGATGGGTCAAATCACCTTCAATTTAGGTCAAATTCAAACCCTAGTGTAACATCCCATATTTTGCTTGTACGTGTTCTAATTATATGGAACTTGGTATAGCCTTTTGATATATATAATGTATGAGAATTGTTATACAAGTATTAATAGTATAGATGGAATTATAGATGCTGCCCGTACATTTTAATGTGATGCGACTAAGTTAATGTTAAGATAACTATTTAAACTTGGAATCGTAAGCTAGTATTTGAATCTAAAGTTTAAAGTGACCAAGTGAGTATAAGTTGAAGGTTAGATTAAATGGATTAGGAGCTGAAAATGGAGCAAAATATTGAGGTGCTTGCTTGACTTATTTAAGCTAGTAGGTGAGTCACCTACTTAAGTTGTTTGGACCAAATTAATGTACCCATGTCTATGGATCAGATTTTGGTCTATGCTAATATACTCATTTGGGCCAAATTGAACAAAAGAGAAAGAAAATGGATAAGTGGCCCAAGACACCAATCTGCCAAGGCCCAACTATAATTGACCCCAACAAGAAATTAAGCAAGTAGGTGCATCACCTACTTTGAAGTTTCAGCAGCTTGGACCCTTAAGTAGGTGCATCACCTACTTGGACCAATTTGACCAATTTTATGGTCCAAAATGCAGCTAAGGAGGTGGACAAGATAGGGCCTTTAAAAGGACAAGTTGCTGGTCAGTTTACTTCACTTTTAAGTCACAAAAAAGGAGTATATTTCAGCAAATC